>NW_028125743.1:0-320879 GCF_965194825.1 Balaenoptera physalus
TGGCCAAAAAGGGCGTATGCGTTTTTTCCTGAATATATTCAGGAAAAAACGCATACGCCCTTTTTGGCCAACCAAGCAACCTGGAAAGGCAAATCAGCGCGACAAAGAAGTCTCGCTTCCCATCGGTCAAAAGGGACATGCTGAAAAAGTTGTCAAAACCAGAAATGCAGGACAGGCCATGGAGAAATGGGAGCCTTGCTACACTGATGGGCGGGATGTAAATTGCCAACAGCCACTCTGGAGAAGTGTACGGTGTGTCCTGAAACATGTAAAAAACACAGCTTAGAGAGCATAGGGCACTTCCACGCATGGGGGGATAAAGTGGGAAAATTGAAAATCAGCAAGACACAAGCACCCCAAAGTTTAGGGCTGCTCTGTTGACAAGGACCTCCACTTCCTTCCACCTTAAATATCCCAGGAAAGCGAAAAATGGATAAAAAAGTTGTGGTCCTTATGTACAATGGAATATCACTCAGCCATGAAATCAATGTCATAAGGCTAGTAGCAGCATGATGAGTGGATTTAGGTAAGACGATTCTAAGTGAAATAAGTCACACAGAAAAGGACACTTCTCATAAGGTGTCACTTATAGAGGGAATGTAAAAACCGTTACACTTGAACTGAATTACAAAACAGAACAGAGTCACACATGCAGAAAACACACTATGGCTGCTTAACGGGAAAGGTGAGGTGGGGTGATACATAAAACAAGAGTTTCAAATTAGCTCAGATACCGTTCCATAAACCCAATATGGAATAGACAAGACCTACTCCTTGCTCAGAGAACTGGACTCAACACGCCCGATTCACCGCACAAGAATATATCTGACTAGTAATAATCTTAAAACCTATGTATTGATATCTCTCTGTTAGTGTGTCAAGTGGGTGTAAAGCGGCCTAAACACAGCCGTGAAAAGCAGCTAAACCCCATTATAAAAATAAATTACTTTTAAAAACCCATGAAACAAAGACAGGGAAAGAGAGAGAAATTCTTACACAATTCGTTCAGGGGCTGTGATGCAACCTGGATTGACCATATCTAGACCCACAGCTGGATGAGACATAAGGGTGGACACTCTTGGGGCTGAGAGGTTCGGTGAGGTTGGGTGAGCAAACGCAGACCCTTTAAAGTAATACTGCGTGCTACCCATCGCATGGGTCCCAAATCTCCAGGTTCAAGGGCATCTTCCTACATCGAAAACATGCATGAGAAACCCAGAAGATGGTACACCGTGTGATGGGGAAAGGTTTCTAAAACGCACCTCATTTCTCATCTCCTTGTGCTCGGGTTCGCCATTCCAGCCACTTTACTAGCAATCTCCCTACTTGGAGCATCAGCACCTTTAACCTCCTGTTCCGTACAGGTTGCAATTTGTCCTGAGGATGAACGGGAAGACGGGGAACCAATGAGAGACTAGCTCTTGGTGTTGGGACAGGCACAGGTCACTCTATTTTCCCATCAGGAAGAAGAATTAACCACAGGCTCAGCCTGCCCCCCGGAACCAGAACAGGGCCTGAAGCCATCCTGCGCTTTTGCGGCCGGCTCCCAAAAAACCGACTTGTAAAATGGAGCTTCAGGGCACTGCAATTCACAAACCTGCAGAGTTATAAATGATAACTCTCGTCCACAAATATATTGAGGGAAGGCAAAGAAGAGGATTTGAAATCAAGGCAGAATTGCAGGAAACAGATTTCAGGAGGTAGATTCGAATCGCCTTTAAAGCACATGAAAAGCGGCAAAACGTTGACAATGATGCCCTTGGCCAAAAAGGGCGTATGCGTTTTTTCCTGAATATATTCAGGAAAAAACGCATACGCCCTTTTTGGCCAACCAAGCAACCTGGAAAGGCAAATCAGCGCTACAAAGAAGTCTCGCTTCCCATCGGTCAAAAGGGACATGCTGAAAAAGTTGTCAAAACCAGAAATGCAGGACAGGCCATGGAGAAATGGGAGCCTTGGTACACTGATGGGCGGGATGTAAATTGCCAACAGCCACTCTGGAGAAGTGTACGGTGTGTCCTGAAACATCTAAAAAACACAGCTTAGAGAGCATAGGGCACTTCCACGCATGGGGGGATAAAGTGGGAAAATTGAAAATCAGCAAGACACAAGCACCCCAAAGTTTAGGGCTGCTCTGTTGACAAGGACCTCCACTTCATTCCACCTTAAATATCCCAGGAAAGCGAAAAATGGATAAAAAAGTTGTGGTCCTTATGTACAATGGAATATCACTCAGCCATGAAATCAATGTCATAAGGCTAGTAGCAGCATGATGAGTGGATTTAGGTAAGACGATTCTAAGTGAAATAAGTCACACAGAAAAGGACACTTCTCATAAGGTGTCACTTATAGAGGGAATGTAAAAACCGTTACACTTGAACTGAATTACAAAACAGAACAGAGTCACACATGCAGAAAACACACTATGGCTGCTTAACGGGAAAGGTGAGGTGGGGTGATACATAAAACAAGAGTTTCAAATTAGCTCAGATACCGTTCCATAAACCCAATATGGAATAGACAAGACCTACTCCTTGCTCAGAGAACTGGACTCAACACGCCCGATTCACCGCACAAGAATATATCTGACTAGTAATAATCTTAAAACCTATGTATTGATATCTCTCTGTTAGTGTGTCAAGTGGGTGTAAAGCGGCCTAAACACAGCCGTGAAAAGCAGCTAAACCCCATTATAAAAATAAATTACTTTTAAAAACCCATGAAACAAAGACAGGGAAAGAGAGAGAAATTCTTACACAATTCGTTCAGGGGCTGTGATGCAACCTGGATTGACCATATCTAGACCCACAGCTGGATGAGACATAAGGGTGGACACTCTTGGGGCTGAGAGGTTCGGTGAGGTTGGGTGAGCAAACGCAGACCCTTTAAAGTAATACTGCGTGCTACCCATCGCATGGGTCCCAAATCTCCAGGTTCAAGGGCATCTTCCTACATCGAAAACATGCATGAGAAACCCAGAAGATGGTACACCGTGTGATGGGGAAAGGTTTCTAAAACGCACCTCATTTCTCACCTCCTTGTGCTCGGGTTCGCCATTCCAGCCACTTTACTAGCAATCTCCCTACTTGGAGCATCAGCACCTTTAACCTCCTGTTCCGTACAGGTTGCAATTTGTCCTGAGGATGAACGGGAAGACGGGGAACCAATGAGAGACTAGCTCTTGGTGTTGGGACAGGCACAGGTCACTCTATTTTCCCATCAGGAAGAAGAATTAACCACAGGCTCAGCCTGCCCCCCGGAACCAGAACAGGGCCTGAAGCCATCCTGCGCTTTTGCGGCCGGCTCCCAAAAAACCGACTTGTAAAATGGAGCTTCAGGGCACTGCAATTCACAAACCTGCAGAGTTATAAATGATAACTCTCGTCCACAAATATATTGAGGGAAGGCAAAGAAGAGGATTTGAAATCAAGGCAGAATTGCAGGAAACAGATTTCAGGAGGTAGATTCGAATCGCCTTTAAAGCACATGAAAAGCGGCAAAACGTTGACAATGATGCCCTTGGCCAAAAAGGGCGTATGCGTTTTTTCCTGAATATATTCAGGAAAAAACGCATACGCCCTTTTTGGCCAACCAAGCAACCTGGAAAGGCAAATCAGCGCTACAAAGAAGTCTCGCTTCCCATCGGTCAAAAGAGACATGCTGAAAAAGTTGTCAAAACCAGAAATGCAGGACAGGCCATGGAGAAATGGGAGCCTTGCTACACTGATGGGCGGGATGTAAATTGCCAACAGCCACTCTGGAGAAGTGTACGGTGTGTCCTGAAACATCTAAAAAACACAGCTTAGAGAGCATAGGGCACTTCCACGCATGGGGGGATAAAGTGGGAAAATTGAAAATCAGCAAGACACAAGCACCCCAAAGTTTAGGGCTGCTCTGTTGACAAGGACCTCCACTTCCTTCCACCTTAAATATCCCAGGAAAGCGAAAAATGGATAAAAAAGTTGTGGTCCTTATGTACAATGGAATATCACTCAGCCATGAAATCAATGTCATAAGGCTAGTAGCAGCATGATGAGTGGATTTAGGTAAGACGATTCTAAGTGAAATAAGTCACACAGAAAAGGACACTTCTCATAAGGTGTCACTTATAGAGGGAATGTAAAAACCGTTACACTTGAACTGAATTACAAAACAGAACAGAGTCACACATGCAGAAAACACACTATGGCTGCTTAACGGGAAAGGTGAGGTGGGGTGATACATAAAACAAGAGTTTCAAATTAGCTCAGATACCGTTCCATAAACCCAATATGGAATAGACAAGACCTACTCCTTGCTCAGAGAACTGGACTCAACACGCCCGATTCACCGCACAAGAATATATCTGACTAGTAATAATCTTAAAACCTATGTATTGATATCTCTCTGTTAGTGTGTCAAGTGTGTGTAAAGCGGCCTAAACACAGCCGTGAAAAGCAGCTAAACCCCATTATAAAAATAAATTACTTTTAAAAACCCATGAAACAAAGACAGGGAAAGAGAGAGAAATTCTTACACAATTCGTTCAGGGGCTGTGATGCAACCTGGATTGACCATATCTAGACCCACAGCTGGATGAGACATAAGGGTGGACACTCTTGGGGCTGAGAGGTTTGGTGAGGTTGGGTGAGCAAACGCAGACCCTTTAAAGTAATACTGCGTGCTACCCATCGCATGGGTCCCAAATCTCCAGGTTCAAGGGTATCTTCCTACATCGAAAACATGCATGAGAAACCCAGAAGATGGTACACCGTGTGATGGGGAAAGGTTTCTAAAACGCACCTCATTTCTCACCTCCTTGTGCTCGGGTTCGCCATTCCAGCCACTTTACTAGCAATCTCCCTACTTGGAGCATCAGCACCTTTAACCTCCTGTTCCGTACAGGTTGCAATTTGTCCTGAGGATGAACCGGAAGACGGGGAACCAATGAGAGACTAGCTCTTGGTGTTGGGACAGGCACAGGTCACTCTATTTTCCCATCAGGAAGAAGAATTAACCACAGGCTCAGCCTGCCCCCCGGAACCAGAACAGGGCCTGAAGCCATCCTGCGCTTTTGCGGCCGGCTCCCAAAAAAGCGACTTGTAAAATGGAGCTTCAGGGCACTGCAATTCACAAACCTGCAGAGTTATAAATGATAACTCTCGTCCACAAATATATTGAGGGAAGGCAAAGAAGAGGATTTGAAATCAAGGCAGAATTGCAGGAAACAGATTTCAGGAGGTAGATTCGAATCGCCTTTAAAGCACATGAAAAGCGGCAAAACGTTGACAATGATGCCCTTGGCCAAAAAGGGCGTATGCGTTTTTTCCTGAATATATTCAGGAAAAAACGCATACGCCCTTTTTGGCCAACCAAGCAACCTGGAAAGGCAAATCAGCGCGACAAAGAAGTCTCGCTTCCCATCGGTCAAAAGGGACATGCTGAAAAAGTTGTCAAAACCAGAAATGCAGGACAGGCCATGGAGAAATGGGAGCCTTGCTACACTGATGGGCGGGATGTAAATTGCCAACAGCCACTCTGGAGAAGTGTACGGTGTGTCCTGAAACATGTAAAAAACACAGCTTAGAGAGCATAGGGCACTTCCACGCATGGGGGGATAAAGTGGGAAAATTGAAAATCAGCAAGACACAAGCACCCCAAAGTTTAGGGCTGCTGTGTTGACAAGGACCTCCACTTCCTTCCACCTTAAATATCCCAGGAAAGCGAAAAATGGATAAAAAAGTTGTGGTCCTTATGTACAATGGAATATCACTCAGCCATGAAATCAATGTCATAAGGCTAGTAGCAGCATGATGAGTGGATTTAGGTAAGACGATTCTAAGTGAAATAAGTCACACAGAAAAGGACACTTCTCATAAGGTGTCACTTATAGAGGGAATGTAAAAACCGTTACACTTGAACTGAATTACAAAACAGAACAGAGTCACACATGCAGAAAACACACTATGGCTGCTTAACGGGAAAGGTGAGGTGGGGTGATACATAAAACAAGAGTTTCAAATTAGCTCAGATACCGTTCCATAAACCCAATATGGAATAGACAAGACCTACTCCTTGCTCAGAGAACTGGACTCAACACGCCCGATTCACCGCACAAGAATATATCTGACTAGTAATAATCTTAAAACCTATGTATTGATATCTCTCTGTTAGTGTGTCAAGTGGGTGTAAAGCGGCCTAAACACAGCCGTGAAAAGCAGCTAAACCCCATTATAAAAATAAATTACTTTTAAAAACCCATGAAACAAAGACAGGGAAAGAGAGAGAAATTCTTACACAATTCGTTCAGGGGCTGTGATGCAACCTGGATTGACCATATCTAGACCCACAGCTGGATGAGACATAAGGGTGGACACTCTTGGGGCTGAGAGGTTCGGTGAGGTTGGGTGAGCAAACGCAGACCCTTTAAAGTAATACTGCGTGCTACCCATCGCATGGGTCCCAAATCTCCAGGTTCAAGGGCATCTTCCTACATCGAAAACATGCATGAGAAACCCAGAAGATGGTACACCGTGTGATGGGGAAAGGTTTCTAAAACGCACCTCATTTCTCATCTCCTTGTGCTCGGGTTCGCCATTCCAGCCACTTTACTAGCAATCTCCCTACTTGGAGCATCAGCACCTTTAACCTCCTGTTCCGTACAGGTTGCAATTTGTCCTGAGGATGAACGGGAAGACGGGGAACCAATGAGAGACTAGCTCTTGGTGTTGGGACAGGCACAGGTCACTCTATTTTCCCATCAGGAAGAAGAATTAACCACAGGCTCAGCCTGCCCCCCGGAACCAGAACAGGGCCTGAAGCCATCATGCGCTTTTGCGGCCGGCTCCCAAAAAACCGACTTGTAAAATGGAGCTTCAGGGCACTGCAATTCACAAACCTGCAGAGTTATAAATGATAACTCTCGTCCACAAATATATTGAGGGAAGGCAAAGAAGAGGATTTGAAATCAAGGCAGAATTGCAGGAAACAGATTTCAGGAGGTAGATTCGAATCGCCTTTAAAGCACATGAAAAGCGGCAAAACGTTGACAATGATGCCCTTGGCCAAAAAGGGCGTATGCGTTTTTTCCTGAATATATTCAGGAAAAAACGCATACGCCCTTTTTGGCCAACCAAGCAACCTGGAAAGGCAAATCAGCGCTACAAAGAAGTCTCGCTTCCCATCGGTCAAAAGAGACATGCTGAAAAAGTTGTCAAAACCAGAAATGCAGGACAGGCCATGGAGAAATGGGAGCCTTGCTACACTGATGTGCGGGATGTAAATTGCCAACAGCCACTCTGGAGAAGTGTACGGTGTGTCCTGAAACATCTAAAAAACACAGCTTAGAGAGCATAGGGCACTTCCACGCATGGGGGGATAAAGTGGGAAAATTGAAAATCAGCAAGACACAAGCACCCCAAAGTTTAGGGCTGCTCTGTTGACAAGGACCTCCACTTCCTTCCACCTTAAATATCCCAGGAAAGCGAAAAATGGATAAAAAAGTTGTGGTCCTTATGTACAATGGAATATCACTCAGCCATGAAATCAATGTCATAAGGCTAGTAGCAGCATGATGAGTGGATTTAGGTAAGACGATTCTAAGTGAAATAAGTCACACAGAAAAGGACACTTCTCATAAGGTGTCACTTATAGAGGGAATGTAAAAACCGTTACACTTGAACTGAATTACAAAACAGAACAGAGTCACACATGCAGAAAACACACTATGGCTGCTTAACGGGAAAGGTGAGGTGGGGTGATACATAAAACAAGAGTTTCAAATTAGCTCAGATACCGTTCCATAAACCCAATATGGAATAGACAAGACCTACTCCTTGCTCAGAGAACTGGACTCAACACGCCCGATTCACCGCACAAGAATATATCTGACTAGTAATAATCTTAAAACCTATGTATTGATATCTCTCTGTTAGTGTGTCAAGTGGGTGTAAAGCGGCCTAAACACAGCCGTGAAAAGCAGCTAAACCCCATTATAAAAATAAATTACTTTTAAAAACCCATGAAACAAAGACAGGGAAAGAGAGAGAAATTCTTACACAATTCGTTCAGGGGCTGTGATGCAACCTGGATTGACCATATCTAGACCCACAGCTGGATGAGACATAAGGGTGGACACTCTTGGGGCTGAGAGGTTCGGTGAGGTTGGGTGAGCAAACGCAGACCCTTTAAAGTAATACTGCGTGCTACCCATCGCATGGGTCCCAAATCTCCAGGTTCAAGGGCATCTTCCTACATCGAAAACATGCATGAGAAACCCAGAAGATGGTACACCGTGTGATGGGGAAAGGTTTCTAAAACGCACCTCATTTCTCATCTCCTTGTGCTCGGGTTCGCCATTCCAGCCACTTTACTAGCAATCTCCCTACTTGGAGCATCAGCACCTTTAACCTCCTGTTCCATACAGGTTGCAATTTGTCCTGAGGATGAACGGGAAGACGGGGAACCAATGAGAGACTAGCTCTTGGTGTTGGGACAGGCACAGGTCACTCTATTTTCCCATCAGGAAGAAGAATTAACCACAGGCTCAGCCTGCCCCCCGGAACCAGAACAGGGCCTGAAGCCATCCTGCGCTTTTGCGGCCAGCTCCAAAAAAAGCGACTTGTAAAATGGAGCTTCAGGGCACTGCAATTCACAAACCTGCAGAGTTATAAATGATAACTCTCGTCCACAAATATATTGAGGGAAGGCAAAGAAGAGGATTTGAAATCAAGGCAGAATTGCAGGAAACAGATTTCAGGAGGTAGATTCGAATCGCCTTTAAAGCACATGAAAAGCGGCAAAACGTTGACAATGATGCCCTTGGCCAAAAAGGGCGTATGCGTTTTTTCCTGAATATATTCAGGAAAAAACGCATACGCCCTTTTTGGCCAACCAAGCAACCTGGAAAGGCAAATCAGCGCGACAAAGAAGTCTCGCTTCCCATCGGTCAAAAGGGACATGCTGAAAAAGTTGTCAAAACCAGAAATGCAGGACAGGCCATGGAGAAATGGGAGCCTTGCTACACTGATGGGCGGGATGTAAATTGCCAACAGCCACTCTGGAGAAGTGTACGGTGTGTCCTGAAACATGTAAAAAACACAGCTTAGAGAGCATAGGGCACTTCCACGCATGGGGGGAAAAAGTGGGAAAATTGAAAATCAGCAAGACACAAGCACCCCAAAGTTAAGGGCTGCTCTGTTGACAAGGACCTCCACTTCCTTCCACCTTAAATATCCCAGGAAAGCGAAAAATGGATAAAAAAGTTGTGGTCCTTATGTACAATGGAATATCACTCAGCCATGAAATCAATGTCATAAGGCTAGTAGCAGCATGATGAGTGGATTTAGGTAAGACGATTCTAAGTGAAATAAGTCACACAGAAAAGGACACTTCTCATAAGGTGTCACTTATAGAGGGAATGTAAAAACCGTTACACTTGAACTGAATTACAAAACAGAACAGAGTCACACATGCAGAAAACACACTATGGCTGCTTAACGGGAAAGGTGAGGTGGGGTGATACATAAAACAAGAGTTTCAAATTAGCTCAGATACCGTTCCATAAACCCAATATGGAATAGACAAGACCTACTCCTTGCTCAGAGAACTGGACTCAACACGCCCGATTCACCGCACAAGAATATATCTGACTAGTAATAATCTTAAAACCTATGTATTGATATCTCTCTGTTAGTGTGTCAAGTGGGTGTAAAGCGGCCTAAACACAGCCGTGAAAAGCAGCTAAACCCCATTATAAAAATAAATTACTTTTAAAAACCCATGAAACAAAGACAGGGAAAGAGAGAGAAATTCTTACACAATTCGTTCAGGGGCTGTGATGCAACCTGGATTGACCATATCTAGACCCACAGCTGGATGAGACATAAGGGTGGACACTCTTGGGGCTGAGAGGTTCGGTGAGGTTGGGTGAGCAAACGCAGACCCTTTAAAGTAATACTGCGTGCTACCCATCGCATGGGTCCCAAATCTCCAGGTTCAAGGGCATCTTCCTACATCGAAAACATGCATGAGAAACCCAGAAGATGGTACACCGTGTGATGGGGAAAGGTTTCTAAAACGCACCTCATTTCTCATCTCCTTGTGCTCGGGTTCGCCATTCCAGCCACTTTACTAGCAATCTCCCTACTTGGAGCATCAGCACCTTTAACCTCCTGTTCCGTACAGGTTGCAATTTGTCCTGAGGATGAACGGGAAGACGGGGAACCAATGAGAGACTAGCTCTTGGTGTTGGGACAGGCACAGGTCACTCTATTTTCCCATCAGGAAGAAGAATTAACCACAGGCTCAGCCTGCCCCCCGGAACGAGAACAGGGCCTGAAGCCATCCTGCGCTTTTGCGGCCGGCTCCCAAAAAACCGACTTGTAAAATGGAGCTTCAGGGCACTGCAATTCACAAACCTGCAGAGTTATAAATGATAACTCTCGTCCACAAATATATTGAGGGAAGGCAAAGAAGAGGATTTGAAATCAAGGCAGAATTGCAGGAAACAGATTTCAGGAGGTAGATTCGAATCGCCTTTAAAGCACATGAAAAGCGGCAAAACGTTGACAATGATGCCCTTGGCCAAAAAGGGCGTATGCGTTTTTTCCTGAATATATTCAGGAAAAAACGCATACGCCCTTTTTGGCCAACCAAGCAACCTGGAAAGGCAAATCAGCGCTACAAAGAAGTCTCGCTTCCCATCGGTCAAAAGGGACATGCTGAAAAAGTTGTCAAAACCAGAAATGCAGGACAGGCCATGGAGAAATGGGAGCCTTGGTACACTGATGGGCGGGATGTAAATTGCCAACAGCCACTCTGGAGAAGTGTACGGTGTGTCCTGAAACATCTAAAAAACACAGCTTAGAGAGCATAGGGCACTTCCACGCATGGGGGGATAAAGTGGGAAAATTGAAAATCAGCAAGACACAAGCACCCCAAAGTTTAGGGCTGCTCTGTTGACAAGGACCTCCACTTCATTCCACCTTAAATATCCCAGGAAAGCGAAAAATGGATAAAAAAGTTGTGGTCCTTATGTACAATGGAATATCACTCAGCCATGAAATCAATGTCATAAGGCTAGTAGCAGCATGATGAGTGGATTTAGGTAAGACGATTCTAAGTGAAATAAGTCACACAGAAAAGGACACTTCTCATAAGGTGTCACTTATAGAGGGAATGTAAAAACCGTTACACTTGAACTGAATTACAAAACAGAACAGAGTCACACATGCAGAAAACACACTATGGCTGCTTAACGGGAAAGGTGAGGTGGGGTGATACATAAAACAAGAGTTTCAAATTAGCTCAGATACCGTTCCATAAACCCAATATGGAATAGACAAGACCTACTCCTTGCTCAGAGAACTGGACTCAACACGCCCGATTCACCGCACAAGAATATATCTGACTAGTAATAATCTTAAAACCTATGTATTGATATCTCTCTGTTAGTGTGTCAAGTGGGTGTAAAGCGGCCTAAACACAGCCGTGAAAAGCAGCTAAACCCCATTATAAAAATAAATTACTTTTAAAAACCCATGAAACAAAGACAGGGAAAGAGAGAGAAATTCTTACACAATTCGTTCAGGGGCTGTGATGCAACCTGCATTGACCATATCTAGACCCACAGCTGGATGAGACATAAGGGTGGACACTCTTGGGGCTGAGAGGTTCGGTGAGGTTGGGTGAGCAAACGCAGACCCTTTAAAGTAATACTGCGTGCTACCCATCGCATGGGTCCCAAATCTCCAGGTTCAAGGGCATCTTCCTACATCGAAAACATGCATGAGAAACCCAGAAGATGGTACACCGTGTGATGGGGAAAGGTTTCTAAAACGCACCTCATTTCTCATCTCCTTGTGCTCGGGTTCGCCATTCCAGCCACTTTACTAGCAATCTCCCTACTTGGAGCATCAGCACCTTTAACCTCCTGTTCCATACAGGTTGCAATTTGTCCTGAGGATGAACGGGAAGACGGGGAACCAATGAGAGACTAGCTCTTGGTGTTGGGACAGGCACAGGTCACTCTATTTTCCCATCAGGAAGAAGAATTAACCACAGGCTCAGCCTGCCCCCCGGAACCAGAACAGGGCCTGAAGCCATCCTGCGCTTTTGCGGCCAGCTCCAAAAAAAGCGACTTGTAAAATGGAGCTTCAGGGCACTGCAATTCACAAACCTGCAGAGTTATAAATGATAACTCTCGTCCACAAATATATTGAGGGAAGGCAAAGAAGAGGATTTGAAATCAAGGCAGAATTGCAGGAAACAGATTTCAGGAGGTAGATTCGAATCGCCTTTAAAGCACATGAAAAGCGGCAAAACGTTGACAATGATGCCCTTGGCCAAAAAGGGCGTATGCGTTTTTTCCTGAATATATTCAGGAAAAAACGCATACGCCCTTTTTGGCCAACCAAGCAACCTGGAAAGGCAAATCAGCGCGACAAAGAAGTCTCGCTTCCCATCGGTCAAAAGGGACATGCTGAAAAAGTTGTCAAAACCAGAAATGCAGGACAGGCCATGGAGAAATGGGAGCCTTGCTACACTGATGGGCGGGATGTAAATTGCCAACAGCCACTCTGGAGAAGTGTACGGTGTGTCCTGAAACATGTAAAAAACACAGCTTAGAGAGCATAGGGCACTTCCACGCATGGGGGGAAAAAGTGGGAAAATTGAAAATCAGCAAGACACAAGCACCCCAAAGTTAAGGGCTGCTCTGTTGACAAGGACCTCCACTTCCTTCCACCTTAAATATCCCAGGAAAGCGAAAAATGGATAAAAAAGTTGTGGTCCTTATGTACAATGGAATATCACTCAGCCATGAAATCAATGTCATAAGGCTAGTAGCAGCATGATGAGTGGATTTAGGTAAGACGATTCTAAGTGAAATAAGTCACACAGAAAAGGACACTTCTCATAAGGTGTCACTTATAGAGGGAATGTAAAAACCGTTACACTTGAACTGAATTACAAAACAGAACAGAGTCACACATGCAGAAAACACACTATGGCTGCTTAACGGGAAAGGTGAGGTGGGGTGATACATAAAACAAGAGTTTCAAATTAGCTCAGATACCGTTCCATAAACCCAATATGGAATAGACAAGACCTACTCCTTGCTCAGAGAACTGGACTCAACACGCCCGATTCACCGCACAAGAATATATCTGACTAGTAATAATCTTAAAACCTATGTATTGATATCTCTCTGTTAGTGTGTCAAGTGGGTGTAAAGCGGCCTAAACACAGCCGTGAAAAGCAGCTAAACCCCATTATAAAAATAAATTACTTTTAAAAACCCATGAAACAAAGACAGGGAAAGAGAGAGAAATTCTTACACAATTCGTTCAGGGGCTGTGATGCAACCTGGATTGACCATATCTAGACCCACAGCTGGATGAGACATAAGGGTGGACACTCTTGGGGCTGAGAGGTTCGGTGAGGTTGGGTGAGCAAACGCAGACCCTTTAAAGTAATACTGCGTGCTACCCATCGCATGGGTCCCAAATCTCCAGGTTCAAGGGCATCTTCCTACATCGAAAACATGCATGAGAAACCCAGAAGATGGTACACCGTGTGATGGGGAAAGGTTTCTAAAACGCACCTCATTTCTCATCTCCTTGTGCTCGGGTTCGCCATTCCAGCCACTTTACTAGCAATCTCCCTACTTGGAGCATCAGCACCTTTAACCTCCTGTTCCGTACAGGTTGCAATTTGTCCTGAGGATGAACGGGAAGACGGGGAACCAATGAGAGACTAGCTCTTGGTGTTGGGACAGGCACAGGTCACTCTATTTTCCCATCAGGAAGAAGAATTAACCACAGGCTCAGCCTGCCCCCCGGAACCAGAACAGGGCCTGAAGCCATCCTGCGCTTTTGCGGCCGGCTCCCAAAAAACCGACTTGTAAAATGGAGCTTCAGGGCACTGCAATTCACAAACCTGCAGAGTTATAAATGATAACTCTCGTCCACAAATATATTGAGGGAAGGCAAAGAAGAGGATTTGAAATCAAGGCAGAATTGCAGGAAACAGATTTCAGGAGGTAGATTCGAATCGCCTTTAAAGCACATGAAAAGCGGCAAAACGTTGACAATGATGCCCTTGGCCAAAAAGGGCGTATGCGTTTTTTCCTGAATATATTCAGGAAAAAACGCATACGCCCTTTTTGGCCAACCAAGCAACCTGGAAAGGCAAATCAGCGCTACAAAGAAGTCTCGCTTCCCATCGGTCAAAAGGGACATGCTGAAAAAGTTGTCAAAACCAGAAATGCAGGACAGGCCATGGAGAAATGGGAGCCTTGGTACACTGATGGGCGGGATGTAAATTGCCAACAGCCACTCTGGAGAAGTGTACGGTGTGTCCTGAAACATCTAAAAAACACAGCTTAGAGAGCATAGGGCACTTCCACGCATGGGGGGATAAAGTGGGAAAATTGAAAATCAGCAAGACACAAGCACCCCAAAGTTTAGGGCTGCTCTGTTGACAAGGACCTCCACTTCATTCCACCTTAAATATCCCAGGAAAGCGAAAAATGGATAAAAAAGTTGTGGTCCTTATGTACAATGGAATATCACTCAGCCATGAAATCAATGTCATAAGGCTAGTAGCAGCATGATGAGTGGATTTAGGTAAGACGATTCTAAGTGAAATAAGTCACACAGAAAAGGACACTTCTCATAAGGTGTCACTTATAGAGGGAATGTAAAAACCGTTACACTTGAACTGAATTACAAAACAGAACAGAGTCACACATGCAGAAAACACACTATGGCTGCTTAACGGGAAAGGTGAGGTGGGGTGATACATAAAACAAGAGTTTCAAATTAGCTCAGATACCGTTCCATAAACCCAATATGGAATAGACAAGACCTACTCCTTGCTCAGAGAACTGGACTCAACACGCCCGATTCACCGCACAAGAATATATCTGACTAGTAATAATCTTAAAACCTATGTATTGATATCTCTCTGTTAGTGTGTCAAGTGGGTGTAAAGCGGCCTAAACACAGCCGTGAAAAGCAGCTAAACCCCATTATAAAAATAAATTACTTTTAAAAACCCATGAAACAAAGACAGGGAAAGAGAGAGAAATTCTTACACAATTCGTTCAGGGGCTGTGATGCAACCTGCATTGACCATATCTAGACCCACAGCTGGATGAGACATAAGGGTGGACACTCTTGGGGCTGAGAGGTTCGGTGAGGTTGGGTGAGCAAACGCAGACCCTTTAAAGTAATACTGCGTGCTACCCATCGCATGGGTCCCAAATCTCCAGGTTCAAGGGCATCTTCCTACATCGAAAACATGCATGAGAAACCCAGAAGATGGTACACCGTGTGATGGGGAAAGGTTTCTAAAACGCACCTCATTTCTCACCTCCTAGTGCTCGGGTTCGCCATTCCAGCCACTTTACTAGCAATCTCCCTACTTGGAGCATCAGCACCTTTAACCTCCTGTTCCGTACAGGTTGCAATTTGTCCTGAGGATGAACGGGAAGACGGGGAACCAATGAGAGACTAGCTCTTGGTGTTGGGACAGGCACAGGTCACTCTATTTTCCCATCAGGAAGAAGAATTAACCACAGGCTCAGCCTGCCCCCCGGAACCAGAACAGGGCCTGAAGCCATCCTGCGCTTTTGCGGCCGGCTCCCAAAAAACCGACTTGTAAAATGGAGCTTCAGGGCACTGCAATTCACAAACCTGCAGAGTTATAAATGATAACTCTCGTCCACAAATATATTGAGGGAAGGCAAAGAAGAGGATTTGAAATCAAGGCAGAATTGCAGGAAACAGATTTCAGGAGGTAGATTCGAATCGCCTTTAAAGCACATGAAAAGCGGCAAAACGTTGACAATGATGCCCTTGGCCAAAAAGGGCGTATGCGTTTTTTCCTGAATATATTCAGGAAAAAACGCATACGCCCTTTTTGGCCAACCAAGCAACCTGGAAAGGCAAATCAGCGCTACAAAGAAGTCTCGCTTCCCATCGGTCAAAAGAGACATGCTGAAAAAGTTGTCAAAACCAGAAATGCAGGACAGGCCATGGAGAAATGGGAGCCTTGCTACACTGATGGGCGGGATGTAAATTGCCAACAGCCACTCTGGAGAAGTGTACGGTGTGTCCTGAAACATCTAAAAAACACAGCTTAGAGAGCATAGGGCACTTCCACGCATGGGGGGATAAAGTGGGAAAATTGAAAATCAGCAAGACACAAGCACCCCAAAGTTTAGGGCTGCTCTGTTGACAAGGACCTCCACTTCCTTCCACCTTAAATATCCCAGGAAAGCGAAAAATGGATAAAAAAGTTGTGGTCCTTATGTACAATGGAATATCACTCAGCCATGAAATCAATGTCATAAGGCTAGTAGCAGCATGATGAGTGGATTTAGGTAAGACGATTCTAAGTGAAATAAGTCACACAGAAAAGGACACTTCTCATAAGGTGTCACTTATAGAGGGAATGTAAAAACCGTTACACTTGAACTGAATTACAAAACAGAACAGAGTCACACATGCAGAAAACACACTATGGCTGCTTAACGGGAAAGGTGAGGTGGGGTGATACATAAAACAAGAGTTTCAAATTAGCTCAGATACCGTTCCATAAACCCAATATGGAATAGACAAGACCTACTCCTTGCTCAGAGAACTGGACTCAACACGCCCGATTCACCGCACAAGAATATATCTGACTAGTAATAATCTTAAAACCTATGTATTGATATCTCTCTGTTAGTGTGTCAAGTGTGTGTAAAGCGGCCTAAACACAGCCGTGAAAAGCAGCTAAACCCCATTATAAAAATAAATTACTTTTAAAAACCCATGAAACAAAGACAGGGAAAGAGAGAGAAATTCTTACACAATTCGTTCAGGGGCTGTGATGCAACCTGGATTGACCATATCTAGACCCACAGCTGGATGAGACATAAGGGTGGACACTCTTGGGGCTGAGAGGTTTGGTGAGGTTGGGTGAGCAAACGCAGACCCTTTAAAGTAATACTGCGTGCTACCCATCGCATGGGTCCCAAATCTCCAGGTTCAAGGGTATCTTCCTACATCGAAAACATGCATGAGAAACCCAGAAGATGGTACACCGTGTGATGGGGAAAGGTTTCTAAAACGCACCTCATTTCTCACCTCCTTGTGCTCGGGTTCGCCATTCCAGCCACTTTACTAGCAATCTCCCTACTTGGAGCATCAGCACCTTTAACCTCCTGTTCCGTACAGGTTGCAATTTGTCCTGAGGATGAACCGGAAGACGGGGAACCAATGAGAGACTAGCTCTTGGTGTTGGGACAGGCACAGGTCACTCTATTTTCCCATCAGGAAGAAGAATTAACCACAGGCTCAGCCTGCCCCCCGGAACCAGAACAGGGCCTGAAGCCATCCTGCGCTTTTGCGGCCGGCTCCCAAAAAAGCGACTTGTAAAATGGAGCTTCAGGGCACTGCAATTCACAAACCTGCAGAGTTATAAATGATAACTCTCGTCCACAAATATATTGAGGGAAGGCAAAGAAGAGGATTTGAAATCAAGGCAGAATTGCAGGAAACAGATTTCAGGAGGTAGATTCGAATCGCCTTTAAAGCACATGAAAAGCGGCAAAACGTTGACAATGATGCCCTTGGCCAAAAAGGGCGTATGCGTTTTTTCCTGAATATATTCAGGAAAAAACGCATACGCCCTTTTTGGCCAACCAAGCAACCTGGAAAGGCAAATCAGCGCGACAAAGAAGTCTCGCTTCCCATCGGTCAAAAGGGACATGCTGAAAAAGTTGTCAAAACCAGAAATGCAGGACAGGCCATGGAGAAATGGGAGCCTTGCTACACTGATGGGCGGGATGTAAATTGCCAACAGCCACTCTGGAGAAGTGTACGGTGTGTCCTGAAACATGTAAAAAACACAGCTTAGAGAGCATAGGGCACTTCCACGCATGGGGGGATAAAGTGGGAAAATTGAAAATCAGCAAGACACAAGCACCCCAAAGTTTAGGGCTGCTCTGTTGACAAGGACCTCCACTTCCTTCCACCTTAAATATCCCAGGAAAGCGAAAAATGGATAAAAAAGTTGTGGTCCTTATGTACAATGGAATATCACTCAGCCATGAAATCAATGTCATAAGGCTAGTAGCAGCATGATGAGTGGATTTAGGTAAGACGATTCTAAGTGAAATAAGTCACACAGAAAAGGACACTTCTCATAAGGTGTCACTTATAGAGGGAATGTAAAAACCGTTACACTTGAACTGAATTACAAAACAGAACAGAGTCACACATGCAGAAAACACACTATGGCTGCTTAACGGGAAAGGTGAGGTGGGGTGATACATAAAACAAGAGTTTCAAATTAGCTCAGATACCGTTCCATAAACCCAATATGGAATAGACAAGACCTACTCCTTGCTCAGAGAACTGGACTCAACACGCCCGATTCACCGCACAAGAATATATCTGACTAGTAATAATCTTAAAACCTATGTATTGATATCTCTCTGTTAGTGTGTCAAGTGGGTGTAAAGCGGCCTAAACACAGCCGTGAAAAGCAGCTAAACCCCATTATAAAAATAAATTACTTTTAAAAACCCATGAAACAAAGACAGGGAAAGAGAGAGAAATTCTTACACAATTCGTTCAGGGGCTGTGATGCAACCTGGATTGACCATATCTAGACCCACAGCTGGATGAGACATAAGGGTGGACACTCTTGGGGCTGAGAGGTTTGGTGAGGTTGGGTGAGCAAACGCAGACCCTTTAAAGTAATACTGCGTGCTACCCATCGCATGGGTCCCAAATCTCCAGGTTCAAGGGCATCTTCCTACATCGAAAACATGCATGAGAAACCCAGAAGATGGTACACCGTGTGATGGGGAAAGGTTTCTAAAACGCACCTCATTTCTCACCTCCTTGTGCTCGGGTTCGCCATTCCAGCCACTTTACTAGCAATCTCCCTACTTGGAGCATCAGCACCTTTAACCTCCTGTTCCGTACAGGTTGCAATTTGTCCTGAGGATGAACGGGAAGACGGGGAACCAATGAGAGACTAGCTCTTGGTGTTGGGACAGGCACAGGTCACTCTATTTTCCCATCAGGAAGAAGAATTAACCACAGGCTCAGCCTGCCCCCCGGAAGCAGAACAGGGCCTGAAGCCATCCTGCGCTTTTGCGGCCAGCTCCCAAAAAAGCGACTTGTAAAATGGAGATTCAGGGCACTGCAATTCACAAACCTGCAGAGTTATAAATGATAACTCTCGTCCACAAATATATTGAGGGAAGGCAAAGAAGAGGATTTGAAATCAAGGCAGAATTGCAGGAAACAGATTTCATTAGGTAGATTCGAATCGCCTTTAAAGCACATGAAAAGCGGCAAAACGTTGACAATGGTGCCCTTGGCCAAAAAGGGCGTATGCGTTTTTTCCTGAATATATTCAGGAAAAAACGCATACGCCCTTTTTGGCCAACCAAGCAACCTGGAAAGGGAAATCAGCGCTACAAAGAAGTCTCGCTTCCCATCGGTCAAAAGGGCCATGCTGAAAAAAGTGTCAAAACCAGAAATGCAGGACAGGCCATGGAGAAATGGGAGCCTTACTACACTGATGGGCGGGATGTAAATTGCCAACAGCCACTCTGGAGAAGTGTACGGTGTGTCCTGAAACATCTAAAAAACACAGCTTAGAGAGCATAGGGCACTTCCACACATGGGGGGATAAAGTGGGAAAATTGAAAATCAGCAAGACACAAGCACCCCAAAGTTTAGGGCTGCTCTGTTGACAAGGACCTCCACTTCATTCCACCTTAAATATCCCAGGAAAGCGAAAAATGGATAAAAAAGTTGTGGTCCTTATGTACAATGGAATATCACTCAGCCATGAAATCAATGTCATAAGGCTAGTAGCAGCATGATGAGTGGATTTAGGTAAGACGATTCTAAGTGAAATAAGTCACACAGAAAAGGACACTTCTCATAAGGTGTCACTTATAGAGAGAATGTAAAAACCGTTACACTTGAACTGAATTACAAAACAGAACAGAGTCACACATGCAGAAAACACACTATGGCTGCTTAACGGGAAAGGTGAGGTGGGGTGATACATAAAACAAGAGTTTCAAATTAGCTCAGATACCGTTCCATAAACCCAATATGGAATAGACAAGACCTACTCCTTGCTCAGAGAACTGGACTCAACACGCCCGATTCACCGCACAAGAATATATCTGACTAGTAATAATCTTAAAACCTATGTATTGATATCTCTCTGTTAGTGTGTCAAGTGTGTGTAAGGCGGCATAAACACAGCCGTGAAAAGCAGCTAAACCCCATTATAAAAATAAATTACTTTTAAAAACCCATGAAACAAAGACAGGGAAAGAGAGAGAAATTCTTACACAATTCGTTCAGGGGCTGTGATGCAACCTGCATTGACCATATCTAGACCCACAGCTGGATGAGACATAAGGGTGGACACTCTTGGGGCTGAGAGGTTTGGTGAGGTTGGGTGAGCAAACGCAGACCCTTTAAAGTAATACTGCGTGCTACCCATCGCATGGGTCCCAAATCTCCAGGTTCAAGGGCATCTTCCTACATCGAAAACATGCATGAGAAACCCAGAAGATGGTACACCGTGTGATGGGGAAAGGTTTCTAAAACGCACCGCATTTCTCATCTCCTTGTGCTCGGGTTCGCCATTCCAGCCACTTTACTAGCAATCTCCCTACTTGGAGCATCAGCACCTTTAACCTCCTGTTCCGTACAGGTTGCAATTTGTCCTGAGGATGAACGGGAAGACGGGGAACCAATGAGAGACTAGCTCTTGGTGTTGGGACAGGCACAGGTCACTCAATTTTCCCATCAGGAAGAAGAATTAACCACAGGCTCAGCCTGCCCCCCGGAACCAGAACAGGGCCTGAAGCCATCCTGCGCTTTTGCGGCCGACTCCCAAAAAAGCGACTTGTAAAATGGAGCTTCAGGGCACTGCAATTCACAAACCTGCAGAATTATAAATGATAACTCTCGTCCACAAATATATTGAGGGAAGGCAAAGAAGAGGATTTGAAATCAAGGCAGAATTGCAGGAAATAGATTTCAGGAGGTAGATTCGAATCGCCTTTAAAGCACATGAAAAGCGGCAAAACGTTCACAATGATGCCCTTGGCCAAAAAGGGCGTATGCGTTTTTTCCTGAATATATTCAGGAAAAAACGCATACGCCCTTTTTGGCCAACCAAGCAACCTGGAAAGGCAAATCAGCGCTACAAAGAAGTCTCGCTTCCCATCGGTCAAAAGGGACATGCTGAAAAAGGTGTCAAAACCAGAAATGCAGGACAGGCCATGGAGAAATGGGAGCCTTGCTACACTGATGGGCGGGATGTAAATTGCCAACAGCCACTCTGGAGAAGTGTACGGTGTGTCCTGAAACATCTAAAAAACACAGCTTAGAGAGCATAGGGCACTTCTACGCATGGGGGGATAAAGTGGGAAAATTGAAAATCAGCAAGACACAAGCACCCGAAAGTTTAGGGCTGCTCTGTTGACAAGGACCTCCACTTCCTTCCAACTTAAATATCCCAGGAAAGCGAAAAATGGATAAAAAAGTTGTGGTCCTTATGTACAATGGAATATCACTCAGCCATGAAATCAATGTCATAAGGCTAGTAGCAGCATGATGAGTGGATTTAGGTAAGACGATTCTAAGTGAAATAAGTCACACAGAAAAGGACACTTCTCATAAGGTGTCACTTATAGAGGGAATGTAAAAACCGTTACACTTGAACTGAATTACAAAACAGAACAGAGTCACACATGCAGAAAACACACTATGGCTGCTTAACGGGAAAGGTGAGGTGGGCTGATACATAAAACAAGAGTTTCAAATTAGCTCAGATACCGTTCCATAAACCCAATATGTAATAGACAAGACCTACTCCTTGCTCAGAGAACTGGACTCAACACGCCCGATTCACCGCACAAGAATATATCTGACTACTAATAATCTTAAAACCTATGTATTGATATCTCTCTGTTAGTGTGTCAAGTGGGTGTAAAGCGGCCTAAACACAGCCGTGAAAAGCAGCTAAACCCCATTATAAAAATAAATTACTTTTAAAAACACATGAAACAAAGACAGGGAAAGAGAGAGAAATTCTTACACAATTCGTTCAGGGGCTGTGATGCAACCTGGATTGACCATATCTAGACCCACAGCTGGATGAGACATAAGGGTGGACACTCTTGGGGCTGAGAGGTTTGGTGAGGTTGGGTGAGCAAACGCAGACCCTTTAAAGTAATACTGCGTGCTACCCATCGCATGGGTCCCAAATCTCCAGGTTCAAGGGCATCTTCCTACATCGAAAACATGCATGAGAAACCCAGAAGATGGTACACCGTGTGATGGGGAAAGGTTTCTAAAACGCACCTCATTTCTCACCTCCTTGTGCTCGGGTTCGCCATTCCAGCCACTTTACTAGCAATCTCCCTACTTGGAGCATCAGCACCTTTAACCTCCTGTTCCGTACAGGTTGCAATTTGTCCTGAGGATGAACGGGAAGACGGGGAACCAATGAGAGACTAGCTCTTGGTGTTGGGACAGGCACAGGTCACTCTATTTTCCCATCAGGAAGAAGAATTAACCACAGGCTCAGCCTGCCCCCCGGAAGCAGAACAGGGCCTGAAGCCATCCTGCGCTTTTGCGGCCAGCTCCCAAAAAAGCGACTTGTAAAATGGAGATTCAGGGCACTGCAATTCACAAACCTGCAGAGTTATAAATGATAACTCTCGTCCACAAATATATTGAGGGAAGGCAAAGAAGAGGATTTGAAATCAAGGCAGAATTGCAGGAAACAGATTTCAGGAGGTAGATTCGAATCGCCTTTAAAGCACATGAAAAGCGGCAAAACGTTGACAATGGTGCCCTTGGCCAAAAAGGGCGTATGCGTTTTTTCCTGAATATATTCAGGAAAAAACGCATACGCCCTTTTTGGCCAACCAAGCAACCTGGAAAGGCAAATCAGCGCTACAAAGAAGTCTCGCTTCCCATCGGTCAAAAGGGCCATGCTGAAAAAAGTGTCAAAACCAGAAATGCAGGACAGGCCATGGAGAAATGGGAGCCTTACTAAACTGATGGGCGGGATGTAAATTGCCAACAGCCACTCTGGAGAAGTGTACGGTGTGTCCTGAAACATCTAAAAAACACAGCTTAGAGAGCATAGGGCACTTCCACACATGGGGGGATAAAGTGGGAAAATTGAAAATCAGCAAGACACAAGCACCCCAAAGTTTAGGGCTGCTCTGTTGACAAGGACCTCCACTTCATTCCACCTTAAATATCCCAGGAAAGCGAAAAATGGATAAAAAAGTTGTGGTCCTTATGTACAATGGAATATCACTCAGCCATGAAATCAATGTCATAAGGCTAGTAGCAGCATGATGAGTGGATTTAGGTAAGACGATTCTAAGTGAAATAAGTCACACAGAAAAGGACACTTCTCATAAGGTGTCACTTATAGAGAGAATGTAAAAACCGTTACACTTGAACTGAATTACAAAACAGAACAGAGTCACACATGCAGAAAACACACTATGGCTGCTTAACGGGAAAGGTGAGGTGGGGTGATACATAAAACAAGAGTTTCAAATTAGCTCAGATACCGTTCCATAAACCCAATATGGAATAGACAAGACCTACTCCTTGCTCAGAGAACTGGACTCAACACGCCCGATTCACCGCACAAGAATATATCTGACTAGTAATAATCTTAAAACCTATGTATTGATATCTCTCTGTTAGTGTGTCAAGTGTGTGTAAGGCGGCATAAACACAGCCGTGAAAAGCAGCTAAACCCCATTATAAAAATAAATTACTTTTAAAAACCCATGAAACAAAGACAGGGAAAGAGAGAGAAATTCTTACACAATTCGTTCAGGGGCTGTGATGCAACCTGCATTGACCATATCTAGACCCACAGCTGGATGAGACATAAGGGTGGACACTCTTGGGGCTGAGAGGTTTGGTGAGGTTGGGTGAGCAAACGCAGACCCTTTAAAGTAATACTGCGTGCTACCCATCGCATGGGTCCCAAATCTCCAGGTTCAAGGGCATCTTCCTACATCGAAAACATGCATGAGAAACCCAGAAGATGGTACACCGTGTGATGGGGAAAGGTTTCTAAAACGCACCGCATTTCTCATCTCCTTGTGCTCGGGTTCGCCATTCCAGCCACTTTACTAGCAATCTCCCTACTTGGAGCATCAGCACCTTTAACCTCCTGTTCCGTACAGGTTGCAATTTGTCCTGAGGATGAACGGGAAGACGGGGAACCAATGAGAGACTAGCTCTTGGTGTTGGGACAGGCACAGGTCACTCAATTTTCCCATCAGGAAGAAGAATTAACCACAGGCTCAGCCTGCCCCCCGGAACCAGAACAGGGCCTGAAGCCATCCTGCGCTTTTGCGGCCGACTCCCAAAAAAGCGACTTGTAAAATGGAGCTTCAGGGCACTGCAATTCACAAACCTGCAGAATTATAAATGATAACTCTCGTCCACAAATATATTGAGGGAAGGCAAAGAAGAGGATTTGAAATCAAGGCAGAATTGCAGGAAACAGATTTCAGGAGGTAGATTCGAATCGCCTTTAAAGCACATGAAAAGCGGCAAAACGTTGACAATGATGCCCTTGGCCAAAAAGGGCGTATGCGTTTTTTCCTGAATATATTCAGGAAAAAACGCATACGCCCTTTTTGGCCAACCAAGCAACCTGGAAAGGCAAATCAGCGCTACAAAGAAATCTCGCTTCCCATCGGTCAAAAGGGACATGCTGAAAAAGGTGTCAAAACCAGAAATGCAGGACAGGCCATGGAGAAATGGGAGCCTTGCTACACTGATGGGCGGGATGTAAATTGCCAACAGCCACTCTGGAGAAGTGTACGGTGTGTCCTGAAACATCTAAAAAACACAGCTTAGAGAGCATAGGGCACTTCTACGCATGGGGGGATAAAGTGGGAAAATTGAAAATCAGCAAGACACAAGCACCCGAAAGTTTAGGGCTGCTCTGTTGACAAGGACCTCCACTTCCTTCCACCTTAAATATCCCAGGAAAGCGAAAAATGGATAAAAAAGTTGTGGTCCTTATGTACAATGGAATATCACTCAGCCATGAAATCAATGTCATAAGGCTAGTAGCAGCATGATGAGTGGATTTAGGTAAGACGATTCTAAGTGAAATAAGTCACACAGAAAAGGACACTTCTCATAAGGTGTCACTTATAGAGGGAATGTAAAAACCGTTACACTTGAACTGAATTACAAAACAGAACAGAGTCGCACATGCAGAAAACACACTATGGCTGCTTAACGGGAAAGGTGAGGTGGGCTGATACATAAAACAAGAGTTTCAAATTAGCTCAGATACCGTTCCATAAACCCAATATGGAATAGACAAGACCTACTCCTTGCTCAGAGAACTGGACTCAACACGCCCGATTCACCGCACAAGAATATATCTGACTAGTAATAATCTTAAAACCTATGTATTGATATCTCTCTGTTAGTGTGTCAAGTGTGTGTAAGGCGGCATAAACACAGCCGTGAAAAGCAGCTAAACCCCATTATAAAAATAAATTACTTTTAAAAACCCATGAAACAAAGACAGGGAAAGAGAGAGAAATTCTTACACAATTCGTTCGGGGGCTGTGATGCAACCTGGATTGACCATATCTAGACCCACAGCTGGATGACACATAAGGGTGGACACTCTTGGGGCTGAGAGGTTTGGTGAGGTTGGGTGAGCAAACGCAGACCCTTTAAAGTAATACTGCGTGCTACCCATCGCATGGGTCCCAAATCTCCAGGTTCAAGGGCATCTTCCTACATCGAAAACATGCATGAGAAACCCAGAATATGGTACACCGTGTGATGGGGAAAGGTTTCTAAAATGCACCTCATTTCTCATCTCCTTGTGCTCGTGTTCGCCATTCCAGCCACTTTACTAGCAATCTCCCTACTTGGAGCATCAGCACCTTTAACCTCCTGTTCCGTACAGGTTGCAATTTGTCCTGAGGATGAACGGGAAGACGGGGAACCAATGAGAGACTAGCTCTTGGTGTTGGGACAGGCACAGGTCACTCTATTTTCCCATCAGGAAGAAGAATTATCCACAGGCTCAGCCTGCCACCCGGAACCAGAACAGGGCCTGAAGCCATCCTGCGCTTTTGCGGCCGGCTCCCAAAAACCCGACTTGTAAAATGGAGCTTCAGGGCACTGCAATTCACAAACCTGCAGAGTTATAAATGATAACTCTCGTCCACAAATATATTGAGGGAAGGCAAAGAAGAGGATTTGAAATCAAGGCAGAATTGCAGGAAACAGATTTCAGGAGGTAGATTCGAATCGCCTTTAAAGCACATGAAAAGCGGCAAAACGTTGACAATGATGCCCTTGGCCAAAAAGGGCGTATGCGTTTTTTCCTGAATATATTCAGGAAAAAACGCATACGCCCTTTTTGGCCAACCAAGCAACCTGGAAAGGCAAATCAGCGCTACAAAGAAGTCTCGCTTCCCATCGGTCAAAAGGGACATGCTGAAAAAGTTGTCAAAACCAGAAATGCAGGACAGGCCATGGAGAAATGGGAGCCTTGCTACACTGATGGGCGGGATGTAAATTGCCAACAGCCACTCTGGAGAAGTGTACGGTGTGTCCTGAAACATCTAAAAAACACAGCTTAGAGAGCATAGGGCACTTCCACGCATGGGGGGATAAAGTGGGAAAATTGAAAATCAGCAAGACACAAGCACCCCAAAGTTTAGGGCTGCTCTGTTGACAAGGACCTCCACTTCCTTCCACCTTAAATATCCCAGGAAAGCGAAAAATGGATAAAAAAGTTGTGGTCCTTATGTACAATGGAATATCACTCAGCCATGAAATCAATGTCATAAAGCTAGTAGCAGCATGATGAGTGGATTTAGGTAAGACGATTCTAAGTGAAATAAGTCACACAGAAAAGGACAATTCTCATAAGGTGTCACTTATAGAGGGAATGTAAAAACCGTTACACTTGAACTGAATTACAAAACAGAACAGAGTCACACATGCAGAAAACACACTATGGCTGCTTAACGGGAAAGGTGAGGTGGGGTGATACATAAAACAAGAGTTTCAAATTAGCTCAGATACCGTTCCATAAACCCAATATGGAATAGACAAGACCTACTCCTTGCTCAGAGAACTGGACTCAACACGCCCGATTCACCGCACAAGAATATATCTGACTAGTAATAATCTTAAAACCTATGTATTGATATCTCTCTGTTAGTGTGTCAAGTGGGTGTAAAGCGGCCTAAACACAGCCGTGAAAAGCAGCTAAACCCCATTATAAAAATAAATTACTTTTAAAAACCCATGAAACAAAGACAGGGAAAGAGAGAGAAATTCTTACACATTTCGTTCGGGGGCTGTGATGCAACCTGGATTGACCATATCTAGACCCACAGCTGGATGAGACATAAGGGTGGACACTCTTGGGGCTGAGAGGTTTGGTGAGGTTGGGTGAGCAAACTCAGACCCTTTAAAGTAATACTGCGTGCTACCCATCGCATGGGTCCCAAATCTCCAGGTTCAAGGGCATCTTCCTACATCGAAAACATGCATGAGAAACCCAGAAGATGGTACACCGTGTGATGGGGAAAGGTTTCTAAAACGCACCTCATTTCTCACCTCCTTGTGCTCGTCTTCTCCATTCCAGCCACTTTACTAGCAATCTCCCTACTTGGAGCATCAGCACCTTTAACCTCCTGTTCCGTACAGGTTGCAATTTGTCCTGAGGATGAACGGGAAGACGGGAAACCAATGAGAGACTAGCTCTTGGTGTTGGGACAGGCACAGGTCACTCTATTTTCCCATCAGGAAGAAGAATTAACCACAGGCTCAGCCTGCCCCCCGGAACCAGAACAGGGCCTGAAGCCATCCTGCGCTTTTGCGGCCGGCTCCCAAAAAAGCGACTTGTAAAATGCAGCTTCAGGGCACTGCAATTCACAAACCTGCAGAGTTATAAATGATAACTCTCGTCCACAAATATATTGAGGGAAGGCAAAGAAGAGGATTTGAAATCAAGGCAGAATTGCAGGAAACAGATTTCAGGAGGTAGATTCGAATCGCCTTTAAAGCACATGAAAAGCGGCAAAACGTTGACAATGATGCCCTTGGCCAAAAAGGGCGTATGCGTTTTTTCCTGAATATATTCAGGAAAAAACGCATACGCCCTTTTTGGCCAACCAAGCAACCTGGAAAGGCAAATCAGCGCTACAAAGAAGTCTCGCTTCCCATCGGTCAAAAGGGACATGCTGAAAAAAGTGTCAAAACCAGAAATGCAGGACAGGCCATGGAGAAATGGGAGCCTTGCTACACTGATGGGCGGGATGTAAATTGCCAACAGCCACTCTGGAGAAGTGTACGGTGTGTCCTGAAACATCTAAAAAACACAGCTTAGAGAGCATAGGGCACTTCTACGCATGGGGGGATAAAGTGGGAAAATTGAAAATCAGCAAGACACAAGCACCCGAAAGTTTAGGGCTGCTCTGTTGACAAGGACCTCCACTTCCTTCCACCTTAAATATCCCAGGAAAGCGAAAAATGGATAAAAAAGTTGTGGTCCTTATGTACAATGGAATATCACTCAGCCATGAAATCAATGTCATAAGGCTAGTAGCAGCATGATGAGTGGATTTAGGTAAGACGATTCTAAGTGAAATAAGTCACACAGAAAAGGACACTTCTCATAAGGTGTCACTTATAGAGGGAATGTAAAAACCGTTACACTTGAACTGAATTACAAAACAGAACAGAGTCACACATGCAGAAAACACACTATGGCTGCTTAACGGGAAAGGTGAGGTGGGGTGATACATAAAACAAGAGTTTCAAATTAGCTCAGATACCGTTCCATAAACCCAATATGGAATAGACAAGACCTACTCCTTGCTCAGAGAACTGGACTCAACACGCCCGATTCACCGCACAAGAATATATCTGACTAGTAATAATCTTAAAACCTATGTATTGATATCTCTCTGTTAGTGTGTCAAGTGTGTGTAAGGCGGCATAAACACAGCCGTGAAAAGCAGCTAAACCCCATTATAAAAATAAATTACTTTTAAAAACCCATGAAACAAAGACAGGGAAAGAGAGAGAAATTCTTACACAATTCGTTCAGGGGCTGTGATGCAACCTGCATTGACCATATCTAGACCCACAGCTGGATGAGACATAAGGGTGGACACTCTTGGGGCTGAGAGGTTCGGTGAGGTTGGGTGAGCAAACGCAGACCCTTTAAAGAAATACTGCGTGCTACCCATCGCATGGGTCCCAAATCTCCAGGTTCAAGGGCATCTTCCTACATCGAAAACATGCATGAGAAACCCAGAAGATGGTACACCGTGTGATGGGGAAAGGTTTCTAAAACGCACTTCATTTCTCATCTCCTTGTGCTCGGGTTCGCCATTCCAGCCACTTTACTAGCAATCTCCCTACTTGGAGCATCAGCACCTTTAACCTCCTGTTCCGTACAGGTTGCAATTTGTCCTGAGGATGAACGGGAAGACGGGGAACCAATGAGAGACTAGCTCTTGGTGTTGGGACAGGCACAGGTCACTCTATTTTCCCATCAGGAAGAAGAATTAACCACAGGCTCAGCCTGCCCCCCGGAACCAGAACAGGGCCTGAAGCCATCCTGCGCTTTTGCGGCCGGCTCCCAAAAAACCGACTTGTAAAATGGAGCTTCAGGGCACTGCAATTCACAAACCTGCAGAGTTATAAATGATAACTCTCGTCCACAAATATATTGAGGGAAGGCAAAGAAGAGGATTTGAAATCAAGGCAGAATTGCAGGAAACAGATTTCAGGAGGAAGATTCGAATCGCCTTTAAAGCACATGAAAAGCGGCAAAACGTTGACAATGATGCCCTTGGCCAAAAAGGGTGTATGCGTTTTTTCCTGAATATATTCAGGAAAAAACGCATACGCCCTTTTTGGCCAACCAAGCAACCTGGAAAGGCAAATCAGCGCTACAAAGAAGTCTCTCTTCCCATCGGTCAAAAGGGCCATGCTGAAAAAAGTGTCAAAACCAGAAATGCAGGACAGGCCATGGAGAAATGGGAGCCTTGCTACACTGATGGGCGGGATGTAAATTGCCAACAGCCACTCTGGAGAAGTGTACGGTGTGTCCTGAAACATCTAAAAAACACAGCTTAGAGAGCATAGGGCACTTCCACGCATGGGGGGATAAAGTGGGAAAATTGAAAATCAGCAAGACACAAGCACCCCAAAGTTTAGGGCTGCTCTGTTGACAAGGACCTCCACTTCCTTCCACCTTAAATATCCCAGGAAAGCGAAAAATGGATAAAAAAGTTGTGGTCCTTATGTACAATGGAATATCACTCAGCCATGAAATCAATGTCATAAGGCTAGTAGCAGCATGATGAGTGGATTTAGGTAAGACGATTCTAAGTGAAATAAGTCACACAGAAAAGGACACTTCTCATAAGGTGTCACTTATAGAGGGAATGTAAAAATCGTTACACTTGAACTGAATTACAAAACAGAACAGAGTCACACATGCAGAAAACACACTATGGCTGCTTAACGGGAAAGGTGAGGTGGGGTGATACATAAAACAAGAGTTTCAAATTAGCTCAGATACCGTTCCATAAACCCAATATGGAATAGACAAGACCTACTCCTTGCTCAGAGAACTGGACTCAACACGCCCGATTCACCGCACAAGAATATATCTGACTAGTAATAATCTTAAAACCTATGTATTGATATCTCTCTGTTAGTGTGTCAAGTGGGTGTAAAGCGGCCTAAACACAGCCGTGAAAAGCAGCTAAACCCCATTATAAAAAGAAATTACTTTTAAAAACCCATGAAACAAAGACAGGGAAAGAGAGAGAAATTCTTACACAATTCGTTCAGGGGCTGTGATGCAACCTGGATTGACCATATCTAGACCCACAGCTGGATGAGACATAAGGGTGGACACTCTTGGGGCTGAGAGGTTCGGTGAGGTTGGGTGAGCAAACGCAGACCCTTTAAAGAAATACTGCGTGCTACCCATCGCATGGGTCCCAAATCTCCAGGTTCAAGGGCATCTTCCTACATCGAAAACATGCATGAGAAACCCAGAAGATGGTACACCGTGTGATGGGGAAAGGTTTCTAAAACGCACCTCATTTCTCATCTCCTTGTGCTCGGGTTCGCCATTCCAGCCACTTTACTAGCAATCTCCCTACTTGGAGCATCAGCACCTTTAACCTCCTGTTCCGTACAGGTTGCAATTTGTCCTGAGGATGAACGGGAAGACGGGGAACCAATGAGAGACTAGCTCTTGGTGTTGGGACAGGCACAGGTCACTCTATTTTCCCATCAGGAAGAAGAATTAACCACAGGCTCAGCCTGCCCCCCGGAACCAGAACAGGGCCTGAAGCCATCCTGCGCTTTTGCGGCCGGCTCCCAAAAAACCGACTTGTAAAATGGAGCTTCAGGGCACTGCAATTCACAAACCTGCAGAGTTATAAATGATAACTCTCGTCCACAAATATATTGAGGGAAGGCAAAGAAGAGGATTTGAAATCAAGGCAGAATTGCAGGAAACAGATTTCAGGAGGTAGATTCGAATCGCCTTTAAAGCACATGAAAAGCGGCAAAACGTTGACAATGATGCCCTTGGCCAAAAAGGGCGTATGCGTTTTTTCCTGAATATATTCAGGAAAAAACGCATTCGCCCTTTTTGGCCAACCAAGCAACCTGGAAAGGCAAATCAGCGCTACAAAGAAGTCTCGCTTCCCATCGGTCAAAAGGGACATGCTGAAAAAGTTGTCAAAACCAGAAATGCAGGACAGGCCATGGAGAAATGGGAGCCTTGCTACACTGATGGGCGGGATGTAAATTGCCAACAGCCACTCTGGAGAAGTGTACGGTGTGTCCTGAAACATCTAAAAAACACAGCTTAGAGAGCATAGGGCACTTCCACGCATGGGGGGATAAAGTGGGAAAATTGAAAATCAGCAAGACACAAGCACCCCAAAGTTTAGGGCTGCTCTGTTGACAAGGACCTCCACTTCCTTCCACCTTAAATATCCCAGGAAAGCGAAAAATGGATAAAAAAGTTGTGGTCCTTATGTACAATGGAATATCACTCAGCCATGAAATCAATGTCATAAGGCTAGTAGCAGCATGATGAGTGGATTTAGGTAAGACGATTCTAGGTGAAATAAGTCACACAGAAAAGGACACTTCTCATAAGGTGTCACTTATAGAGGGAATGTAAAAACCGTTACACTTGAACTGAATTACAAAACAGAACAGAGTCACACATGCAGAAAACACACTATGGCTGCTTAACGGAAAAGGTGAGGTGGGGTGATACATAAAACAAGAGTTTCAAATTAGCTCAGATACCGTTCCATAAACCCAATATGGAATAGACAAGACCTACTCCTTGCTCAGAGAACTGGACTCAACACGCCCGATTCACCGCACAAGAATATATCTGACTAGTAATAATCTTAAAACCTATGTATTGATATCTCTCTGTTAGTGTGTCAAGTGGGTGTAAAGCGGCCTAAACACAGCCGTGAAAAGCAGCTAAACCCCATTATAAAAATAAATTACTTTTAAAAACCCATGAAACAAAGACAGGGAAAGAGAGAGAAATTCTTACACAATTCGTTCAGGGGCTGTGATGCAACCTGGATTGACCATATCTAGACCCACAGCTGGATGAGACATAAGGGTGGACATTCTTGGGGCTGAGAGGTTTGGTGAGGTTGGGTGAGCAAACGCAGACCCTTTAAAGTAATACTGCGTGCTACCCATCGCATGGGTCCCAAATCTCCAGGTTCAAGGGTATCTTCCTACATCGAAAACATGCATGAGAAACCCAGAAGATGGTACACCGTGTGATGGGGAAAGGTTTCTAAAACGCACCTCATTTCTCACCTCCTTGTGCTCGGGTTCGCCATTCCAGCCACTTTACTAGCAATCTCCCTACTTGGAGCATCAGCACCTTTAACCTCCTGTTCCGTACAGGTTGCAATTTATCCTGAGGATGAACCGGAAGACGGGGAACCAATGAGAGACTAGCTCTTGGTGTTGGGACAGGCACAGGTCACTCTATTTTCCCATCAGGAAGAAGAATTAACCACAGGCTCAGCCTGCCCCCCGGAACCAGAACAGGGCCTGAAGCCATCCTGCGCTTTTGCGGCCGGCTCCCAAAAAAGCGACTTGTAAAATGGAGCTTCAGGGCACTGCAATTCACAAACCTGCAGAGTTATAAATGATAACTCTCGTCCACAAATATATTGAGGGAAGGCAAAGAAGAGGATTTGAAATCAAGGCAGAATTGCAGGAAACAGATTTCAGGAGGTAGATTCGAATCGCCTTTAAAGCACATGAAAAGCGGCAAAACGTTGACAATGATGCCCTTGGCCAAAAAGGGCGTATGCGTTTTTTCCTGAATATATTCAGGAAAAAACGCATACGCCCTTTTTGGCCAACCAAGCAACCTGGAAAGGCAAATCAGCGCTACAAAGAAGTCTCGCTTCCCATCGGTCAAAAGGGCCATGCTGAAAAAAGTGTCAAAACCAGAAATGCAGGACAGGCCATGGAGAAATGGGAGCCTTGCTACACTGATGGGCGGGATGTAAATTGCCAACAGCCACTCTGGAGAAGTGTACGGTGTTTCCTGAAACATCTAAAAAACACAGCTTAGAGAGCATAGGGCACTTCCACGCATGGGGGGATAAAGTGGGAAAATTGAAAATCAGCAAGACACAAGCACCCCAAAGTTTAGGGCTGCTCTGTTGACAAGGACCTCCACTTCCTTCCACCTTAAATATCCCAGGAAAGCGAAAAATGGATAAAAAAGTTGTGGTCCTTATGTACAATGGAATATCACTCAGCCATGAAATCAATGTCATAAGGCTAGTAGCAGCATGATGAGTGGATTTAGGTAAGACGATTCTAAGTGAAATAAGTCACACAGAAAAGGACACTTCTCATAAGGTGTCACTTATAGAGGGAATGTAAAAACCGTTACACTTGAACTGAATTACAAAACAGAACAGAGTCACACATGCAGAAAACACACTATGGCTTCTTAACGGGAAAGGTGAGGTGGGGTGATACATAAAACAAGAGTTTCAAATTAGCTCAGATACCGTTCCATAAACCCAATATGGAATAGACAAGACCTACTCCTTGCTCAGAGAACTGGACTCAACACGCCCGATTCACCGCACAAGAATATATCTGACTAGGAATAATCTTAAAACCTATGTATTGATATCTCTCTGTTAGTGTGTCAAGTGGGTGTAAAGCGGCCTAAACACAGCCGTGAAAAGCAGCTAAACCCCATTATAAAAATAAATTACTTTTAAAAACCCATGAAACAAAGACAGGGAAAGAGAGAGAAATTCTTACACAATTCGTTCAGGGGCTGTGATGCAACCTGGATTGACCATATTTGGACCCACAGCTGGATGAGACATAAGGGTGGACACTCTTGGGGCTGAGAGTTTTGGTGAGGTTGGGTGAGCAAACGCAGACCCTTTAAAGTAATACTGCGTGCTACCCATCGCATGGGTCCCAAATCTCCAGGTTCAAGGGCATCTTCCTACATCGAAAACATGCATGAGAAACCCAGAAGATGGTACACCGTGTGATGGGGAAAGGTTTCTAAAACGCACCTCATTTCTCACCTCCTTGTGCTCGGGTTCGCCATTCCAGCCACTTTACTAGCAATCTCCCTACTTGGAGCATCAGCACCTTTAACCTCCAGTTCCGTACAGGTTGCAATTTGTCCTGAGGATGAACGGGAAGACGGGAAACCAATGAGAGACTAGCTCTTGGTGTTGGGACAGTCACAGGTCACTCTATTTTCCCATCAGGAAGAAGAATTAACCACAGGCTCAGCCTGCCCCCCGGAACCAGAACAGGGCCTGAAGCCATCCTGCGCTTTTGCGGCCGGCTCCCAAAAAAGCGACTTGTAAAATGCAGCTTCAGGGCACTGCAATTCACAAACCTGCAGAGTTATAAATGATAACTCTCGTCCACAAATATATTGAGGGAAGGCAAAGAAGAGGATTTGAAATCAAGGCAGAATTGCAGGAAACAGATTTCAGGAGGTAGATTCGAATCGCCTTTAAAGCACATGAAAAGCGGCAAAACGTTGACAATGATGCCCTTGGCCAAAAAGGGCGTATGCGTTTTTTCCTGAATATATTCAGGAAAAAACGCATACGCCCTTTTTGGCCAACCAAGCAACCTGGAAAGGCAAATCAGCGCTACAAAGAAGTCTCGCTTCCCATCGGTCAAAAGGGACATGCTGAAAAAGTTGTCAAAACCAGAAATGCAGGACAGGCCATGGAGAAATGGGAGCCTTGCTACACTGATGGGCGGGATGTAAATTGCCAACAGCCACTCTGGAGAAGTGTACGGTGTGTCCTGAAACATCTAAAAAACACAGCTTAGAGAGCATAGGGCACTTCCACGCATGGGGGGATAAAGTGGGAAAATTGAAAATCAGCAAGACACAAGCACCCCAAAGTTTAGGGCTGCTCTGTTGACAAGGACCTCCACTTCCTTCCACCTTAAATATCCCAGGAAAGCGAAAAATGGATAAAAAAGTTGTGGTCCTTATGTACAATGGAATATCACTCAGCCATGAAATCAATGTCATAAGGCTAGTAGCAGCATGATGAGTGGATTTAGGTAAGACGATTCTAAGTGAAATAAGTCACACAGAAAAGGACACTTCTCCTAAGGTGTCACTTATAGAGGGAATGTAAAAACCGTTACACTTGAACTGAATTACAAAACAGAACAGAGTCACACATGCAGAAAACACACTATGGCTGCTTAACGGGAAAGGTGAGGTGGGGTGATACATAAAACAAGAGTTTCAAATTAGCTCAGATACCGTTCCATAAACCCAATATGGAATAGACAAGACCTACTCCTTGCTCAGAGAACTGGACTCAACACGCCCGATTCACCGCACAAGAATATATCTGACTAGTAATAATCTTAAAACCTATGTATTGATATCTCTCTGTTAGTGTGTCAAGTGGGTGTAAAGCGGCCTAAACACAGCCGTGAAAAGCAGCTAAACCCCATTATAAAAATAAATTACTTTTAAAAACCCATGAAACAAAGACAGGGAAAGAGAGAGAAATTCTTACACAATTCGTTCAGGGGCTGTGATGCAACCTGGATTGACCATATCTAGACCCACAGCTGGATGAGACATAAGGGTGGACACTCTTGGGGCTGAGAGGTTTGGTGAGGTTGGGTGAGCAAACGCAGACCCTTTAAAGTAATACTGCGTGCTACCCATCGCATGGGTCCCAAATCTCCAGGTTCAAGGGCATCTTCCTACATCGAAAACATGCATGAGAAACCCAGAAGATGGTACACCGTGTGATGGGGAAAGGTTTCTAAAACGCACCTCATTTCTCACCTCCTTGTGCTCGTGTTCGCCATTCCAGCCACTTTACTAGCAATCTCCCTACTTGGAGCATCAGCACCTTTAACCTCCTGTTCCGTACAGGTTGCAATTTGTCCTGAGGATGAACGGGAAGACGGGGAACCAATGAGAGACTAGCTCTTGGTGTTGGGACAGGCACAGGTCACTCTATTTTCCCATCAGGAAGAAGAATTAACCACAGACTTAGCCTGCCCCCCGGAACCAGAACAGGGCCTGAAGCCATCCTGCGCTTTTGCGGCCGGCTCCCAAAAAAGCGACTTGTAAAATGCAGCTTCAGGGCACTGCAATTCACAAACCTGCAGAGTTATAAATGATAACTCTCGTCCACAAATATATTGAGGGAAGGCAAAGAAGAGGATTTGAAATCAAGGCAGAATTGCAGGAAACAGATTTCAGGAGGTAGATTCGAATCGCCTTTAAAGCACATGAAAAGCGGCAAAACGTTGACAATGATGCCCTTGGCCAAAAAGGGCGTATGCGTTTTTTCCTGAATATATTCAGGAAAAAACGCATACGCCCTTTTTGGCCAACCAAGCAACCTGGAAAGGCAAATCAGCGCTACAAAGAAGTCTCGCTTCCCATCGGTCAAAAGGGACATGCTGAAAAAGTTGTCAAAACCAGAAATGCAGGACAGGCCATGGAGAAATGGGAGCCTTGCTACACTGATGGGCGGGATGTAAATTGCCAACAGCCACTCTGGAGAAGTGTACGGTGTGTCCTGAAACATCTAAAAAACACAGCTTAGAGAGCATAGGGCACTTCCACGCATGGGGGGATAAAGTGGGAAAATTGAAAATCAGCAAGACACAAGCACCCCAAAGTTTAGGGCTGCTCTGTTGACAAGGACCTCCACTTCCTTCCACCTTAAATATCCCAGGAAAGCGAAAAATGGATAAAAAAGTTGTGGTCCTTATGTACAATGGAATATCACTCAGCCATGAAATCAATGTCATAAGGCTAGTAGCAGCATGATGAGTGGATTTAGGTAAGACGATTCTAAGTGAAATAAGTCACACAGAAAAGGACACTTCTCCTAAGGTGTCACTTATAGAGGGAATGTAAAAACCGTTACACTTGAACTGAATTACAAAACAGAACAGAGTCACACATGCAGAAAACACACTATGGCTGCTTAACGGGAAAGGTGAGGTGGGGTGATACATAAAACAAGAGTTTCAAATTAGCTCAGATACCGTTCCATAAACCCAATATGGAATAGACAAGACCTACTCCTTGCTCAGAGAACTGGACTCAACACGCCCGATTCACCGCACAAGAATATATCTGACTAGTAATAATCTTAAAACCTATGTATTGATATCTCTCTGTTAGTGTGTCAAGTGGGTGTAAAGCGGCCTAAACACAGCCGTGAAAAGCAGCTAAACCCCATTATAAAAATAAATTACTTTTAAAAACCCATGAAACAAAGACAGGGAAAGAGAGAGAAATTCTTACACAATTCGTTCAGGGGCTGTGATGCAACCTGGATTGACCATATCTAGACCCACAGCTGGATGAGACATAAGGGTGGACACTCTTGGGGCTGAGAGGTTTGGTGAGGTTGGGTGAGCAAACGCAGACCCTTTAAAGTAATACTGCGTGCTACCCATCGCATGGGTCCCAAATCTCCAGGTTCAAGGGCATCTTCCTACATCGAAAACATGCATGAGAAACCCAGAAGATGGTACACCGTGTGATGGGGAAAGGTTTCTAAAACGCACCTCATTTCTCACCTCCTTGTGCTCGTGTTCGCCATTCCAGCCACTTTACTAGCAATCTCCCTACTTGGAGCATCAGCACCTTTAACCTCCTGTTCCGTACAGGTTGCAATTTGTCCTGAGGATGAACGGGAAGACGGGGAACCAATGAGAGACTAGCTCTTGGTGTTGGGACAGGCACAGGTCACTCTATTTTCCCATCAGGAAGAAGAATTAACCACAGACTTAGCCTGCCCCCCGGAACCAGAACAGGGCCTGAAGCCATCCTGCGCTTTTGCGGCCGGCTCCCAAAAAAGCGACTTGTAAAATGGAGCTTCAGGGCACTGCAATTCACAAACCTGCAGAGTTATAAATGATAACTCTCGTCCACAAATATATTGAGGGAAGGCAAAGAAGAGGATTTGAAATCAAGGCAGAATTGCAGGAAAGAGATTTCAGGAGGTAGATTCGAATCGCCTTTAAAGCACATGAAAAGCGGCAAAACGTTGACAATGATGCCCTTGGCCAAAAAGGGCGTATGCGTTTTTTCCTGAATATATTCAGGAAAAAACGCATACGCCCTTTTTGGCCAACCAAGCAACCTGGAAAGGCAAATCAGCGCTACAAAGAAGTCTCGCTTCCCATCGGTCAAAAGGGACATGCTGAAAAAGTTGTCAAAACCAGAAATGCAGGACAGGCCATGGAGAAATGGGAGCCTTGCTACACTGATGGGCGGGATGTAAATTGCCAACAGCCACTCTGGAGAAGTGTACGGTGTGTCCTGAAACATCTAAAAAACACAGCTTAGAGAGCATAGGGCACTTCCACGCATGGGGGGATAAAGTGGGAAAATTGAAAATCAGCAAGACACAAGCACCCCAAAGTTTAGGGCTGCTCTGTTGACAAGGACCTCCACTTCCTTCCACCTTAAATATCCCAGGAAAGCGAAAAATGGATAAAAAAGTTGTGGTCCTTATGTACAATGGAATATCACTCAGCCATGAAATCAATGTCATAAGGCTAGTAGCAGCATGATGAGTGGATTTAGGTAAGACGATTCTAAGTGAAATAAGTCACACAGAAAAGGACACTTCTCCTAAGGTGTCACTTATAGAGGGAATGTAAAAACCGTTACACTTGAACTGAATTACAAAACAGAACAGAGTCACACATGCAGAAAACACACTATGGCTGCTTAACGGGAAAGGTGAGGTGGGGTGATACATAAAACAAGAGTTTCAAATTAGCTCAGATACCGTTCCATAAACCCAATATGGAATAGACAAGACCTACTCCTTGCTCAGAGAACTGGACTCAACACGCCCGATTCACCGCACAAGAATATATCTGACTAGTAATAATCTTAAAACCTATGTATTGATATCTCTCTGTTAGTGTGTCAAGTGGGTGTAAAGCGGCCTAAACACAGCCGTGAAAAGCAGCTAAACCCCATTATAAAAATAAATTACTTTTAAAAACCCATGAAACAAAGACAGGGAAAGAGAGAGAAATTCTTACACAATTCGTTCAGGGGCTGTGATGCAACCTGGATTGACCATATCTAGACCCACAGCTGGATGAGACATAAGGGTGGACACTCTTGGGGCTGAGAGGTTTGGTGAGGTTGGGTGAGCAAACGCAGACCCTTTAAAGTAATACTGCGTGCTACCCATCGCATGGGTCCCAAATCTCCAGGTTCAAGGGCATCTTCCTACATCGAAAACATGCATGAGAAACCCAGAAGATGGTACACCGTGTGATGGGGAAAGGTTTCTAAAACGCACCTCATTTCTCACCTCCTTGTGCTCGTGTTCGCCATTCCAGCCACTTTACTAGCAATCTCCCTACTTGGAGCATCAGCACCTTTAACCTCCTGTTCCGTACAGGTTGCAATTTGTCCTGAGGATGAACGGGAAGACGGGAAACCAATGAGAGACTAGCTCTTGGTGTTGGGACAGTCACAGGTCACTCTATTTTCCCATCAGGAAGAAGAATTAACCACAGGCTCAGCCTGCCCCCCGGAACCAGAACAGGGCCTGAAGCCATCCTGCGCTTTTGCGGCCGGCTCCCAAAAAAGCGACTTGTAAAATGCAGCTTCAGGGCACTGCAATTCACAAACCTGCAGAGTTATAAATGATAACTCTCGTCCACAAATATATTGAGGGAAGGCAAAGAAGAGGATTTGAAATCAAGGCAGAATTGCAGGAAACAGATTTCAGGAGGTAGATTCGAATCGCCTTTAAAGCACATGAAAAGCGGCAAAACGTTGACAATGATGACCTTGGCCAAAAAGGGCGTATAAGTTTTTTCCTGAATATATTCAGGAAAAAACGCATACGCCCTTTTTGGCCAACCAAGCAACCTGGAAAGGCAAATCAGCGCTACAAAGAAGTCTCGCTTCCCATCGGTCAAAAGGGACATGCTGAAAAAAGTGTCAAAACCAGAAATGCAGGACAGCCCATGGAGAAATGGGAGCCTTGCTACACTGATGGGCGGGATGTAAATTGCCAACAGCCTCTCTGGAGAAGTGTACGGTGTGTCCTGAAACATCTAAAAAACACAGCTTAGAGAGCATAGGGCACTTCCACACATGGGGGGATAAAGTGGGAAAATTGAAAATCAGCAAGACACAAGCACCCCAAAGTTTAGGGCTGCTCTGTTGACAAGGACCTCCACTTCATTCCACCTTAAATATCCCAGGAAAGCGAAAAATGGATAAAAAAGTTGTGGTCCTTATGTACAATGGACTATCACTCAGCCATGAAATCAATGTCATAAGGCTAGTAGCAGCATGATGAGTGGATTTAGGTAAGACGATTCTAAGTGAAATAAGTCACACAGAAAAGGACACTTCTCCTAAGGTGTCACTTATAGAGGGAATGTAAAAACCGTTACACTTGAACTGAATTACAAAACAGAACAGAGTCACACATGCAGAAAACACACTATGGCTGCTTAACGGGAAAGGTGAGGTGGGGTGATACATAAAACAAGAGTTTCAAATTAGCTCAGATACCGTTCCATAAACCCAATATGGAATAGACAAGACCTACTCCTTGCTCAGAGAACTGGACTCAACACGCCCGATTCACCGCACAAGAATATATCTGACTAGTAATAATCTTAAAACCTATGTATTGATATCTCTCTGTTAGTGTGTCAAGTGGGTGTAAAGCGGCCTAAACACAGCCGTGAAAAGCAGCTAAACCCCATTATAAAAATAAATTACTTTTAAAAACCCATGAAACAAAGACAGGGAAAGAGAGAGAAATTCTTACACAATTCGTTTAGGGGCTGTGATGCAACCTGGATTGACCATATCTAGACCCACAGCTGGATGAGACATAAGGGTGGACACTCTTGGGGCTGAGAGTTTCGGTGAGGTTGGGTGAGCAAACGCAGACCCTTTAAAGTAATACTGCGTGCTACCCATCGCATGGGTCCCAAATCTCCAGGTTCAAGGGCATCTTCCTACATCGAAAACATGCATGAGAAACCCAGAAGATGGTACACCGTGTGATGGGGAAAGGTTTCTAAAACGCACCTCATTTCTCACCTCCTTGTGCTCGGGTTCGCCATTCCAGCCACTTTACTAGCAATCTCCCTACTTGGAGCATCAGCACCTTTAACCTCCTGTTCCGTACAGGTTGCAATTTGTCCTGAGGATGAACGGGAAGACGGGAAACCAATGAGAGACTAGCTCTTGGTGTTGGGACAGTCAGAGGTCACTCTATTTTCCCATCAGGAAGAAGAATTAACCACAGGCTCAGCCTGCCCCCCGGAACCAGAACAGGGCCTGAAGCCATCCTGCGCTTTTGCGGCCGGCTCCCAAAAAAGCGACTTGTAAAATGCAGCTTCAGGGCACTGCAATTCACAAACCTGCAGAGTTATAAATGATAACTCTCGTCCACAAATATATTGAGGGAAGGCAAAGAAGAGGATTTGAAATCAAGGCAGAATTGCAGGAAACAGATTTCAGGAGGTAGATTCGAATCGCCTTTAAAGCACATGAAAAGCGGCAAAACGTTGACAATGATGCCCTTGGACAAAAAGGGCGTATACGTTTTTTCCTGAATATATTCAGGAAAAAATGCATACGCCCTTTTTGGCCAACCAAGCAACCTGGAAAGGCAAATCAGCGCTACAAAGAAGTCTCGCTTCCCATCGGTCAAAAGGGACATGCTGAAAAAAGTGTCAAAACCAGAAATGCAGGACAGGCCATGGAGAAATGGGAGCCTTGCTACACTGATGGGCGGGATGTAAATTGCCAACAGCCACTCTGGAGAAGTGTACGGTGTGTCCTGAAATATCTAAAAAACACAGCTTAGAGAGCATAGGGCACTTCCACACATGGGGGGATAAAGAGGGAAAATTGAAAATCAGCAAGACACAAGCACCCCAAAGTTTAGGGCTGCTCTGTTGACAAGGACCTCCACTTCATTCTACCTTAAATATCCCAGGAAAGCGAAAAATGGATAAAAAAGTTGTGGTCCTTATGTACAATGGAATATCACTCAGCCATGAAATCAATGTCATAAGGATAGTAGCAACATGATGAGTGGATTTAGGTAAGACGATTCTAAGTGAAATAAGTCACACAGAAAAGGACACTTCTCATAAGGTGTCACTTATAGAGGGAATGTAAAAACCGTTACACTTGAACTGAATTACAAAACAGAACAGAGTCACACATGCAGAAAACACACTATGGCTGCTTAACGGGAAAGGTGAGGTGGGGTGATACATAAAACAAGAGTTTCAAATTAGCTCAGATACCGTTCCATAAACCCAATATGGAATAGACAAGACCTACTCCTTGCTCAGAGAACTGGACTCAACACGCCCGATTCACCGCACAAGAATATATCTGACTAGTAATAATCTTAAAACCTATGTATTGATATCTCTCTGTTAGTGTGTCAAGTGTGTGTAAGGCGGCATAAACACAGCCGTGAAAAGCAGCTAAACCCCATTATAAAAATAAATTACTTTTAAAAACCCATGAAACAAAGACAGGGAAAGAGAGAGAAATTCTTACAAAATTCGTTCAAGGGCTGTGATGCAACCTGCATTGACCATATCTAGACCCACAGCTGGATGAGACATAAGGGTGGACACTCTTAGGGCTGAGAGGTTTGGTGAGGTTGGGTGAGCAAACGCAGACCCTTTAAAGTAATACTGCGTGCTACCCATCGCATGGGTCCCAAATCTCCAGGTTCAAGGGCATCTTCCTACATCGAAAACATGCATGAGAAACCCAGAAGATGGTACACCGTATGATGGGGAAAGGTTTCTAAAACGCACCGCATTTCTCATCTCCTTGTGCTCGGGTTCGCCATTCCAGCCACTTTACTAGCAATCTCCCTACTTGGAGCATCAGCACCTTTAACCTCCTGTTCCGTACAGGTTGCAATTTGTCCTGAGGATGAACGGGAAGACGGGGAACCAATGAGAGACTAGCTCTTGGTGTTGGGACAGGCACAGGTCACTCAATTTTCCCATCAGGAAGAAGAATTAACCACAGGCTCAGCCTGCCCCCCGGAACCAGAACAGGGCCTGAAGCCATCCTGCGCTTTTGCGGCCGACTCCCAAAAAAGCGACTTGTAAAATGGAGCTTCAGGGCACTGCAATTCACAAACCTGCAGAATTATAAATGATAACTCTCGTCCACAAATATATTGAGGGAAGGCAAAGAAGAGGATTTGAAATCAAGGCAGAATTGCAGGAAACAGATTTCAGGAGGTAGATTCGAATCGCCTTTAAAGCACATGAAAAGCGGCAAAACGTTGACAATGATGCCCTTGGCCAAAAAGGGCGTATGCGTTTTTTCCTGAATATATTCAGGAAAAAACGCATACGCCCTTTTTGGCCAACCAAGCAACCTGGAAAGGCAAATCAGCGCTACAAAGAAGTCTCGCTTCCCATCGGTCAAAAGGGACATGCTGAAAAAGGTGTCAAAACCAGAAATGCAGGACAGGCCATGGAGAAATGGGAGCCTTGCTACACTGATGGGCGGGATGTAAATTGCCAACAGCCACTCTGGAGAAGTGTACGGTGTGTCCTGAAACATCTAAAAAACACAGTTTAGAGAGCATAGGGCACTTCCACGCATGGGGGGATAAAGTGGGAAAATTGAAAATCAGCAAGACACAAGCACCCCAAAGGTTAGGGCTGTTCTGTTGACAAGGACCTCCACTTCCTTCCACCTTAAATATCCCAGGAAAGCGAAAAATGGATAAAAAAGTTGTGGTCCTTATGTACAATGGAATATCACTCAGCCATGAAATCAATGTCATAAGGCTAGTAGCAGCATGATGAGTGGATTTAGGTAAGACGATTCTAAGTGAAATAAGTCACACAGAAAAGGACACTTCTCATAAGGTGTCACTTATAGAGGGAATGTTAAAACCGTTACACTTGAACTGAATTACAAAACAGAACAGAGTCACACATGCAGAAAACACACTATGGCTGCTTAACGGGAAAGGTGAAGTGGGGTGATACATAAAACAAGAGTTTCAAATTAGCTCAGATACCGTTCCATAAACCCAATATGGAATAGACAAGACCTACTCCTTGCTCAGAGAACTGGACTCAACACACCCGATTCACCGCACAAGAATATATCTTACTAGTAATAATCTTAAAACCTATGTATTGATATCTCTCTGTTAGTGTGTCAAGTGGGTGTAAAGCGGCCTAAACACAGCCGTGAAAAGCAGCTAAACCCCATTATAAAAATAAATTACTTTTAAAAACCCATGAAACAAAGACAGGGAAAGAGAGAGAAATTCTTACACAATTCGTTCAGGGGCTGTGATGCAACCTGGATTGACCATATCTAGACCCACAGCTGGATGAGACATAAGGGTGGACACTCTTGGGGCTGAGAGGTTCGGTGAGGTTGGGTGAGCAAACGCAGACCCTTTAAAGTAATACTGCGTGCTACCCATCGCATGGGTCCCAAATCTCCAGGTTCAAGGGCATCTTCCTACATCGAAAACATGCATGAGAAACCCAGAAGATGGTACACCGTGTGATGGGGAAAGGTTTCTAAAACGCACCTCATTTCTCATCTCCTTGTGCTCGGGTTCGCCATTCCAGCCACTTTACTAGCAATCTCCCTACTTGGAGCATCAGCACCTTTAACCTCCTGTTCCGTACAGGTTGCAATTTGTCCTGAGGATGAACGGGAAGACGGGGAACCAATGAGAGACTAGCTCTTGGTGTTGGGACAGGCACAGGTCACTCTGTTTTCCCATCAGGAAGAAGAATTAACCACAGGCTCAGCCTGCCCCCCGGAACCAGAACAGGGCCTGAAGCCATCCTGCGCTTTTGCGGCCGGCTCCCAAAAAACCGACTTGTAAAATGGAGCTTCAGGGCACTGCAATTCACAAACCTGCAGAGTTATAAATGATAACTCTCGTCCACAAATATATTGAGGGAAGGCAAAGAAGAGGATTTGAAATCAAGGCAGAATTGCAGGAAACAGATTTCAGGAGGTAGATTCGAATCGCCTTTAAAGCACATGAAAAGCGGCAAAACGTTGACAATGATGCCCTTGGCCAAAAAGGGCGTATGCGTTTTTTCCTGAATATATTCAGGAAAAAACGCATACGCCCTTTTTGGCCAACCAAGCAACCTGGAAAGGCAAATCAGCGCTACAAAGAAGTCTCGCTTCCCATCGGTCAAAAGGGACATGCTGAAAAAGTTGTCAAAACCAGAAATGCAGGACAGGCCATGGAGAAATGGGAGCCTTGCTACACTGATGGGCGGGATGAAAATTGCCAACAGCCACTCTGGAGAAGTGTACGGTGTGTCCTGAAACATCTAAAAAACACAGCTTAGAGAGCATAGGGCACTTCCACGCATGGGGGGATAAAGTGGGAAAATTGAAAATCAGCAAGACACAAGCACCCCAAAGTTTAGGGCTGCTCTGTTGACAAGGACCTCCACTTCCTTCCACCTTAAATATCCCAGGAAAGCGAAAAATGGATAAAAAAGTTGTGGTCCTTATGTACAATGGAATATCACTCAGCCATGAAATCAATGTCATAAGGCTAGTAGCAGCATGATGAGTGGATTTAGGTAAGACGATTCTAAGTGAAATAAGTCACACAGAAAAGGACACTTCTCATAAGGTGTCACTTATAGAGGGAATGTAAAAACCGTTACACTTGAACTGAATTACAAAACAGAACAGAGTCACACATGCAGAAAACACACTATGGCTGCTTAACGGGAAAGGTGAGGTGGGGTGATACATAAAACAAGAGTTTCAAATTAGCTCAGATACCGTTCCATAAACCCAATATGGAATAGACAAGACCTACTCCTTGCTCAGAGAACTGGACTCAACACGCCCGATTCACCGCACAAGAATATATCTGACTAGGAATAATCTTAAAACCTATGTATTGATATCTCTCTGTTATTGTGTCAAGTGGGTGTAAAGCGGCCTAAACACAGCCGTGAAAAGCAGCTAAACCCCATTATAAAAATAAATTACTTTTAAAAACCCATGAAACAAAGACAGGGAAAGAGAGAGAAATTCTTACACAATTCGTTCAGGGGCTGTGATGCAACCTGGATTGACCATATCTAGACCCACAGCTGGATGAGACATAAGGGTGGACACTCTTGGGGCTGAGAGTTTTGGTGAGGTTGGGTGAGCAAACGCAGACCCTTTAAAGTAATACTGCGTGCTACCCATCGCATGGGTCCCAAATCTCCAGGTTCAAGGGCATCTTCCTACATCGAAAACATGCATGAGAAACCCAGAAGATGGTACACCGTGTGATGGGGAAAGGTTTCTAAAACGCACCTCATTTCTCACCTCCTTGTGCTCGGGTTCGCCATTCCAGCCACTTTACTAGCAATCTCCCTACTTGGAGCATCAGCACCTTTAACCTCCAGTTCCGTACAGGTTGCAATTTGTCCTGAGGATGAACGGGAAGACGGGAAACCAATGAGAGACTAGCTCTTGGTGTTGGGACAGTCACAGGTCACTCTATTTTCCCATCAGGAAGAAGAATTAACCACAGGCTCAGCCTGCCCCCCGGAACCAGAACAGGGCCTGAAGCCATCCTGCGCTTTTGCGGCCAGCTCCCAAAAAAGCGACTTGTAAAATGCAGCTTCAGGGCACTGCAATTCACAAACCTGCAGAGTTATAAATGATAACTCTCGTCCACAAATATATTGAGGGAAGGCAAAGAAGAGGATTTGAAATCAAGGCAGAATTGCAGGAAACAGATTTCAGGAGGTAGATTCGAATCGCCTTTAAAGCACATGAAAAGCGGCAAAACGTTGACAATGATGCCCTTGGCCAAAAAGGGCGTATACGTTTTTTCCTGAATATATTCAGGAAAAAACGCATACGCCCTTTTTGGCCAACCAAGCAACCTGGAAAGGCAAATCAGCGCTCCAAAGAAGTCTCGCTTCCCAACGGTCAAAAGGGCCATGCTGAAAAAAGTGTCAAAACCAGAAATGCAGGACAGGCCATGGAGAAATGGGAGCCTTGCTACACTGATGGGCGGGATGTAAATTGCCAACAGCCACTCTGGAGAAGTGTACGGTGTGTCCTGAAACATCTAAAAAACACAGCTTAGAGAGCATAGGGCACTTCCACGCATGGGGGGATAAAGTGGGAACATTGAAAATCAGCAAGACACAAGCACCCCAAAGTTTAGGGCTGCTCTGTTGACAAGGACCTCCACTTCCTTCCACCTTAAATATCCCAGGAACGCGAAAAATGGATAAAAAAGTTGTGGTCCTTATGTACAATGGAATATCACTCAGCCATGAAATCAATGTCATAAGGCTAGTAGCAGCATGATGAGTGGATTTAGGTAAGACGATTCTAAGTGAAATAAGTCACACAGAAAAGGACACTTCTCATAAGGTGTCACTTATAGAGGGAATGTAAAAACCGTTACACTTGAACTGAATTACAAAACAGAACAGAGTCACACATGCAGAAAACACACTATGGCTGCTTAACGGGAAAGGTGAGGTGGGGTGATACATAAAACAAGAGTTTCAAATTAGCTCAGATACCGTTCCATAAACCCAATATGGAATAGACAAGACCTACTCCTTGCTCAGAGAACTGGACTCAACACGCCCGATTCACCGCACAAGAATATATCTGACTAGTAATAATCTTAAAACCTATGTATTGATATCTCTCTGTTAGTGTGTCAAGTGGGTGTAAAGCAGCATAAACACAGCCGTGAAAAGCAGCTAAACCCCATTATAAAAATAAATTACTTTTAAAAACCCATGAAACAAAGACAGGGAAAGAGAGAGAAATTCTCACACAATTCGTTCAGGGGCTGTGATGCAACCTGGATTGACCATATCTAGACCCACAGATGGATGAGACATAAGGGTGGACACTCTTGGGGCTGAGAGGTTTGGTGAGGTTGGGTGAGCAAACGCAGACCCTTTAAAGTAATACTGCGTGCTACCCATCGCATGGGTCCCAAATCTCCAGGTTCAAGGGCATCTTCCTACATCGAAAACATGCATGAGAAACCCAGAAGATGGTACACCGTGTGATGGGGAAAGGTTTCTAAAACGCACCTCATTTCTCATCTCCTTGTGTTCGGGTTCGCCATTCCAGCCACTTTACTAGCAATCTCCCTACTTGGAGCATCAGCACCTTTAACCTCCTGTTCCGTACAGGTTGCAATTTGTCCTGAGGATGAACGGGAAGACGGGGAACCAATGAGAGACTAGCTCTTGGTGTTGGGACAGGCACAGGTCACTCAATTTTCCCATCAGGAAGAAGAATTAACCACAGGCTCAGCCTGCCCCCCGGAACCAGAACAGGGCCTGAAGCCATCCTGCGCTTTTGCGGCCGGCTCCCAAAAAAGCGACTTGTAAAATGGAGCTTCAGGGCACTGCAATTCACAAACCTGCAGAATTATAAATGATAACTCTCGTCCACAAATATATTGAGGGAAGGCAAAGAAGAGGATTTGAAATCAAGGCAGAATTGCAGGAAACAGATTTCAGGAGGTAGATTCGAATCGCCTTTAAAGCACATGAAAAGTGGCAAAACGTTGACAATGATGCCCTTGGCCAAAAAGGGCGTATGCGTTTTTTCCTGAATATATTCAGGAAAAAACGCATACGCCCTTTTTGGCCAACCAAGCAACCTGGAAAGGCAAATCACCGCTACAAAGAAGTCTCGCTTCCCATCGGTCAAAAGGGACATGCTGAAAAAGGTGTCAAAACCAGAAATGCAGGACAGGCCATGGAGAAATGGGAGCCTTGCTACACTGATGGGCGGGATGTAAATTGCCAACAGCCACTCTGGAGAAGTGTACGGTGTGTCCTGAAACATCTAAAAAACACAGTTTAGAGAGCATAGGGCACTTCCACGCATGGGGGGATAAAGTGGGAAAATTGAAAATCAGCAAGACACAAGCACCACAAAGGTTAGGGCTGCTCTGTTGACAAGGACCTCCACTTCCTTCCACCTTAAATATCCCAGGAACGCGAAAAATGGATAAAAAAGTTGTGGTCCTTATGTACAATGGAATATCACTCAGCCATGAAATCAATGTCATAAGGCTAGTAGCAGCATGATGAGTGGATTTAGGTAAGACGATTCTAAGTGAAATAAGTCACACAGAAAAGGACACTTCTCATAAGGTGTCACTTATAGAGGGAATGTAAAAACCGTTACACTTGAACTGAATTACAAAACAGAACAGAGTCACACATGCAGAAAACACACTATGGCTGCTTAACGGGAAAGGTGAGGTGGGGTGATACATAAAACAAGAGTTTCAAATTAGCTCAGATACCGTTCCATAAACCCAATATGGAATAGACAAGACCTACTCCTTGCTCAGAGAACTGGACTCAACACGCCCGATTCACCGCACAAGAATATATCTGACTAGTAATAATCTTAAAACCTATGTATTGATATCTCTCTGTTAGTGTGTCAAGTGTGTGTAAGGCGGCATAAACACAGCCGTGAAAAGCAGCTAAACCCCATTATAAAAATAAATTACTTTTAAAAACCCATGAAACAAAGACAGGGAAAGAGAGAGAAATTCTTACAAAATTCGTTCAAGGGCTGTGATGCAACCTGCATTGACCATATCTAGACCCACAGCTGGATGAGACATAAGGGTGGACACTCTTGGGGCTGAGAGGTTTGGTGAGGTTGGGTGAGCAAACGCAGACCCTTTAAAGTAATACTGCGTGCTACCCATCGCATGGGTCCCAAATCTCCAGGTTCAAGGGCATCTTCCTACATCGAAAACATGCATGAGAAACCCAGAAGATGGTACACCGTGTGATGGGGAAAGGTTTCTAAAACGCACCGCATTTCTCATCTCCTTGTGCTCGGGTTCGCCATTCCAGCCACTTTACTAGCAATCTCCCTACTTGGAGCATCAGCACCTTTAACCTCCTGTTCCGTACAGGTTGCAATTTGTCCTGAGGATGAACGGGAAGACGGGGAACCAATGAGAGACTAGCTCTTGGTGTTGGGACAGGCACAGGTCACTCTGTTTTCCCATCAGGAAGAAGAATTAACCACAGGCTCAGCCTGCCCCCGGAACCAGAACAGGGCCTGAAGCCATCCTGCGCTTTTGCGGCCGGCTCCCAAAAAACCGACTTGTAAAATGGAGCTTCAGGGCACTGCAATTCACAAACCTGCAGAGTTATAAATGATAACTCTCGTCCACAAATATATTGAGGGAAGGCAAAGAAGAGGATTTGAAATCAAGGCAGAATTGCAGGAAACAGATTTCAGGAGGTAGATTCGAATCGCCTTTAAAGCACATGAAAAGCGGCAAAACGTTGACAATGATGCCCTTGGCCAAAAAGGGCGTATGCGTTTTTTCCTGAATATATTCAGGAAAAAACGCATACGCCCTTTTTGGCCAACCAAGCAACCTGGAAAGGCAAATCAGCGCTACAAAGAAGTCTCGCTTCCCATCGGTCAAAAGGGGCATGCTGAAAAAGTTGTCAAAACCAGAAATGCAGGACAGGCCATGGAGAAATGGGAGCCTTGCTACACTGATGGGCGGGATGTAAATTGCCAACAGCCACTCTGGAGAAGTGTACGGTGTGTCCTGAAACATCTAAAAAACACAGCTTAGAGAGCATAGGGCACTTCCACGCATGGGGGGATAAAGTGGGAAAATTGAAAATCAGCAAGACACAAGCACCCCAAAGTTTAGGGCTGCTCTGTTGACAAGGACCTCCACTTCCTTCCACCTTAAATATCCCAGGAAAGCGAAAAATGGATAAAAAAGTTGTGGTCCTTATGTACAATGGAATATCACTCAGCCATGAAATCAATGTCATAAGGCTACTAGCAGCATGATGAGTAGATTTAGGTAAGACGATTCTAAGTGAAATAAGTCACACAGAAAAGGACACTTCTCATAAGGTGTCACTTATAGAGGGAATGTAAAAACCGTTACACTTGAACTGAATTACAAAACAGAACAGAGTCACACATGCAGAAAACACACTATGGCTGCTTAACGGGAAAGGTGAGGTGGGGTGATACATAAAACAAGAGTTTCAAATTAGCTCAGATACCGTTCCATAAACCCAATATGGAATAGACAAGACCTACTCCTTGCTCAGAGAACTGGACTCAACACGCCCGATTCACCGCACAAGAATATATCTGACTAGGAATAATCTTAAAACCTATGTATTGATATCTCTCTGTTAGTGTGTCAAGTGGGTGTAAAGCGGCCTAAACACAGCCGTGAAAAGCAGCTAAACCCCATTATAAAAATAAATTACTTTTAAAAACCCATGAAACAAAAACAGGGAAAGAGAGAGAAATTCTTACACAATTTGTTCAGGGGCTGTGATGCAACCTGGATTGACCATATCTAGACCCACAGCTGGATGAGACATAAGGGTGGACACTCTTGGGGCTGAGAGTTTTGGTGAGGTTGGGTGAGCAAACGCAGACCCTTTAAAGTAATACTGCGTGCTACCCATCGCATGGGTCCCAAATCTCCAGGTTCAAGGGCATCTTCCTACATCGAAAACATGCATGAGAAACCCAGAAGATGGTACACCGTGTGATGGGGAAAGGTTTCTAAAACGCACCTCATTTCTCACCTCCTTGTGCTCGGGTTCGCCATTCCAGCCACTTTACTAGCAATCTCCCTACTTGGAGCATCAGCACCTTTAACCTCCAGTTCCGTACAGGTTGCAATTTGTCCTGAGGATGAACGGGAAGACGGGAAACCAATGAGAGACTAGCTCTTGGTGTTGGGATAGTCACAGGTCACTCTATTTTCCCATCAGGAAGAAGAATTAACCACAGGCTCAGCCTGCCCCCCGGAACCAGAACAGGGCCTGAAGCCATCCTGCGCTTTTGCGGCCGGCTCCCAAAAAAGCGACTTGTAAAATGCAGCTTCAGGGCACTGCAATTCACAAACCTGCAGAGTTATAAATGATAACTCTCGTCCACAAATATATTGAGGGAAGGCAAAGAAGAGGATTTGAAATCAAGGCAGAATTGCAGGAAACAGATTTCAGGAGGTAGATTCGAATCGCCTTTAAAGCACATGAAAAGCGGCAAAACGTTGACAATGATGCCCTTGGCCAAAAAGGGCGTATACGTTTTTTCCTGAATATATTCAGGAAAAAACGCATACGCCCTTTTTGGCCAACCAAGCAACCTGGAAAGGCAAATCAGCGCTCCAAAGAAGTCTCGCTTCCCATCGGTCAAAAGGGCCATGCTGAAAAAAGTGTCAAAACCAGAAATGCAGGACAGGCCATGGAGAAATGGGAGCCTTGCTACACTGATGGGCGGGATGTAAATTGCCAACAGCCACTCTGGAGAAGTGTACGGTGTGTCCTGAAACATCTAAAAAACACAGCTTAGAGAGCATAGGGCACTTCCACGCATGGGGGGATAAAGTGGGAACATTGAAAATCAGCAAGACACAAGCACCCCAAAGTTTAGGGCTGCTCTGTTGACAAGGACCTCCACTTCCTTCCACCTTAAATATCCCAGGAAAGCGAAAAATGGATAAAAAAGTTGTGGTCCTTATGTACAATGGAATATCACTCAGCCATGAAATCAATGTCATAAGGCTAGTAGCAGCATGATGAGTGGATTTAGGTTAGACGATTCTAAGTGAAATAAGTCACACAGAAAAGGACACTTCTCATAAGGTGTCACTTATAGAGGGAATGTAAAAACCGTTACACTTGAACTGAATTACAAAACAGAACAGAGTCACACATGCAGAAAACACACTATGGCTGCTTAACGGGAAAGGTGAGGTGGGGTGATACATAAAAGAAGAGTTTCAAATGAGCTCAGATACCGTTCCATAAACCCAATATGGAATAGACAAGAACTACTCCTTGCTCAGAGAACTGGACTCAACACGCCCGATTCACCGCACAAGAATATATCTGACTAGTAATAATCTTAAAACCTATGTATTGATATCTCTCTGTTAGTGTGTCAAGTGGGTGTAAAGCAGCCTAAACACAGCCGTGAAAAGCAGCTAAACCCCATTATAAAAATAAATTACTTTTAAAAACCCATGAAACAAAGACAGGGAAAGAGAGAGAAATTCTTACACAATTCGTTCAGGGGCTGTGATGCAACCTGGATTGACCATATCTAGACCCACAGCTGGATGAGACATAAGGGTGGACACTCTTGGGGCTGAGAGGTTTGGTGAGGTTGGGTGAGCAAACGCAGACCCTTTAAAGTAATACTGCGTGCTACCCATCGCATGGGTCCCAAATCTCCAGGTTCAAGGGCATCTTCCTACATCGAAAACATGCATGAGAAACCCAGAAGATGGTACACCGTGTGATGGGGAAAGGTTTCTAAAACGCACCTCATTTCTCACCTCCTTGTGCTCGGGTTCGCCATTCCAGCCACTTTACTAGCAATCTCCCTACTTGGAGCATCAGCACCTTTAACCTCCTGTTCCGTACAGGTTGCAATTTGTCCTGAGGATGAACGGGAAGACGGGGAACCAATGAGAGACTAGCTCTTGGTGTTGGGACAGGCACAGGTCACTCTATTTTCCCATCAGGAAGAAGAATTAACCACAGGCTCAGCCTGCCCCCCGGAACCAGAACAGGGCCTGAAGCCATCCTGCGCTTTTGCGGCCGGCTCCCAAAAAAGCGACTTGTAAAATGGAGCTTCAGGGCACTGCAATTCACAAACCTGCAGAGTTATAAATGATAACTCTCGTCCACAAATATATTGAGGGAAGGCAAAGAAGAGGATTTGAAATCAAGGCAGAATTGCAGGAAACAGATTTCAGGAGGTAGATTCGAATCGCCTTTAAAGCACATGAAAAGCGGCAAAACGTTGACAATGATGCCCTTGGCCAAAAAGGGCGTATGCGTTTTTTCCTGAATATATTCAGGAAAAAACGCATACGCCCTTTTTAGCCAACCAAGCAACCTGGAAAGGCAAATCAGCGCTCCAAAGAAGTCTCGCTTCCCATCGGTCAAAAGGGACATGCTGAAAAAGGTGTCAAAACCAGAAATGCAGGACAGGCCATGGAGAAATGGGAGCCTTGCTACACTGATGGGCGGGATGTAAATTGCCAACAGCCACTCTGGAGAAGTGTACGGTGTGTCCTGAAACATCTAAAAAACACAGCTTAGAGAGCATAGGGCACTTCCACGCATGGGGGGATAAAGTGGGAAAATTGAAAATCAGCAAGACACAAGCACCCCAAAGTTTAGGGCTGCTCTGTTGACAAGGACCTCCACTTCCTTCCACCTTAAATATCCCAGGAAAGCGAAAAATGGATAAAAATGTTGTGGTCCTTATGTACAATGGAATATCACTCAGCCATGAAATCAATGTCATAAGGCTAGTAGCAGCATGATGAGTGGATTTAGGTAAGACGATTCTAAGTGAAATAAGTCACACAGAAAAGGACACTTCTCATAAGGTGTCACTTATAGAGGGAATGTAAAAACCGTTACACTTGAACTGAATTACAAAACAGAACAGAGTCACACATGCAGAAAACACACTATGGCTGCTTAACGGGAAAGGTGAGGTGGGGTGATACATAAAACAAGAGTTTCAAATTAGCTCAGATACCGTTCCATAAACCCAATATGGAATAGACAAGACCTACTCCTTGCTCAGACAACTGGACTCAACACGCCCGATTCACCGCACAAGAATATATCTGACTAGTAATAATCTTAAAACCTATGTATTGATATCTCTCTGTTAGTGTGTCAAGTGGGTGTAAAGCGGCCTAAACACAGCCGTGAAAAGCAGCTAAACCCCATTATAAAAATAAATTACTTTTAAAAACCCATGAAACAAAGACAGGGAAAGAGAGAGAAATTCTTACACAATTCGTTCAGGGGCTGTGATGCAACCTGGATTGACCATATCTAGACCCACAGCTGGATGAGACATAAGGGTGGACACTCTTGGGGCTGAGAGGTTTGGTGAGGTTGGGTGAGCAAACGCAGACCCTTTAAAGTAATACTGCGTGCTACCCATCGCATGGGTCCCAAATCTCCAGGTTCAAGGGCATCTTCCTACATCGAAAACATGCATGAGAAACCCAGAAGATGGTACACCGTGTGATGGGGAAAGGTTTCTAAAACGCACCTCATTTCTCACCTCCTTGTGCTCGGGTTCGCCATTCCAGCCACTTTACTAGCAATCTCCCTACTTGGAGCATCAGCACCTTTAACCTCCTGTTCCGTACAGGTTGCAATTTGTCCTGAGGATGAACGGGAAGACGGGGAACCAATGAGAGACTAGCTCTTGGTGTTGGGACAGGCACAGGTCACTCTATTTTCCCATCAGGAAGAAGAATTAACCACAGGCTCAGCCTGCCCCCCGGAACCAGAACAGGGCCTGAAGCCATCCTGCGCTTTTGCGGCCGGCTCCCAAAAAAGCGACTTGTAAAATGGAGCTTCAGGGCACTGCAATTCACAAACCTGCAGAGTTATAAATGATAACTCTCGTCCACAAATATATTGAGGGAAGGCAAAGAAGAGGATTTGAAATCAAGGCAGAATTGCAGGAAACAGATTTCAGGAGGTAGATTCGAATCGCCTTTAAAGCACATGAAAAGCGGCAAAACGTTGACAATGATGCCCTTGGCCAAAAAGGGCGTATGCGTTTTTTCCTGAATATATTCAGGAAAAAACGCATACGCCCTTTTTAGCCAACCAAGCAACCTGGAAAGGCAAATCAGCGCTCCAAAGAAGTCTCGCTTCCCATCGGTCAAAAGGGACATGCTGAAAAAGGTGTCAAAACCAGAAATGCAGGACAGGCCATGGAGAAATGGGAGCCTTGCTACACTGATGGGCGGGATGTAAATTGCCAACAGCCACTCTGGAGAAGTGTACGGTGTGTCCTGAAACATCTAAAAAACACAGCTTAGAGAGCATAGGGCACTTCCACGCATGGGGGGATAAAGTGGGAAAATTGAAAATCAGCAAGACACAAGCACCCCAAAGTTTAGGGCTGCTCTGTTGACAAGGACCTCCACTTCCTTCCACCTTAAATATCCCAGGAAAGCGAAAAATGGATAAAAATGTTGTGGTCCTTATGTACAATGGAATATCACTCAGCCATGAAATCAATGTCATAAGGCTAGTAGCAGCATGATGAGTGGATTTAGGTAAGACGATTCTAAGTGAAATAAGTCACACAGAAAAGGACACTTCTCATAAGGTGTCACTTATAGAGGGAATGTAAAAACCGTTACACTTGAACTGAATTACAAAACAGAACAGAGTCACACATGCAGAAAACACACTATGGCTGCTTAACGGGAAAGGTGAGGTGGGGTGATACATAAAACAAGAGTTTCAAATTAGCTCAGATACCGTTCCATAAACCCAATATGGAATAGACAAGACCTACTCCTTGCTCAGACAACTGGACTCAACACGCCCGATTCACCGCACAAGAATATATCTGACTAGTAATAATCTTAAAACCTATGTATTGATATCTCTCTGTTAGTGTGTCAAGTGGGTGTAAAGCGGCCTAAACACAGCCGTGAAAAGCAGCTAAACCCCATTATAAAAATAAATTACTTTTAAAAACCCATGAAACAAAGACAGGGAAAGAGAGAGAAATTCTTACACAATTCGTTCAGGGGCTGTGATGCAACCTGGATTGACCATATCTAGACCCACAGCTGGATGAGACATAAGGGTGGACACTCTTGGGGCTGAGAGTTTCGGTGAGGTTGGGTGAGCAAACGCAGACCCTTTAAAGTAATACTGCGTGCTACCCATCGCATGGGTCCCAAATCTCCAGGTTCAAGGGCATCTTCCTACATCGAAAACATGCATGAGAAACCCAGAAGATGGTACACCGTGTGATGGGGAAAGGTTTCTAAAACGCACCTCATTTCTCATCTCCTTGTGCTCGGGTTCGCCATTCCAGCCACTTTACTAGCAATCTCCCTACTTGGAGCATCAGCACCTTTAACCTCCTGTTCCGTACAGGTTGCAATTTGTCCTGAGGATGAACGGGAAGACGGGGAACCAATGAGAGACTAGCTCTTGGTGTTGGGACAGGCACAGGTCACTCTGTTTTCCCATCAGGAAGAAGAATTAACCACAGGCTCAGCCTGCCCCCCGGAACCAGAACAGGGCCTGAAGCCATCCTGCGCTTTTGCGGCCGGCTCCCAAAAAACCGACTTGTAAAATGGAGCTTCAGGGCACTGCAATTCACAAACCTGCAGAGTTATAAATGATAACTCTCGTCCACAAATATATTGAGGGAAGGCAAAGAAGAGGATTTGAAATCAAGGCAGAATTGCAGGAAACAGATTTCAGGAGGTAGATTCGAATCGCCTTTAAAGCACATGAAAAGCGGCAAAACGTTGACAATGATGCCCTTGGCCAAAAAGGGCGTATGCGTTTTTTCCTGAATATATTCAGGAAAAAACGCATACGCCCTTTTTAGCCAACCAAGCAACCTGGAAAGGCAAATCAGCGCTCCAAAGAAGTCTCGCTTCCCATCGGTCAAAAGGGACATGCTGAAAAAGGTGTCAAAACCAGAAATGCAGGACAGGCCATGGAGAAATGGGAGCCTTGCTACACTGATGGGCGGGATGTAAATTGCCAACAGCCACTCTGGAGAAGTGTACGGTGTGTCCTGAAACATCTAAAAAACACAGCTTAGAGAGCATAGGGCACTTCCACGCATGGGGGGATAAAGTGGGAAAATTGAAAATCAGCAAGACACAAGCACCCCAAAGGTTAGGGCTGCTCTGTTGACAAGGACCTCCACTTCCTTCCACCTTAAATATCCCAGGAAAGCGAAAAATGGATAAAAATGTTGTGGTCCTTATGTACAATGGAATATCACTCAGCCATGAAATCAATGTCATAAGGCTAGTAGCAGCATGATGAGTGGATTTAGGTAAGACGATTCTAAGTGAAATAAGTCACACAGAAAAGGACACTTCTCATAAGGTGTCACTTATAGAGGGAATGTAAAAACCGTTACACTTGAACTGAATTACAAAACAGAACAGAGTCACACATGCAGAAAACACACTATGGCTGCTTAACGGGAAAGGTGAGGTGGGGTGATACATAAAACAAGAGTTTCAAATTAGCTCAGATACCGTTCCATAAACCCAATATGGAATAGACAAGACCTACTCCTTGCTCAGAGAACTGGACTCAACACGCCCGATTCACCGCACAAGAATATATCTGACTAGTAATAATCTTAAAACCTATGTATTGATATCTCTCTGTTAGTGTGTCAAGTGGGTGTAAAGCGGCCTAAACACAGCCGTGAAAAGCAGCTAAACCCCATTATAAAAATAAATTACTTTTAAAAACCCATGAAACAAAGACAGGGAAAGAGAGAGAAATTCTTACACAATTCGTTCAGGGGCTGTGATGCAACCTGGATTGACCATATCTAGACCCACAGCTGGATGAGACATAAGGGTGGACACTCTTGGGGCTGAGAGTTTTGGTGAGGTTGGGTGAGCAAACGCAGACCCTTTAAAGTAATACTGCGTGCTACCCATCGCATGGGTCCCAAATCTCCAGGTTCAAGGGCATCTTCCTACATCGAAAACATGCATGAGAAACCCAGAAATGGTACACCGTGTGATGGGGAAAGGTTTCTAAAACGCACCTCATTTCTCACCTCCTTGTGCTCGGGTTCGCCATTCCAGCCACTTTACTAGCAATCTCCCTACTTGGAGCATCAGCACCTTTAACCTCCTGTTCCGTACAGGTTGCAATTTGTCCTGAGGATGAACGGGAAGACGGGAAACCAATGAGAGACTAGCTCTTGGTGTTGGGACAGTCAGAGGTCACTCTATTTTCCCATCAGGAAGAAGAATTAACAACAGGCTCAGCCTGCCCCCCGGAACCAGAACAGGGCCTGAAGCCATCCTGCGCTTTTGCGGCCGGCTCCCAAAAAAGCGACTTGTAAAATGCAGCTTCAGGGCACTGCAATTCACAAACCTGCAGAGTTATAAATGATAACTCTCGTCCACAAATATATTGAGGGAAGGCAAAGAAGAGGATTTGAAATCAAGGCAGAATTGCAGGAAACAGATTTCAGGAGGTAGATTCGAATCGCCTTTAAAGCACATGAAAAGCGGCAAAACGTTGACAATGATGCCCTTGGCCAAAAAGGGCGTATACGTTTTTTCCTGAATATATTCAGGAAAAAACGCATACGCCCTTTTTGGCCAACCAAGCAACCTGGAAAGGCAAATCAGCGCTACAAAGAAGTCTCGCTTCCCATCGGTCAAAAGGGACATGCTGAAAAAAGTGTCAAAACCAGAAATGCAGGACAGGCCATGGAGAAATGGGAGCCTTGCTACACTGATGGGCGGGATGTAAATTGCCAACAGCCACTCTGGAGAAGTGTACGGTGTGTCCTGAAACATCTAAAAAACACAGCTTAGAGAGCATAGGGCACTTCCACACATGGGGGGATAAAGTGGGAAAATTGAAAATCAGCAAGACACAAGCACCCCAAAGTTTAGGGCTGCTCTGTTGACAAGGACCTCCACTTCATTCTACCTTAAATATCCCAGGAAAGCGAAAAATGGATAAAAAAGTTGTGGTCCTTATGTACAATGGAATATCACTCAGCCATGAAATCAATGTCATAAGGCTAGTAGCAGCATGATGAGTGGATTTAGGTAAGACGATTCTAAGTGAAATAAGTCACACAGAAAAGGACACTTCTCATAAGGTGTCACTTATAGAGGGAATGTAAAAACCGTTACACTTAAACTGAATTACAAAACAGAACAGAGTCACACATGCAGAAAACACACTATGGCTGCTTAACGGGAAAGGTGAGGTGGGGTGATACATAAAACAAGAGTTTCAAATTAGCTCAGATACCGTTCCATAAACCCAATATGGAATAGACAAGACCTACTCCTTGCTCAGGGAACTGGACTCAACACGCCCGATTCACCGCACAAGAATATATCTGACTAGTAATAATCTTAAAACCTATGTATTGATATCTCTCTGTTAGTGTGTCAAGTGTGTGTAAGGCGGCATAAACACAGCCGTGAAAAGCAGCTAAACCCCATTATAAAAATAAATTACTTTTAAAAACCCATGAAACAAAGACAGGGAAAGAGAGAGAAATTCTTACAAAATTCGTTCAAGGGCTGTGATGCAACCTGCATTGACCATATCTAGACCCACAGCTGGATGAGACATAAGGGTGGACACTCTTGGGGCTGAGAGGTTTGGTGAGGTTGGGTGAGCAAACGCAGACCCTTTAAAGTAATACTGCGTGCTACCCATCGCATGGGTCCCAAATCTCCAGGTTCAAGGGCATCTTCCTACATCGAAAACATGCATGAGAAACCCAGAAGATGGTACACCGTGTGATGGGGAAAGGTTTCTAAAACGCACCGCATTTCTCATCTCCTTGTGCTCGGGTTCGCCATTCCAGCCACTTTACTAGCAATCTCCCTACTTGGAGCATCAGCACCTTTAACCTCCTGTTCCGTACAGGTTGCAATTTGTCCTGAGGATGAACGGGAAGACAGGGAACCAATGAGAGACTAGCTCTTGGTGTTGGGACAGGCACAGGTCACTCAATTTTCCCATCAGGAAGAAGAATTAACCACAGGCTCAGCCTGCCCCCCGGAACCAGAACAGGGCCTGAAGCCATCCTGCGCTTTTGCGGCCGACTCCCAAAAAAGCGACTTGTAAAATGGAGCTTCAGGGCACTGCAATTCACAAACCTGCAGAATTATAAATGATAACTCTCGTCCACAAATATATTGAGGGAAGGCAAAGAAGAGGATTTGAAATCAAGGCAGAATTGCAGGAAACAGATTTCAGGAGGTAGATTCGAATCGCCTTTAAAGCACATGAAAAGCGGCAAAACGTTGACAATGATGCCCTTGGCCAAAAAGGGCGTATGCGTTTTTTCCTGAATATATTCAGGAAAAAACGCATACGCCCTTTTTGGCCAACCAAGCAACCTGGAAAGGCAAATCAGCGCTACAAAGAAGTCTCGCTTCCCATCGGTCAAAAGGGACATGCTGAAAAAGGTGTCAAAACCAGAAATGCAGGACAGGCCATGGAGAAATGGGAGCCTTGCTACACTGATGGGCGGGATGTAAATTGCCAACAGCCACTCTGGAGAAGTGTACGGTGTGTCCTGAAACATCTAAAAAACACAGCTTAGAGAGCATAGGGCACTTCCACGCATGGGGGGATAAAGTGGGAAAATTGAAAATCAGCAAGACACAAGCACCCCAAAGTTTAGGGCTGCTCTGTTGACAAGGACCTCCACTTCCTTCCACCTTAAATATCCCAGGAAAGCGAAAAATGGATAAAAAAGTTGTGGTCCTTATGTACAATGGAATATCACTCAGCCATGAAATCAATGTCATAAGGCTAGTAGCAGCATGATGAGTGGATTTAGGTAAGACGATTCTAAGTGAAATAAGTCACACAGAAAAGGACACTTCTCATAAGGTGTCACTTATAGAGGGAATGTAAAAACCGTTACACTTGAACTGAATTACAAAACAGAACAGAGTCACACATGCAGAAAACACACTATGGCTGCTTAACGGGAAAGGTGAGGTGGGGTGATACATAAAACAAGAGTTTCAAATTAGCTCAGATACCGTTCCACAAACCCAATATGGAATAGACAAGACCTACTCCTTGCTCAGAGAACTGGACTCAACACGCCCGATTCACCGCACAAGAATATATCTGACTAGTAATAATCTTAAAACCTATGTATTGATATCTCTCTGTTAGTGTGTCAAGTGGGTGTAAAGCGGCCTAAACACAGACGTGAAAAGCAGCTAAACCCCATTATAAAAATAAATTACTTTTAAAAACCCATGAAACAAAGACAGGGAAAGAGAGAGAAATTCTTACACAATTCGTTCAGGGGCTGTGATGCAACCTGGATTGACCATATCTAGACCCACAGCTGGATGAGACATAAGGGTTGACACTCTTGGGGCTGAGAGGTTCGGTGAGGTTGGGTGAGCAAACGCAGACCCTTTAAAGTAATACTGCGTGCGACCCATCGCATGGGTCCCAAATCTCCAGGTTCAAGGGCATCTTCCTACATCGAAATCATGCATGAGAAACCCAGAAGATGGTACACCGTGTGATGGGGAAAGGTTTCTAAAACGCATCTAATTTCTCATCTCCTTGTGCTCGGGTTCGCCATTCCAGCCACTTTACTAGCAATCTCCCTACTTGGAGCATCAGCACCTTTAACCTCCTGTTCCGTACAGGTTGCAATTTGTCCTGAGGATGAACGGGAAGACGGGGAACCAATGAGAGACTAGCTCTTGGTGTTGGGACAGGCACAGGTCACTCAATTTTCCCATCAGGAAGAAGAATTAACCACAGGCTCAGCCTGCCCCCCGGAACCAGAACAGGGCCTGAAGCCATCCTGCGCTTTTGCGGCCGACTCCCAAAAAAGCGACTTGTAAAATGGAGCTTCAGGGCACTGCAATTCACAAACCTGCAGAATTATAAATGATAACTCTCGTCCACAAATATATTGAGGGAAGGCAAAGAAGAGGATTTGAAATCAAGGCAGAATTGCAGGAAACAGATTTCAGGAGGTAGATTCGAATCGCCTTTAAAGCACATGAAAAGCGGCAAAACGTTGACAATGATGCCCTTGGCCAAAAAGGGCGTATGCGTTTTTTCCTGAATATATTCAGGAAAAAACGCATACGCCCTTTTTGGCCAACCAAGCAACCTGGAAAGGCAAATCAGCGCTACAAAGAAGTCTCGCTTCCCATCGGTCAAAAGGGACATGCTGAAAAAGGTGTCAAAACCAGAAATGCAGGACAGGCCATGGAGAAATGGGAGCCTTGCTACACTGATGGGCGGGATGTAAATTGCCAACAGCCACTCTGGAGAAGTGTACGGTGTGTCCTGAAACATCTAAAAAACACAGCTTAGAGAGCATAGGGCACTTCCACGCATGGGGGGATAAAGTGGGAAAATTGAAAATCAGCAAGACACAAGCACCCCAAAGGTTAGGGCTGCTCTGTTGACAAGGACCTCCACTTCCTTCCACCTTAAATATCCCAGGAAAGCGAAAAATGGATAAAAAAGTTGTGGTCCTTATGTACAATGGAATATCACTCAGCCATGAAATCAATGTCATAAGGCTAGTAGCAGCATGATGAGTGGATTTAGGTAAGACGATTCTAAGTGAAATAAGTCACACAGAAAAGGACACTTCTCATAAGGTGTCACTTATAGAGGGAATGTTAAAACCGTTACACTTGAACTGAATTACAAAACAGAACAGAGTCACACATGCAGAAAACACACTATGGCTGCTTAACGGGAAAGGTGAGGTGGGGTGATACATAAAACAAGAGTTTCAAATTAGCTCAGATACCGTTCCATAAACCCAATATGGAATAGACAAGACCTACTCCTTGCTCAGAGAACTGGACTCAACACGCCCGATTCACCGCACAAGAATATATCTGACTAGTAATAATCTTAAAACCTATGTATTGATATCTCTCTGTTAGTGTGTCAAGTGTGTGTAAAGCGGCCTAAACACAGCCGTGAAAAGCAGCTAAACCCCATTATAAAAATAAATTACTTTTAAAAACCCATGAAACAAAGACAGGGAAAGAGAGAGAAATTCTTACACAATTCGTTCAGGGGCTGTGATGCAACCTGGATTGACCATATCTAGACCCACAGCTGGATGAGACATAAGGGTGGACACTCTTGGGGCTGAGAGTTTCGGTGAGGTTGGGTGAGCAAACGCAGACCCTTTAAAGTAATACTGCGTGCTACCCATCGCATGGGTCCCAAATCTCCAGGTTCAAGGGCATCTTCCTACATCGAAAACATGCATGAGAAACCCAGAAGATGGTACACCGTGTGATGGGGAAAGGTTTCTAAAACGCACCTCATTTCTCATCTCCTTGTGCTCGGGTTCGCCATTCCAGCCACTTTACTAGCAATCTCCCTACTTGGAGCATCAGCACCTTTAACCTCCTGTTCCGTACAGGTTGCAATTTGTCCTGAGGATGAACGGGAAGACGGGGAACGAATGAGAGACTAGCTCTTGGTGTCGGGACAGGCACAGGTCACTCTGTTTTCCCATCAGGAAGAAGAATTAACCACAGGCTCAGCCTGCCCCCCGGAACCAAAACAGGGCCTGAAGCCATCCTGCGCTTTTGCGGCCGGCTCCCAAAAAACCGACTTGTAAAATGGAGCTTCAGGGCACTGCAATTCACAAACCTGCAGAGTTATAAATGATAACTCTCGTCCACAAATATATTGAGGGAAGGCAAAGAAGAGGATTTGAAATCAAGGCAGAATTGCAGGAAACAGATTTCAGGAGGTAGATTCGAATCGCCTTTAAAGCACATGAAAAGCGGCAAAACGTTGACAATGATGCCCTTGGCCAAAAAGGGCGTATGCGTTTTTTCCTGAATATATTCAGGAAAAAACGCATACGCCCTTTTTGGCCAACCAAGCAACCTGGAAAGGCAAATCAGCGCTACAAAGAAGTCTCGCTTCCCATCGGTCAAAAGGGACATGCTGAAAAAGTTGTCAAAACCAGAAATGCAGGACAGGCCATGGAGAAATGGGAGCCTTGCTACACTGATGGGCGGGATGTAAATTGCCAACAGCCACTCTGGAGAAGTGTACGGTGTGTCCTGAAACATCTAAAAAACACAGCTTAGAGAGCATAGGGCACTTCCACGCATGGGGGGATAAAGCGGGAAAATTGAAAATCAGCAAGACACAAGCACCCCAAAGTTTAGGGCTGCTCTGTTGACAAGGACCTCCACTTCATTCTACCTTAAATATCCCAGGAAAGCGAAAAATGGATAAAAAAGTTGTGGTCCTTATGTACAATGGAATATCACTCAGCCATGAAATCAATGTCATAAGGCTAGTAGCAGCATGATGAGTGGATTTAGGTAAGACGATTCTAAGTGAAATAAGTCACACAGAAAAGGACACTTCTCATAAGGTGTCACTTATAGAGGGAATGTAAAAACCGTTACACTTGAACTGAATTACAAAACAGAACAGAGTCACACATGCAGAAAACACACTATGGCTGCTTAACGGGAAAGGTGAGGTGGGGTGATACATAAAACAAGAGTTTCAAATTAGCTCAGATACCGTTCCATAAACCCAATATGGAATAGACAAGACCTACTCCTTGCTCAGAGAACTGGACTCAACACGCCCGATTCACCGCACAAGAATATATCTGACTAGTAATAATCTTAAAACCTATGTATTGATATCTCTCTGTTAGTGTGTCAAGTGTGTGTAAGGCGGCATAAACACAGCCGTGAAAAGCAGCTAAACCCCATTATAAAAATAAATTACTTTTAAAAACCCATGAAACAAAGACAGGGAAAGAGAGAGAAATTCTTACAAAATTCGTTCAAGGGCTGTGATGCAACCTGCATTGACCATATCTAGACCCACAGCTGGATGAGACATAAGGGTGGAAACTCTTGGGGCTGAGAGGTTTGGTGAGGTTGGGTGAGCAAACGCAGACCCTTTAAAGTAATACTGCGTGCTACCCATCGCATGGGTCCCAAATCTCCAGGTTCAAGGGCATCTTCCTACATCGAAAACATGCATGAGAAACCCAGAAGATGGTACACCGTGTGATGGGGAAAGGTTTCTAAAACGCACCGCATTTCTCATCTCCTTGTGCTCGGGTTCGCCATTCCAGCCACTTTACTAGCAATCTCCCTACTTGGAGCATCAGCACCTTTAACCTCCTGTTCCGTACAGGTTGCAATTTGTCCTGAGGATGAACGGGAAGACAGGGAACCAATGAGAGACTAGCTCTTGGTGTTGGGACAGGCACAGGTCACTCAATTTTCCCATCAGGAAGAAGAATTAACCACAGGCTCAGCCTGCCCCCCGGAACCAGAACAGGGCCTGAAGCCATCCTGCGCTTTTGCGGCCGACTCCCAAAAAAGCGACTTGTAAAATGGAGCTTCAGGGCACTGCAATTCACAAACCTGCAGAATTATAAATGATAACTCTCGTCCACAAATATATTGAGGGAAGGCAAAGAAGAGGATTTGAAATCAAGGCAGAATTGCAGGAAACAGATTTCAGGAGGTAGATTCGAATCGCCTTTAAAGCACATGAAAAGCGGCAAAACGTTGACAATGATGCCCTTGGCCAAAAAGGGCGTATGCGTTTTTTCCTGAATATATTCAGGAAAAAACGCATACGCCCTTTTTGGCCAACCAAGCAACCTGGAAAGGCAAATCAGCGCTACAAAGAAGTCTCGCTTCCCATCGGTCAAAAGGGACATGCTGAAAAAGGTGTCAAAACCAGAAATGCAGGACAGGCCATGGAGAAATGGGAGCCTTGCTACACTGATGGGCGGGATGTAAATTGCCAACAGCCACTCTGGAGAAGTGTACGGTGTGTCCTGAAACATCTAAAAAACACAGCTTAGAGAGCATAGGGCACTTCCACGCATGGGGGGATAAAGTGGGAAAATTGAAAATCAGCAAGACACAAGCACCCCAAAGTTTAGGGCTGCTCTGTTGACAAGGACCTCCACTTCCTTCCACCTTAAATATCCCAGGAAAGCGAAAAATGGATAAAAAAGTTGTGGTCCTTATGTACAATGGAATATCACTCAGCCATGAAATCAATGTCATAAGGCTAGTAGCAGCATGATGAGTGGATTTAGGTAAGACGATTCTAAGTGAAATAAGTCACACAGAAAAGGACACTTCTCATAAGGTGTCACTTATAGAGGGAATGTAAAAACCGTTACACTTGAACTGAATTACAAAACAGAACAGAGTCACACATGCAGAAAACACACTATGGCTGCTTAACGGGAAAGGTGAGGTGGGGTGATACATAAAACAAGAGTTTCAAATTAGCTCAGATACCGTTCCACAAACCCAATATGGAATAGACAAGACCTAGTCCTTGCTCAGAGAACTGGACTCAACACGCCCGATTCACCGCACAAGAATATATCTGACTAGTAATAATCTTAAAACCTATGTATTGATATCTCTCTGTTAGTGTGTCAAGTGGGTGTAAAGCGGCCTAAACACAGACGTGAAAAGCAGCTAAACCCCATTATAAAAATAAATTACTTTTAAAAACCCATGAAACAAAGACAGGGAAAGAGAGAGAAATTCTTACACAATTCGTTCAGGGGCTGTGATGCAACCTGGATTGACCATATCTAGACCCACAGCTGGATGAGACATAAGGGTTGACACTCTTGGGGCTGAGAGGTTCGGTGAGGTTGGGTGAGCAAACGCAGACCCTTTAAAGTAATACTGCGTGCTACCCATCGCATGGGTCCCAAATCTCCAGGTTCAAGGGCATCTTCCTACATCGAAAACATGCATGAGAAACCCAGAAGATGGTACACCGTGTGATGGGGAAAGGTTTCTAAAACGCATCTAATTTCTCATCTCCTTGTGCTCGGGTTCGCCATTCCAGCCACTTTACTAGCAATCTCCCTACTTGGGGCATCAGCACCTTTAACCTCCTGTTCCGTACAGGTTGCAATTTGTCCTGAGGATGAACGGGAAGACGGGGAACCAATGAGAGACTAGCTCTTGGTGTTGGGACAGGCACAGGTCACTCAATTTTCCCATCAGGAAGAAGAATTAACCACAGGCTCAGCCTGCCCCCCGGAACCAGAACAGGGCCTGAAGCCATCCTGCGCTTTTGCGGCCGACTCCCAAAAAAGCGACTTGTAAAATGGAGCTTCAGGGCACTGCAATTCACAAACCTGCAGAATTATAAATGATAACTCTCGTCCACAAATATATTGAGGGAAGGCAAAGAAGAGGATTTGAAATCAAGGCAGAATTGCAGGAAACAGATTTCAGGAGGTAGATTCGAATCGCCTTTAAAGCACATGAAAAGCGGCAAAACGTTGACAATGATGCCCTTGGCCAAAAAGGGCGTATGCGTTTTTTCCTGAATATATTCAGGAAAAAACGCATACGCCCTTTTTGGCCAACCAAGCAACCTGGAAAGGCAAATCAGCGCTACAAAGAAGTCTCGCTTCCCATCGGTCAAAAGGGACATGCTGAAAAAGGTGTCAAAACCAGAAATGCAGGACAGGCCATGGAGAAATGGGAGCCTTGCTACACTGATGGGCGGGATGTAAATTGCCAACAGCCACTCTGGAGAAGTGTACGGTGTGTCCTGAAACATCTAAAAAACACAGCTTAGAGAGCATAGGGCACTTCCACGCATGGGGGGATAAAGTGGGAAAATTGAAAATCAGCAAGACACAAGCACCCCAAAGGTTAGGGCTGCTCTGTTGACAAGGACCTCCACTTCCTTCCACCTTAAATATCCCAGGAAAGCGAAAAATGGATAAAAAAGTTGTGGTCCTTATGTACAATGGAATATCACTCAGCCATGAAATCAATGTCATAAGGCTAGTAGCAGCATGATGAGTGGATTTAGGTAAGACGATTCTAAGTGAAATAAGTCACACAGAAAAGGACACTTCTCATAAGGTGTCACTTATAGAGGGAATGTTAAAACTGTTACACTTGAACTGAATTACAAAACAGAACAGAGTCACACATGCAGAAAACACACTATGGCTGCTTAACGGGAAAGGTGAGGTGGGGTGATACATAAAACAAGAGTTTCAAATTAGCTCAGATACCGTTCCATAAACCCAATATGGAATAGACAAGACCTACTCCTTGCTCAGAGAACTGGACTCAACACGCCCGATTCACCGCACAAGAATATATCTGACTAGTAATAATCTTAAAACCTATGTATTGATATCTCTCTGTTAGTGTGTCAAGTGGGTGTAAAGCGGCCTAAACACAGCCGTGAAAAGCAGCTAAACCCCATTATAAAAATAAATTACTTTTAAAAACCCATGAAACAAAGACAGGGAAAGAGAGAGAAATTCTTACACAATTCGTTCAGGGGCTGTGATGCAACCTGGATTGACCATATCTAGACCCACAGCTGGATGAGACATAAGGGTGGACACTCTTGGGGCTGAGAGGTTCGGCGAGGTTGGGTGAGCAAACGCAGACCCTTTAAAGTAATACTGCGTGCTTCCCATCGCATGGGTCCCAAATCTCCAGGTTCAAGGGCATCTTCCTACATCGAAAACATGCATGAGAAACCCAGAAGATGGTACACCGTGTGATGGGGAAAGGTTTCTAAAACGCACCTCATTTCTCATCTCCTTGTGCTCGGGTTCGCCATTCCAGCCACTTTACTAGCAATCTCCCTACTTGGAGCATCAGCACCTTTAACCTCCTGTTCCGTACAGGTTGCAATTTGTCCTGAGGATGAACGGGAAGACGGGGAACCAATGAGAGACTAGCTCTTGGTGTTGGGACAGGCACAGGTCACTCTATTTTCCCATCAGGAAGAAGAATTAACCACAGGCTCAGCCTGCCCCCCTGAACCAGAACAGGGCCTGAAGCCATCCTGCGCTTTTGCGGCCGGCTCCCAAAAAAGCGACTTGTAAAATGGAGCTTCAGGGCACTGCAATTCACAAACCTGCAGAGTTATAAATGATAACTCTCGTCCACAAATATATTGAGGGAAGGCAAAGAAGAGGATTTGAAATCAAGGCAGAATTGCAGGAAACAGATTTCAGGAGGAAGATGCGAATCGCCTTTAAAGCACATGAAAAGCGGCAAAACGTTGACAATGATGCCCTTGGCCAAAAAGGGCGTATGCGTTTTTTCCTGAATATATTCAGGAGAAAACGCATACGCCCTTTTTGGCCAACCAAGCAACCTGGAAAGGCAAATCAGCGCTACAAAGAAGTCTCGCTTCCCATCGGTCAAAAGGGCCATGCTGAAAAAAGTGTCAAAACCAGAAATGCAGGACAGGCCATGGAGAAATGGGAGCCTTGCTACACTGATGGGCGGGATGTAAATTGCCAACAGCCACTCTGGAGAAGTGTACGGTGTGTCCTGAAACATCTAAAAAACACAGCTTAGAGAGCATAGGGCACTTCCACGCATGGGGGGATAAAGTGGGAAAATTGAAAATCAGCAAGACACAAGCACCCCAAAGTTTAGGGCTGCTCTGTTGACAAGGACCTCCACTTCCTTCCACCTTAAATATCCCAGGAAAGCGAAAAATGGATAAAAAAGTTGTGGTCCTTATGTACAATGGAATATCACTCAGCCATGAAATCAATGTCATAAGGCTAGTAGCAGCATGATGAGTGGATTTAGGTAAGACGATTCTAAGTGAAATAAGTCACACAGAAAAGGACACTTCTCATAAGGTGTCACTTATAGAGGGAATGTAAAAACCGTTACACTTGAACTGAATTACAAAACAGAACAGAGTCACACATGCAGAAAACACACTATGGCTGCTTAACGGGAAAGGTGAGGTGGGGTGATACATAAAACAAGAGTTTCAAATTAGCTCAGATACCGTTCCATAAACCCAATATGGAATAGACAAGACCTACTCCTTGCTCAGAGAACTGGACTCAACACGCCCGATTCACCGCACAAGAATATATCTGACTAGTAATAATCTTAAAACCTATGTATTGATATCTCTCTGTTAGTGTGTCAAGTGGGTGTAAAGCGGCCTAAACACAGCCGTGAAAAGCAGCTAAACCCCATTATAAAAATAAATTACTTTTAAAAACCCATGAAACAAAGACAGGGAAAGAGAGAGAAATTCTTACACAATTCGTTCAGGGGCTGTGATGCAACCTGGATTGACCATATCTAGACCCACAGCTGGATGAGACATAAGGGTGGACACTCTTGGGGCTGAGAGGTTCGGCGAGGTTGGGTGAGCAAACGCAGACCCTTTAAAGTAATACTGCGTGCTTCCCATCGCATGGGTCCCAAATCTCCAGGTTCAAGGGCATCTTCCTACATCGAAAACATGCATGAGAAACCCAGAAGATGGTACACCGTGTGATGGGGAAAGGTTTCTAAAACGCACCTCATTTCTCATCTCCTTGTGCTCGGGTTCGCCATTCCAGCCACTTTACTAGCAATCTCCCTACTTGGAGCATCAGCACCTTTAACCTCCTGTTCCGTACAGGTTGCAATTTGTCCTGAGGATGAACGGGAAGACGGGGAACCAATGAGAGACTAGCTCTTGGTGTTGGGACAGGCACAGGTCACTCTATTTTCCCATCAGGAAGAAGAATTAACCACAGGCTCAGCCTGCCCCCCGGAACCAGAACAGGGCCTGAAGCCATCCTGCGCTTTTGCGGCCGGCTCCCAAAAAAGCGACTTGTAAAATGGAGCTTCAGGGCACTGCAATTCACAAACCTGCAGAGTTATAAATGATAACTCTCGTCCACAAATATATTGAGGGAAGGCAAAGAAGAGGATTTGAAATCAAGGCAGAATTGCAGGAAACAGATTTCAGGAGGAAGATGCGAATCGCCTTTAAAGCACATGAAAAGCGGCAAAACGTTGACAATGATGCCCTTGGCCAAAAAGGGCGTATGCGTTTTTTCCTGAATATATTCAGGAGAAAACGCATACGCCCTTTTTGGCCAACCAAGCAACCTGGAAAGGCAAATCAGCGCTACAAAGAAGTCTCGCTTCCCATCGGTCAAAAGGGCCATGCTGAAAAAAGTGTCAAAACCAGAAATGCAGGACAGGCCATGGAGAAATGGGAGCCTTGCTACACTGATGGGCGGGATGTAAATTGCCAACAGCCACTCTGGAGAACTGTACGGTGTGTCCTGAAACATCTAAAAAACACAGCTTAGAGAGCATAGGGCACTTCCACGCATGGGGGGATAAAGTGGGAAAATTGAAAATCAGCAAGACACAAGCACCCCAAAGTTTAGGGCTGCTCTGTTGACAAGGACCTCCACTTCCTTCCACCTTAAATATCCCAGGAAAGCGAAAAATGGATAAAAAAGTTGTGGTCCTTATGTACAATGGAATATCACTCAGCCATGAAATCAATGTCATAAGGCTAGTAGCAGCATGATGAGTGGATTTAGGTAAGACGATTCTAAGTGAAATAAGTCACACAGAAAAGGACACTTCTCATAAGGTGTCACTTATAGAGGGAATGTAAAAACCGTTACACTTGAACTGAATTACAAAACAGAACAGAGTCACACATGCAGAAAACACACTATGGCTGCTTAACGGGAAAGGTGAGGTGGGGTGATACATAAAACAAGAGTTTCAAATTAGCTCAGATACCGTTCCATAAACCCAATATGGAATAGACAAGACCTACTCCTTGCTCAGAGAACTGGACTCAACACGCCCGATTCACTGCACAAGAATATATCTGACTAGTAATAATCTTAAAACTTATGTATTGATATCTCTCTGTTAGTGTGTCAAGTGGGTGTAAAGCGGCCTAAACACAGCCGTGAAAAGCAGCTAAACCCCATTATAAAAATAAATTACTTTTAAAAACCCATGAAACAAAGACAGGGAAAGAGAGAGAAATTCTTACACAATTCGTTCAGGGGCTGTGATTCAACCTGGATTGACCATATCTAGACCCACAGCTGGATGAGACATAAGGGTGGACACTCTTGTGGCTGAGAGGTTCGGCGAGGTTGGGTGAGCAAACGCAGACCCTTTAAAGTAATACTGCGTGCTACCCATCGCATGGGTCCCAAATCTCCAGGTTCAAGGGCATCTTCCTACATCGAAAACATGCATGAGAAACCCAGAAGATGGTACACCGTGTGATGGGGAAAGGTTTCTAAAACGCACCTCATTTATCATCTCCTTGTGCTCGGGTTTGCCATTCCAGCCACTATACTAGCAATCTCCCTACTTGGAGCATCAGCACCTTTAACCTCCTGTTCCGTACAGGTTGCAATTTGTCCTGAGGATGAACGGGAAGACGGGGAACCAATGAGAGACTAGCTCTTGGTGTTGGGACAGGCACAGGTCACTCTATTTTCCCATCAGGAAGAAGAATTAACCACAGGCTCAGCCTGCCCCCCGGAACCAGAACAGGGCCTGAAGCCATCCTGCGCTTTTGCGGCCGGCTCCCAAAAAAGCGACTTGTAAAATGGAGCTTCAGGGCACTGCAATTCACAAACCTGCAGAGTTATAAATGATAACTCTCGTCCACAAATATATTGAGGGAAGGCAAAGAAGAGGATTTGAAATCAAGGCAGAATTGCAGGAAACAGATTTCAGGAGGAAGATGCGAATCGCCTTTAAAGCACATGAAAAGCGGCAAAACGTTGACAATGATGCCCTTGGCCAAAAAGCGCGTATGCGTTTTTTCCTGAATATATTCAGGAGAAAACGCATACGCCCTTTTTGGCCAACCAAGCAACCTGGAAAGGCAAATCAGCGCTACAAAGAAGTCTCGCTTCCCATCGGTCAAAAGGGCCATGCTGAAAAAAGTGTCAAAACCAGAAATGCAGGACAGGCCATGGAGAAATGGGAGCCTTGCTACACTGATGGGCGGGATGTAAATTGCCAACAGCCACTCTGGAGAAGTGTACGGTGTGTCCTGAAACATCTAAAAAACACAGCTTAGAGAGCATAGGGCACTTCCACGCATGGGGGGATAAAGTGGGAAAATTGAAAATCAGCAAGACACAAGCACCCCAAAGTTTAGGGCTGCTCTGTTGACAAGGACCTCCACTTCCTTCCACCTTAAATATCCCAGGAAAGCGAAAAATGGATAAAAAAGTTGTGGTCCTTATGTACAATGGAATATCACTCAGCCATGAAATCAATGTCATAAGGCTAGTAGCAGCATGATGAGTGGATTTAGGTAAGACGATTCTAAGTGAAATAAGTCACACAGAAAAGGACACTTCTCATAAGGTGTCACTTATAGAGGGAATGTAAAAACCGTTACACTTGAACTGAATTACAAAACAGAACAGAGTCACACATGCAGAAAACACACTATGGCTGCTTAACGGGAAAGGTGAGGTGGGGTGATACATAAAACAAGAGTTTCAAATTAGCTCAGATACCGTTCCATAAACCCAATATGGAATAGACAAGACCTACTCCTTGCTCAGAGAACTGGACTCAACACGCCCGATTCACCGCACAAGAATATATCTGACTAGTAATAATCTTAAAACCTATGTATTGATATCTCTCTGTTAGTGTGTCAAGTGGGTGTAAAGCGGCCTAAACACAGCCGTGAAAAGCAGCTAAACCCCATTATAAAAATAAATTACTTTTAAAAACCCATGAAACAAAGACAGGGAAAGAGAGAGAAATTCTTACACAATTCGTTCAGGGGCTGTGATGCAACCTGGATTGACCATATCTAGACCCACAGCTGGATGAGACATAAGGGTGGACACTCTTGGGGCTGAGAGGTTCGGCGAGGTTGGGTGAGCAAACGCAGACCCTTTAAAGTAATACTGCGTGCTACCCATCGCATGGGTCCCAAATCTCCAGGTTCAAGGGCATCTTCCTACATCGAAAACATGCATGAGAAACCCAGAAGATGGTACACCGTGTGATGGGGAAAGGTTTCTAAAACGCATCTAATTTCTCATCTCCTTGTGCTCGGGTTCGCCATTCCAGCCACTTTACTAGCAATCTCCCTACTTGGAGCATCAGCACCTTTAACCTCCTGTTCCGTACAGGTTGCAATTTGTCCTGAGATTGAACGGGAAGACGGGGAACCAATGAGAGACTAGCTCTTGGTGTTGGGACAGGCACAGGTCACTCTATTTTCCCATCAGGAAGAAGAATTAACCACAGGCTCAGCCTGCCCCCCGGAACCAGAACAGGACCTGAAGCCATCCTGCGCTTTTGCGGCCGGCTCCCAAAAAAGCGACTTGTAAAATGGAGCTTCAGGGCACTGCAATTCACAAACCTGCAGAGTTATAAATGATAACTCTCGTCCACAAATATATTGAGGGAAGGCAAAGAAGAGGATTTGAAATCAAGGCAGAATTGCAGGAAACAGATTTCAGGAGGAAGATTCGAATCGCCTTTAAAGCACATGAAAAGCGGCAAAATGTTGACAATGATGCCCTTGGCCAAAAAGGGCGTATGCGTTTTTTCCTGAATATATTCAGGAAAAAACGCATACGCCCTTTTTGGCCAACCAAGCAACCTGGAAAGGCAAATCAGCGCTACAAAGAAGTCTCGCTTCCCATCGGTCAAAAGGGACATGCTGAAAAAAGTGTCAAAACCAGAAATGCAGGACAGGCCATGGAGAAATGGGAGCCTTGCTACACTGATGGGCGGGATGTAAATTGCCAACAGCCACTCTGGAGAAGTGTACGGTGTGTCCTGAAACATCTAAAAAACACAGCTTAGAGAGCATAGGGCACTTCCACGCATGGGGGGATAAAGTGGGAAAATTGAAAATCAGCAAGACACAAGCACCCCAAAGTTTAGGGCTGCTCTGTTGACAAGGACCTCCACTTCCTTCCACCTTAAATATCCCAGGAAAGCGAAAAATGGATAAAAAAGTTGTGGTCCTTATGTACAATGGAATATCACTCAGCCATGAAATCAATGTCATAAGGCTAGTAGCAGCATGATGAGTGGATTTAGGTAAGACGATTCTAAGTGAAATAAGTCACACAGAAAAGGACACTTCTCATAAGGTGTCACTTATAGAGGGAATGTAAAAACCGTTACACTTGAACTGAATTACAAAACAGAACAGAGTCACACATGCAGAAAACACACTATGGCTGCTTAACGGGAAAGGTGAGGTGGGGTGATACATAAAACAAGAGTTTCAAATGAGCTCAGATACCGTTCCATAAACCCAATATGGAATAGACAAGACCTACTCCTTGCTCAGAGAACTGGACTCAACACGCCCGATTCACCGCACAAGAATATATCTGACTAGTAATAATCTTAAAACCTATGTATTGATATCTCTCTGTTAGTGTGTCAAGTGGGTGTAAAGCGGCCTAAACACAGCCGTGAAAAGCAGCTAAACCCCTTATAAAAATAAATTACTTTTAAAAACCCATGAAACAAAGACAGGGAAAGAGAGAGAAATTCTTACACAATTCGTTCAGGGGCTGTGATGCAACCTGGATTGACCATATCTAGACCCACAGCTGGATGAGACATAAGGGTGGACACTCTTGGGGCTGAGAGGTTCGGCGAGGTTGGGTGAGCAAACGCAGACCCTTTAAAGTAATACTGCGTGCTACCCATCGCATGGGTCCCAAATCTCCAGGTTCAAGGGCATCTTCCTACATCGAAAACATGCATGAGAAACCCAGAAGATGGTACACCGTGTGATGGGGAAAGGTTTCTAAAACGCATCTAATTTCTCATCTCCTTGTGCTCGGGTTCGCCATTCCAGCCACTTTACTAGCAATCTCCCTACTTGGAGCATCAGCACCTTTAACCTCCTGTTCCGTACAGGTTGCAATTTGTCCTGAGGATGAACGGGAAGACGGGGAACCAATGAGAGACTAGCTCTTGGTGTTGGGACAGGCACAGGTCACTCAATTTTCCCATCAGGAAGAAGAATTAACCACAGGCTCAGCCTGCCCCCCGGAACCAGAACAGGGCCTGAAGCCATCCTGCGCTTTTGCGGCCGACTCCCAAAAAAGCGACTTGTAAAATGGAGCTTCAGGGCACTGCAATTCACAAACCTGCAGAATTATAAATGATAACTCTCGTCCACAAATATATTGAGGGAAGGCAAAGAAGAGGATTTGAAATCAAGGCAGAATTGCAGGAAACAGATTTCAGGAGGTAGATTCGAATCGCCTTTAAAGCACATGAAAAGCGGCAAAACGTTGACAATGATGCCCTTGGCCAAAAAGGGCGTATGCGTTTTTTCCTGAATATATTCAGGAAAAAACGCATACGCCCTTTTTGGCCAACCAAGCAACCTGGAAAGGCAAATCAGCGCTACAAAGAAGTCTCGCTTCCCATCGGTCAAAAGGGACATGCTGAAAAAGGTGTCAAAACCAGAAATGCAGGACAGGCCATGGAGAAATGGGAGCCTTGCTACACTGATGGGCGGGATGTAAATTGCCAACAGCCACTCTGGAGAAGTGTACGGTGTGTCCTGAAACATCTAAAAAACACAGCTTAGAGAGCATAGGGCACTTCCACGCATGGGGGGATAAAGTGGGAAAATTGAAAATCAGCAAGACACAAGCACCCCAAAGGTTAGGGCTGCTCTGTTGACAAGGACCTCCACTTCCTTCCACCTTAAATATCCCAGGAAAGCGAAAAATGGATAAAAAAGTTGTGGTCCTTATGTACAATGGAATATCACTCAGCCATGAAATCAATGTCATAAGGCTAGTAGCAGCATGATGAGTGGATTTAGGTAAGACGATTCTAAGTGAAATAAGTCACACAGAAAAGGACACTTCTCATAAGGTGTCACTTATAGAGGGAATGTTAAAACCGTTACACTTGAACTGAATTACAAAACAGAACAGAGTCACACATGCAGAAAACACACTATGGCTGCTTAACGGGAAAGGTGAGGTGGGGTGATACATAAAACAAGAGTTTCAAATTAGCTCAGATACCGTTCCATAAACCCAATATGGAATAGACAAGACCTACTCCTTGCTCAGAGAACTGGACTCAACACGCCCGATTCACCGCACAAGAATATATCTGACTAGTAATAATCTTAAAACCTATGTATTGATATCTCTCTGTTAGTGTGTCAAGTGTGTGTAAAGCGGCCTAAACACAGCCGTGAAAAGCAGCTAAACCCCATTATAAAAATAAATTACTTTTAAAAACCCATGAAACAAAGACAGGGAAAGAGAGAGAAATTCTTACACAATTCGTTCAGGGGCTGTGATGCAACCTGGATTGACCATATCTAGACCCACAGCTGGATGAGACATAAGGGTGGACACTCTTGGGGCTGAGAGTTTCGGTGAGGTTGCGTGAGCAAACGCAGACCCTTTAAAGTAATACTGCGTGCTACCCATCGCATGGGTCCCAAATCTCCAGGTTCAAGGGCATCTTCCTACATCGAAAACATGCATGAGAAACCCAGAAGATGGTACACCGTGTGATGGGGAAAGGTTTCTAAAACGCACCTCATTTCTCATCTCCTTGTGCTCGGGTTCGCCATTCCAGCCACTTTACTAGCAATCTCCCTACTTGGAGCATCAGCACCTTTAACCTCCTGTTCCGTACAGGTTGCAATTTGTCCTGAGGATGAACGGGAAGACGGGGAACGAATGAGAGACTAGCTCTTGGTGTTGGGACAGGCACAGGTCACTCTGTTTTCCCATCAGGAAGAAGAATTAACCACAGGCTCAGCCTGCCCCCCGGAACCAAAACAGGGCCTGAAGCCATCCTGCGCTTTTGCGGCCGGCTCCCAAAAAACCGACTTGTAAAATGGAGCTTCAGGGCACTGCAATTCACAAACCTGCAGAGTTATAAATGATAACTCTCGTCCACAAATATATTGAGGGAAGGCAAAGAAGAGGATTTGAAATCAAGGCAGAATTGCAGGAAACAGATTTCAGGAGGTAGATTCGAATCGCCTTTAAAGCACATGAAAAGCGGCAAAACGTTGACAATGATGCCCTTGGCCAAAAAGGGCGTATGCGTTTTTTCCTGAATATATTCAGGAAAAAACGCATACGCCCTTTTTGGCCAACCAAGCAACCTGGAAAGGCAAATCAGCGCTACAAAGAAGTCTCGCTTCCCATCGGTCAAAAGGGACATGCTGAAAAAGTTGTCAAAACCAGAAATGCAGGACAGGCCATGGAGAAATGGGAGCCTTGCTACACTGATGGGCGGGATGTAAATTGCCAACAGCCACTCTGGAGAAGTGTACGGTGTGTCCTGAAACATCTAAAAAACACAGCTTAGAGAGCATAGGGCACTTCCACGCATGGGGGGATAAAGCGGGAAAATTGAAAATCAGCAAGACACAAGCACCCCAAAGTTTAGGGCTGCTCTGTTGACAAGGACCTCCACTTCATTCTACCTTAAATATTCCAGGAAAGCGAAAAATGGATAAAAAAGTTGTGGTCCTTATGTACAATGGAATATCACTCAGCCATGAAATCAATGTCATAAGGCTAGTAGCAGCATGATGAGTGGATTTAGGTAAGACGATTCTAAGTGAAATAAGTCACACAGAAAAGGACACTTCTCATAAGGTGTCACTTATAGAGGGAATGTAAAAACCGTTACACTTGAACTGAATTACAAAACAGAACAGAGTCACACATGCAGAAAACACACTATGGCTGCTTAACGGGAAAGGTGAGGTGGGGTGATACATAAAACAAGAGTTTCAAATTAGCTCAGATACCGTTCCATAAACCCAATATGGAATAGACAAGACCTACTCCTTGCTCAGAGAACTGGACTCAACACGCCCGATTCACCGCACAAGAATATATCTGACTAGTAATAATCTTAAAACCTATGTATTGATATCTCTCTGTTAGTGTGTCAAGTGTGTGTAAGGCGGCATAAACACAGCCGTGAAAAGCAGCTAAACCCCATTATAAAAATAAATTACTTTTAAAAACCCATGAAACAAAGACAGGGAAAGAGAGAGAAATTCTTACAAAATTCGTTCAAGGGCTGTGATGCAACCTGCATTGACCATATCTAGACCCACAGCTGGATGAGACATAAGGGTGGAAACTCTTGGGGCTGAGAGGTTTGGTGAGGTTGGGTGAGCAAACGCAGACCCTTTAAAGTAATACTGCGTGCTACCCATCGCATGGGTCCCAAATCTCCAGGTTCAAGGGCATCTTCCTACATCGAAAACATGCATGAGAAACCCAGAAGATGGTACACCGTGTGATGGGGAAAGGTTTCTAAAACGCACCGCATTTCTCATCTCCTTGTGCTCGGGTTCGCCATTCCAGCCACTTTACTAGCAATCTCCCTACTTGGAGCATCAGCACCTTTAACCTCCTGTTCCGTACAGGTTGCAATTTGTCCTGAGGATGAACGGGAAGACAGGGAACCAATGAGAGACTAGCTCTTGGTGTTGGGACAGGCACAGGTCACTCAATTTTCCCATCAGGAAGAAGAATTAACCACAGGCTCAGCCTGCCCCCCGGAACCAGAACAGGGCCTGAAGCCATCCTGCGCTTTTGCGGCCGACTCCCAAAAAAGCGACTTGTAAAATGGAGCTTCAGGGCACTGCAATTCACAAACCTGCAGAATTATAAATGATAACTCTCGTCCACAAATATATTGAGGGAAGGCAAAGAAGAGGATTTGAAATCAAGGCAGAATTGCAGGAAACAGATTTCAGGAGGTAGATTCGAATCGCCTTTAAAGCACATGAAAAGCGGCAAAACGTTGACAATGATGCCCTTGGCCAAAAAGGGCGTATGCGTTTTTTCCTGAATATATTCAGGAAAAAACGCATACGCCCTTTTTGGCCAACCAAGCAACCTGGAAAGGCAAATCAGCGCTACAAAGAAGTCTCGCTTCCCATCGGTCAAAAGGGACATGCTGAAAAAGGTGTCAAAACCAGAAATGCAGGACAGGCCATGGAGAAATGGGAGCCTTGCTACACTGATGGGCGGGATGTAAATTGCCAACAGCCACTCTGGAGAAGTGTACGGTGTGTCCTGAAACATCTAAAAAACACAGCTTAGAGAGCATAGGGCACTTCCACGCATGGGGGGATAAAGTGGGAAAATTGAAAATCAGCAAGACACAAGCACCCCAAAGTTTAGGGCTGCTCTGTTGACAAGGACCTCCACTTCCTTCCACCTTAAATATCCCAGGAAAGCGAAAAATGGATAAAAAAGTTGTGGTCCTTATGTACAATGGAATATCACTCAGCCATGAAATCAATGTCATAAGGCTAGTAGCAGCATGATGAGTGGATTTAGGTAAGACGATTCTAAGTGAAATAAGTCACACAGAAAAGGACACTTCTCATAAGGTGTCACTTATAGAGGGAATGTAAAAACCGTTACACTTGAACTGAATTACAAAACAGAACAGAGTCACACATGCAGAAAACACACTATGGCTGCTTAACGGGAAAGGTGAGGTGGGGTGATACATAAAACAAGAGTTTCAAATTAGCTCAGATACCGTTCCACAAACCCAATATGGAATAGACAAGACCTAGTCCTTGCTCAGAGAACTGGACTCAACACGCCCGATTCACCGCACAAGAATATATCTGACTAGTAATAATCTTAAAACCTATGTATTGATATCTCTCTGTTAGTGTGTCAAGTGGGTGTAAAGCGGCCTAAACACAGACGTGAAAAGCAGCTAAACCCCATTATAAAAATAAATTACTTTTAAAAACCCATGAAACAAAGACAGGGAAAGAGAGAGAAATTCTTACACAATTCGTTCAGGGGCTGTGATGCAACCTGGATTGACCATATCTAGACCCACAGCTGGATGAGACATAAGGGTTGACACTCTTGGGGCTGAGAGGTTCGGTGAGGTTGGGTGAGCAAACGCAGACCCTTTAAAGTAATACTGCGTGCTACCCATCGCATGGGTCCCAAATCTCCAGGTTCAAGGGCATCTTCCTACATCGAAAACATGCATGAGAAACCCAGAAGATGGTACACCGTGTGATGGGGAAAGGTTTCTAAAACGCATCTAATTTCTCATCTCCTTGTGCTCGGGTTCGCCATTCCAGCCACTTTACTAGCAATCTCCCTACTTGGGGCATTAGCACCTTTAACCTCCTGTTCCGTACAGGTTGCAATTTGTCCTGAGGATGAACGGGAAGACGGGGAACCAATGAGAGACTAGCTCTTGGTGTTGGGACAGGCACAGGTCACTCAATTTTCCCATCAGGAAGAAGAATTAACCACAGGCTCAGCCTGCCCCCCGGAACCAGAACAGGGCCTGAAGCCATCCTGCGCTTTTGCGGCCGACTCCCAAAAAAGCGACTTGTAAAATGGAGCTTCAGGGCACTGCAATTCACAAACCTGCAGAATTATAAATGATAACTCTCGTCCACAAATATATTGAGGGAAGGCAAAGAAGAGGATTTGAAATCAAGGCAGAATTGCAGGAAACAGATTTCAGGAGGTAGATTCGAATCGCCTTTAAAGCACATGAAAAGCGGCAAAACGTTGACAATGATGCCCTTGGCCAAAAAGGGCGTATGCGTTTTTTCCTGAATATATTCAGGAAAAAACGCATACGCCCTTTTTGGCCAACCAAGCAACCTGGAAAGGCAAATCAGCGCTACAAAGAAGTCTCGCTTCCCATCGGTCAAAAGGGACATGCTGAAAAAGGTGTCAAAACCAGAAATGCAGGACAGGCCATGGAGAAATGGGAGCCTTGCTACACTGATGGGCGGGATGTAAATTGCCAACAGCCACTCTGGAGAAGTGTACGGTGTGTCCTGAAACATCTAAAAAACACAGCTTAGAGAGCATAGGGCACTTCCACGCATGGGGGGATAAAGTGGGAAAATTGAAAATCAGCAAGACACAAGCACCCCAAAGGTTAGGGCTGCTCTGTTGACAAGGACCTCCACTTCCTTCCACCTTAAATATCCCAGGAAAGCGAAAAATGGATAAAAAAGTTGTGGTCCTTATGTACAATGGAATATCACTCAGCCATGAAATCAATGTCATAAGGCTAGTAGCAGCATGATGAGTGGATTTAGGTAAGACGATTCTAAGTGAAATAAGTCACACAGAAAAGGACACTTCTCATAAGGTGTCACTTATAGAGGGAATGTTAAAACCGTTACACTTGAACTGAATTACAAAACAGAACAGAGTCACACATGCAGAAAACACACTATGGCTGCTTAACGGGAAAGGTGAGGTGGGGTGATACATAAAACAAGAGTTTCAAATTAGCTCAGATACCGTTCCATAAACCCAATATGGAATAGACAAGACCTACTCCTTGCTCAGAGAACTGGACTCAACACGCCCGATTCACCGCACAAGAATATATCTGACTAGTAATAATCTTAAAACCTATGTATTGATATCTCTCTGTTAGTGTGTCAAGTGGGTGTAAAGCGGCCTAAACACAGCCGTGAAAAGCAGCTAAACCCCATTATAAAAATAAATTACTTTTAAAAACCCATGAAACAAAGACAGGGAAAGAGAGAGAAATTCTTACACAATTCGTTCAGGGGCTGTGATGCAACCTGGATTGACCATATCTAGACCCACAGCTGGATGAGACATAAGGGTGGACACTCTTGGGGCTGAGAGGTTCGGCGAGGTTGGGTGAGCAAACGCAGACCCTTTAAAGTAATACTGCGTGCTTCCCATCGCATGGGTCCCAAATCTCCAGGTTCAAGGGCATCTTCCTACATCGAAAACATGCATGAGAAACCCAGAAGATGGTACACCGTGTGATGGGGAAAGGTTTCTAAAACACACCTCATTTCTCATCTCCTTGTGCTCGGGTTCGCCATTCCAGCCACTTTACTAGCAATCTCCCTACTTGGAGCATCAGCACCTTTAACCTCCTGTTCCGTACAGGTTGCAATTTGTCCTGAGGATGAACGGGAAGACGGGGAACCAATGAGAGACTAGCTCTTGGTGTTGGGACAGGCACAGGTCACTCTATTTTCCCATCAGGAAGAAGAATTAACCACAGGCTCAGCCTGCCCCCCTGAACCAGAACAGGGCCTGAAGCCATCCTGCGCTTTTGCGGCCGGCTCCCAAAAAAGCGACTTGTAAAATGGAGCTTCAGGGCACTGCAATTCACAAACCTGCAGAGTTATAAATGATAACTCTCGTCCACAAATATATTGAGGGAAGGCAAAGAAGAGGATTTGAAATCAAGGCAGAATTGCAGGAAACAGATTTCAGGAGGAAGATGCGAATCGCCTTTAAAGCACATGAAAAGCGGCAAAACGTTGACAATGATGCCCTTGGCCAAAAAGGGCGTATGCGTTTTTTCCTGAATATATTCAGGAGAAAACGCATACGCCCTTTTTGGCCAACCAAGCAACCTGGAAAGGCAAATCAGCGCTACAAAGAAGTCTCGCTTCCCATCGGTCAAAAGGGCCATGCTGAAAAAAGTGTCAAAACCAGAAATGCAGGACAGGCCATGGAGAAATGGGAGCCTTGCTACACTGATGGGCGGGATGTAAATTGCCAACAGCCACTCTGGAGAAGTGTACGGTGTGTCCTGAAACATCTAAAAAACACAGCTTAGAGAGCATAGGGCACTTCCACGCATGGGGGGATAAAGTGGGAAAATTGAAAATCAGCAAGACACAAGCACCCCAAAGTTTAGGGCTGCTCTGTTGACAAGGACCTCCACTTCCTTCCACCTTAAATATCCCAGGAAAGCGAAAAATGGATAAAAAAGTTGTGGTCCTTATGTACAATGGAATATCACTCAGCCATGAAATCAATGTCATAAGGCTAGTAGCAGCATGATGAGTGGATTTAGGTAAGACGATTCTAAGTGAAATAAGTCACACAGAAAAGGACACTTCTCATAAGGTGTCACTTATAGAGGGAATGTAAAAACCGTTACACTTGAACTGAATTACAAAACAGAACAGAGTCACACATGCAGAAAACACACTATGGCTGCTTAACGGGAAAGGTGAGGTGGGGTGATACATAAAACAAGAGTTTCAAATTAGCTCAGATACCGTTCCATAAACCCAATATGGAATAGACAAGACCTACTCCTTGCTCAGAGAACTGGACTCAACACGCCCGATTCACCGCACAAGAATATATCTGACTAGTAATAATCTTAAAACCTATGTATTGATATCTCTCTGTTAGTGTGTCAAGTGGGTGTAAAGCGGCCTAAACACAGCCGTGAAAAGCAGCTAAACCCCATTATAAAAATAAATTACTTTTAAAAACCCATGAAACAAAGACAGGGAAAGAGAGAGAAATTCTTACACAATTCGTTCAGGGGCTGTGATGCAACCTGGATTGACCATATCTAGACCCACAGCTGGATGAGACATAAGGGTGGACACTCTTGGGGCTGAGAGGTTCGGCGAGGTTGGGTGAGCAAACGCAGACCCTTTAAAGTAATACTGCGTGCTTCCCATCGCATGGGTCCCAAATCTCCAGGTTCAAGGGCATCTTCCTACATCGAAAACATGCATGAGAAACCCAGAAGATGGTACACCGTGTGATGGGGAAAGGTTTCTAAAACGCACCTCATTTCTCATCTCCTTGTGCTCGGGTTCGCCATTCCAGCCACTTTACTAGCAATCTCCCTACTTGGAGCATCAGCACCTTTAACCTCCTGTTCCGTACAGGTTGCAATTTGTCCTGAGGATGAACGGGAAGACGGGGAACCAATGAGAGACTAGCTCTTGGTGTTGGGACAGGCACAGGTCACTCTATTTTCCCATCAGGAAGAAGAATTAACCACAGGCTCAGCCTGCCCCCCGGAACCAGAACAGGGCCTGAAGCCATCCTGCGCTTTTGCGGCCGGCTCCCAAAAAAGCGACTTGTAAAATGGAGCTTCAGGGCACTGCAATTCACAAACCTGCAGAGTTATAAATGATAACTCTCGTCCACAAATATATTGAGGGAAGGCAAAGAAGAGGATTTGAAATCAAGGCAGAATTGCAGGAAACAGATTTCAGGAGGAAGATGCGAATCGCCTTTAAAGCACATGAAAAGCGGCAAAACGTTGACAATGATGCCCTTGGCCAAAAAGGGCGTATGCGTTTTTTCCTGAATATATTCAGGAGAAAACGCATACGCCCTTTTTGGCCAACCAAGCAACCTGGAAAGGCAAATCAGCGCTACAAAGAAGTCTCGCTTCCCATCGGTCAAAAGGGCCATGCTGAAAAAAGTGTCAAAACCAGAAATGCAGGACAGGCCATGGAGAAATGGGAGCCTTGCTACACTGATGGGCGGGATGTAAATTGCCAACAGCCACTCTGGAGAACTGTACGGTGTGTCCTGAAACATCTAAAAAACACAGCTTAGAGAGCATAGGGCACTTCCACGCATGGGGGGATAAAGTGGGAAAATTGAAAATCAGCAAGACACAAGCACCCCAAAGTTTAGGGCTGCTCTGTTGACAAGGACCTCCACTTCCTTCCACCTTAAATATCCCAGGAAAGCGAAAAATGGATAAAAAAGTTGTGGTCCTTATGTACAATGGAATATCACTCAGCCATGAAATCAATGTCATAAGGCTAGTAGCAGCATGATGAGTGGATTTAGGTAAGACGATTCTAAGTGAAATAAGTCACACAGAAAAGGACACTTCTCATAAGGTGTCACTTATAGAGGGAATGTAAAAACCGTTACACTTGAACTGAATTACAAAACAGAACAGAGTCACACATGCAGAAAACACACTATGGCTGCTTAACGGGAAAGGTGAGGTGGGGTGATACATAAAACAAGAGTTTCAAATTAGCTCAGATACCGTTCCATAAACCCAATATGGAATAGACAAGACCTACTCCTTGCTCAGAGAACTGGACTCAACACGCCCGATTCACTGCACAAGAATATATCTGACTAGTAATAATCTTAAAACTTATGTATTGATATCTCTCTGTTAGTGTGTCAAGTGGGTGTAAAGCGGCCTAAACACAGCCGTGAAAAGCAGCTAAACCCCATTATAAAAATAAATTACTTTTAAAAACCCATGAAACAAAGACAGGGAAAGAGAGAGAAATTCTTACACAATTCGTTCAGGGGCTGTGATTCAACCTGGATTGACCATATCTAGACCCACAGCTGGATGAGACATAAGGGTGGACACTCTTGTGGCTGAGAGGTTCGGCGAGGTTGGGTGAGCAAACGCAGACCCTTTAAAGTAATACTGCGTGCTACCCATCGCATGGGTCCCAAATCTCCAGGTTCAAGGGCATCTTCCTACATCGAAAACATGCATGAGAAACCCAGAAGATGGTACACCGTGTGATGGGGAAAGGTTTCTAAAACGCACCTCATTTATCATCTCCTTGTGCTCGGGTTTGCCATTCCAGCCACTATACTAGCAATCTCCCTACTTGGAGCATCAGCACCTTTAACCTCCTGTTCCGTACAGGTTGCAATTTGTCCTGAGGATGAACGGGAAGACGGGGAACCAATGAGAGACTAGCTCTTGGTGTTGGGACAGGCACAGGTCACTCTATTTTCCCATCAGGAAGAAGAATTAACCACAGGCTCAGCCTGCCCCCCGGAACCAGAACAGGGCCTGAAGCCATCCTGCGCTTTTGCGGCCGGCTCCCAAAAAAGCGACTTGTAAAATGGAGCTTCAGGGCACTGCAATTCACAAACCTGCAGAGTTATAAATGATAACTCTCGTCCACAAATATATTGAGGGAAGGCAAAGAAGAGGATTTGAAATCAAGGCAGAATTGCAGGAAACAGATTTCAGGAGGAAGATGCGAATCGCCTTTAAAGCACATGAAAAGCGGCAAAACGTTGACAATGATGCCCTTGGCCAAAAAGGGCGTATGCGTTTTTTCCTGAATATATTCAGGAGAAAACGCATACGCCCTTTTTGGCCAACCAAGCAACCTGGAAAGGCAAATCAGCGCTACAAAGAAGTCTCGCTTCCCATCGGTCAAAAGGGCCATGCTGAAAAAAGTGTCAAAACCAGAAATGCAGGACAGGCCATGGAGAAATGGGAGCCTTGCTACACTGATGGGCGGGATGTAAATTGCCAACAGCCACTCTGGAGAAGTGTACGGTGTGTCCTGAAACATCTAAAAAACACAGCTTAGAGAGCATAGGGCACTTCCACGCATGGGGGGATAAAGTGGGAAAATTGAAAATCAGCAAGACACAAGCACCCCAAAGTTTAGGGCTGCTCTGTTGACAAGGACCTCCACTTCCTTCCACCTTAAATATCCCAGGAAAGCGAAAAATGGATAAAAAAGTTGTGGTCCTTATGTACAATGGAATATCACTCAGCCATGAAATCAATGTCATAAGGCTAGTAGCAGCATGATGAGTGGATTTAGGTAAGACGATTCTAAGTGAAATAAGTCACACAGAAAAGGACACTTCTCATAAGGTGTCACTTATAGAGGGAATGTAAAAACCGTTACACTTGAACTGAATTACAAAACAGAACAGAGTCACACATGCAGAAAACACACTATGGCTGCTTAACGGGAAAGGTGAGGTGGGGTGATACATAAAACAAGAGTTTCAAATTAGCTCAGATACCGTTCCATAAACCCAATATGGAATAGACAAGACCTACTCCTTGCTCAGAGAACTGGACTCAACACGCCCGATTCACCGCACAAGAATATATCTGACTAGTAATAATCTTAAAACCTATGTATTGATATCTCTCTGTTAGTGTGTCAAGTGGGTGTAAAGCGGCCTAAACACAGCCGTGAAAAGCAGCTAAACCCCATTATAAAAATAAATTACTTTTAAAAACCCATGAAACAAAGACAGGGAAAGAGAGAGAAATTCTTACACAATTCGTTCAGGGGCTGTGATGCAACCTGGATTGACCATATCTAGACCCACAGCTGGATGAGACATAAGGGTGGACACTCTTGGGGCTGAGAGGTTCGGCGAGGTTGGGTGAGCAAACGCAGACCCTTTAAAGTAATACTGCGTGCTACCCATCGCATGGGTCCCAAATCTCCAGGTTCAAGGGCATCTTCCTACATCGAAAACATGCATGAGAAACCCAGAAGATGGTACACCGTGTGATGGGGAAAGGTTTCTAAAACGCATCTAATTTCTCATCTCCTTGTGCTCGGGTTCGCCATTCCAGCCACTTTACTAGCAATCTCCCTACTTGGAGCATCAGCACCTTTAACCTCCTGTTCCGTACAGGTTGCAATTTGTCCTGAGATTGAACGGGAAGACGGGGAACCAATGAGAGACTAGCTCTTGGTGTTGGGACAGGCACAGGTCACTCTATTTTCCCATCAGGAAGAAGAATTAACCACAGGCTCAGCCTGCCCCCCGGAACCAGAACAGGACCTGAAGCCATCCTGCGCTTTTGCGGCCGGCTCCCAAAAAAGCGACTTGTAAAATGGAGCTTCAGGGCACTGCAATTCACAAACCTGCAGAGTTATAAATGATAACTCTCGTCCACAAATATATTGAGGGAAGGCAAAGAAGAGGATTTGAAATCAAGGCAGAATTGCAGGAAACAGATTTCAGGAGGAAGATTCGAATCGCCTTTAAAGCACATGAAAAACGGCAAAATGTTGACAATGATGCCCTTGGCCAAAAAGGGCGTATGCGTTTTTTCCTGAATATATTCAGGAAAAAACGCATACGCCCTTTTTGGCCAACCAAGCAACCTGGAAAGGCAAATCAGCGCTACAAAGAAGTCTCGCTTCCCATCGGTCAAAAGGGACATGCTGAAAAAAGTGTCAAAACCAGAAATGCAGGACAGGCCATGGAGAAATGGGAGCCTTGCTACACTGATGGGTGGGATGTAAATTGCCAACAGCCACTCTGGAGAAGTGTACGGTGTGTCCTGAAACATCTAAAAAACACAGCTTAGAGAGCATAGGGCACTTCCACGCATGGGGGGATAAAGTGGGAAAATTGAAAATCAGCAAGACACAAGCACCCCAAAGTTTAGGGCTGCTCTGTTGACAAGGACCTCCACTTCCTTCCACCTTAAATATCCCAGGAAAGCGAAAAATGGATAAAAAAGTTGTGGTCCTTATGTACAATGGAATATCACTCAGCCATGAAATCAATGTCATAAGGCTAGTAGCAGCATGATGAGTGGATTTAGGTAAGACGATTCTAAGTGAAATAAGTCACACAGAAAAGGACACTTCTCATAAGGTGTCACTTATAGAGGGAATGTAAAAACCGTTACACTTGAACTGAATTACAAAACAGAACAGAGTCACACATGCAGAAAACACACTATGGCTGCTTAACGGGAAAGGTGAGGTGGGGTGATACATAAAACAAGAGTTTCAAATGAGCTCAGATACCGTTCCATAAACCCAATATGGAATAGACAAGACCTACTCCTTGCTCAGAGAACTGGACTCAACACGCCCGATTCACCGCACAAGAATATATCTGACTAGTAATAATCTTAAAACCTATGTATTGATATCTCTCTGTTAGTGTGTCAAGTGGGTGTAAAGCGGCCTAAACACAGCCGTGAAAAGCAGCTAAACCCCTTATAAAAATAAATTACTTTTAAAAACCCATGAAACAAAGACAGGGAAAGAGAGAGAAATTCTTACACAATTCGTTCAGGGGCTGTGATGCAACCTGGATTGACCATATCTAGACCCACAGCTGGATGAGACATAAGGGTGGACACTCTTGGGGCTGAGAGGTTCGGCGAGGTTGGGTGAGCAAACGCAGACCCTTTAAAGTAATACTGCGTGCTACCCATCGCATGGGTCCCAAATCTCCAGGTTCAAGGGCATCTTCCTACATCGAAAACATGCATGAGAAACCCAGAAGATGGTACACCGTGTGATGGGGAAAGGTTTCTAAAACGCATCTAATTTCTCATCTCCTTGTGCTCGGGTTCGCCATTCCAGCCACTTTACTAGCAATCTCCCTACTTGGAGCATCAGCACCTTTAACCTCCTGTTCCGTACAGGTTGCAATTTGTCCTGAGATTGAACGGGAAGACGGGGAACCAATGAGAGACTAGCTCTTGGTGTTGGGACAGGCACAGGTCACTCTATTTTCCCATCAGGAAGAAGAATTAACCACAGGCTCAGCCTGCCCCCCGGAACCAGAACAGGACCTGAAGCCATCCTGCGCTTTTGCGGCCGGCTCCCAAAAAAGCGACTTGTAAAATGGAGCTTCAGGGCACTGCAATTCACAAACCTGCAGAGTTATAAATGATAACTCTCGTCCACAAATATATTGAGGGAAGGCAAAGAAGAGGATTTGAAATCAAGGCAGAATTGCAGGAAACAGATTTCAGGAGGAAGATTCGAATCGCCTTTAAAGCACATGAAAAGCGGCAAAATGTTGACAATGATGCCCTTGGCCAAAAAGGGCGTATGCGTTTTTTCCTGAATATATTCAGGAAAAAACGCATACGCCCTTTTTGGCCAACCAAGCAACCTGGAAAGGCAAATCAGCGCTACAAAGAAGTCTCGCTTCCCATCGGTCAAAAGGGACATGCTGAAAAAAGTGTCAAAACCAGAAATGCAGGACAGGCCATGGAGAAATGGGAGCCTTGCTACACTGATGGGCGGGATGTAAATTGCCAACAGCCACTCTGGAGAAGTGTACGGTGTGTCCTGAAACATCTAAAAAACACAGCTTAGAGAGCATAGGGCACTTCCACGCATGGGGGGATAAAGTGGGAAAATTGAAAATCAGCAAGACACAAGCACCCCAAAGTTTAGGGCTGCTCTGTTGACAAGGACCTCCACTTCCTTCCACCTTAAATATCCCAGGAAAGCGAAAAATGGATAAAAAAGTTGTGGTCCTTATGTACAATGGAATATCACTCAGCCATGAAATCAATGTCATAAGGCTAGTAGCAGCATGATGAGTGGATTTAGGTAAGACGATTCTAAGTGAAATAAGTCACACAGAAAAGGACACTTCTCATAAGGTGTCACTTATAGAGGGAATGTAAAAACCGTTACACTTGAACTGAATTACAAAACAGAACAGAGTCACACATGCAGAAAACACACTATGGCTGCTTAACGGGAAAGGTGAGGTGGGGTGATACATAAAACAAGAGTTTCAAATTAGCTCAGATACCGTTCCATAAACCCAATATGGAATAGACAAGACCTACTCCTTGCTCAGAGAACTGGACTCAACACGCCCGATTCACCGCACAAGAATATATCTGACTAGTAATAATCTTAAAACCTATGTATTGATATCTCTCTGTTAGTGTGTCAAGTGGGTGTAAAGCGGCCTAAACACAGCCGTGAAAAGCAGCTAAACCCCATTATAAAAATAAATTACTTTTAAAAACCCATGAAACAAAGACAGGGAAAGAGAGAGAAATTCTTACACAATTCGTTCAGGGGCTGTGATGCAACCTGGATTGACCATATCTAGACCCACAGCTGGATGAGACATAAGGGTGGACACTCTTGGGGCTGAGAGGTTCGGCGAGGTTGGGTGAGCAAACGCAGACCCTTTAAAGTAATACTGCGTGCTTCCCATCGCATGGGTCCCAAATCTCCAGGTTCAAGGGCATCTTCCTACATCGAAAACATGCATGAGAAACCCAGAAGATGGTACACCGTGTGATGGGGAAAGGTTTCTAAAACGCACCTCATTTCTCATCTCCTTGTGCTCGGGTTCGCCATTCCAGCCACTTTACTAGCAATCTCCCTACTTGGAGCATCAGCACCTTTAACCTCCTGTTCCGTACAGGTTGCAATTTGTCCTGAGATTGAACGGGAAGACGGGGAACCAATGAGAGACTAGCTCTTGGTGTTGGGACAGGCACAGGTCACTCTATTTTCCCATCAGGAAGAAGAATTAACCACAGGCTCAGCCTGCCCCCCGGAACCAGAACAGGACCTGAAGCCATCCTGCGCTTTTGCGGCCGGCTCCCAAAAAAGCGACTTGTAAAATGGAGCTTCAGGGCACTGCAATTCACAAACCTGCAGAGTTATAAATGATAACTCTCGTCCACAAATATATTGAGGGAAGGCAAAGAAGAGGATTTGAAATCAAGGCAGAATTGCAGGAAACAGATTTCAGGAGGAAGATTCGAATCGCCTTTAAAGCACATGAAAAGCGGCAAAATGTTGACAATGATGCCCTTGGCCAAAAAGGGCGTATGCGTTTTTTCCTGAATATATTCAGGAAAAAACGCATACGCCCTTTTTGGCCAACCAAGCAACCTGGAAAGGCAAATCAGCGCTACAAAGAAGTCTCGCTTCCCATCGGTCAAAAGGGACATGCTGAAAAAAGTGTCAAAACCAGAAATGCAGGACAGGCCATGGAGAAATGGGAGCCTTGCTACACTGATGGGCGGGATGTAAATTGCCAACAGCCACTCTGGAGAAGTGTACGGTGTGTCCTGAAACATCTAAAAAACACAGCTTAGAGAGCATAGGGCACTTCCACGCATGGGGGGATAAAGTGGGAAAATTGAAAATCAGCAAGACACAAGCACCCCAAAGTTTAGGGCTGCTCTGTTGACAAGGACCTCCACTTCCTTCCACCTTAAATATCCCAGGAAAGCGAAAAATGGATAAAAAAGTTGTGGTCCTTATGTACAATGGAATATCACTCAGCCATGAAATCAATGTCATAAGGCTAGTAGCAGCATGATGAGTGGATTTAGGTAAGACGATTCTAAGTGAAATAAGTCACACAGAAAAGGACACTTCTCATAAGGTGTCACTTATAGAGGGAATGTAAAAACCGTTACACTTGAACTGAATTACAAAACAGAACAGAGTCACACATGCAGAAAACACACTATGGCTGCTTAACGGGAAAGGTGAGGTGGGGTGATACATAAAACAAGAGTTTCAAATTAGCTCAGATACCGTTCCATAAACCCAATATGGAATAGACAAGACCTACTCCTTGCTCAGAGAACTGGACTCAACACGCCCGATTCACCGCACAAGAATATATCTGACTAGTAATAATCTTAAAACCTATGTATTGATATCTCTCTGTTAGTGTGTCAAGTGGGTGTAAAGCGGCCTAAACACAGCCGTGAAAAGCAGCTAAACCCCATTATAAAAATAAATTACTTTTAAAAACCCATGAAACAAAGACAGGGAAAGAGAGAGAAATTCTTACACAATTCGTTCAGGGGCTGTGATGCAACCTGGATTGACCATATCTAGACCCACAGCTGGATGAGACATAAGGGTGGACACTCTTGGGGCTGAGAGGTTCGGCGAGGTTGGGTGAGCAAACGCAGACCCTTTAAAGTAATACTGCGTGCTTCCCATCGCATGGGTCCCAAATCTCCAGGTTCAAGGGCATCTTCCTACATCGAAAACATGCATGAGAAACCCAGAAGATGGTACACCGTGTGATGGGGAAAGGTTTCTAAAACGCACCTCATTTCTCATCTCCTTGTGCTCGGGTTCGCCATTCCAGCCACTTTACTAGCAATCTCCCTACTTGGAGCATCAGCACCTTTAACCTCCTGTTCCGTACAGGTTGCAATTTGTCCTGAGGATGAACGGGAAGACGGGGAACCAATGAGAGACTAGCTCTTGGTGTTGGGACAGGCACAGGTCACTCTATTTTCCCATCAGGAAGAAGAATTAACCACAGGCTCAGCCTGCCCCCCTGAACCAGAACAGGGCCTGAAGCCATCCTGCGCTTTTGCGGCCGGCTCCCAAAAAAGCGACTTGTAAAATGGAGCTTCAGTGCACTGCAATTCACAAACCTGCAGAGTTATAAATGATAACTCTCGTCCACAAATATATTGAGGGAAGGCAAAGAAGAGGATTTGAAATCAAGGCAGAATTGCAGGAAACAGATTTCAGGAGGAAGATGCGAATCGCCTTTAAAGCACATGAAAAGCGGCAAAACGTTGACAATGATGCCCTTGGCCAAAAAGGGCGTATGCGTTTTTTCCTGAATATATTCAGGAGAAAACGCATACGCCCTTTTTGGCCAACCAAGCAACCTGGAAAGGCAAATCAGCGCTACAAAGAAGTCTCGCTTCCCATCGGTCAAAAGGGCCATGCTGAAAAAAGTGTCAAAACCAGAAATGCAGGACAGGCCATGGAGAAATGGGAGCCTTGCTACACTGATGGGCGGGATGTAAATTGCCAACAGCCACTCTGGAGAAGTGTACGGTGGGTGTGTCCTGAAACATCTAAAAAACACAGCTTAGAGAGCATCGGGCACTTCCACGCATGGGGGGATAAAGTGGGAAAATTGAAAATCAGCAAGACACAAGCACCCCAAAGTTTAGGGCTGCTCTGTTGACAAGGACCTCCACTTCCTTCCACCTTAAATATCCCAGGAAAGCGAAAAATGGATAAAAAAGTTGTGGTCCTTATGTACAATGGAATATCACTCAGCCATGAAATCAATGTCATAAGGCTAGTAGCAGCATGATGAGTGGATTTAGGTAAGACGATTCTAAGTGAAATAAGTCACACAGAAAAGGACACTTCTCATAAGGTGTCACTTATAGAGGGAATGTAAAAACCGTTACACTTGAACTGAATTACAAAACAGAACAGAGTCACACATGCAGAAAACACACTATGGCTGCTTAACGGGAAAGGTGAGGTGGGGTGATACATAAAACAAGAGTTTCAAATTAGCTCAGATACCGTTCCATAAACCCAATATGGAATAGACAAGACCTACTCCTTGCTCAGAGAACTGGACTCAACACGCCCGATTCACTGCACAAGAATATATCTGACTAGTAATAATCTTAAAACTTATGTATTGATATCTCTCTGTTAGTGTGTCAAGTGGGTGTAAAGCGGCCTAAACACAGCCGTGAAAAGCAGCTAAACCCCATTATAAAAATAAATTACTTTTAAAAACCCATGAAACAAAGACAGGGAAAGAGAGAGAAATTCTTACACAATTCGTTCAGGGGCTGTGATGCAACCTGGATTGACCATATCTAGACCCACAGCTGGATGAGACATAAGGGTGGACACTCTTGGGGCTGAGAGGTTCGGCGAGGTTGGGTGAGCAAACGCAGACCCTTTAAAGTAATACTGCGTGCTACCCATCGCATGGGTCCCAAATCTCCAGGTTCAAGGGCATCTTCCTACATCGAAAACATGCATGAGAAACCCAGAAGATGGTACACCGTGTGATGGGGAAAGGTTTCTAAAACGCATCTAATTTCTCATCTCCTTGTGCTCGGGTTCGCCATTCCAGCCACTTTACTAGCAATCTCCCTACTTGGAGCATCAGCACCTTTAACCTCCTGTTCCGTACAGGTTGCAATTTGTCCTGAGATTGAACGGGAAGACGGGGAACCAATGAGAGACTAGCTCTTGGTGTTGGGACAGGCACAGGTCACTCTATTTTCCCATCAGGAAGAAGAATTAACCACAGGCTCAGCCTGCCCCCCGGAACCAGAACAGGACCTGAAGCCATCCTGCGCTTTTGCGGCCGGCTCCCAAAAAAGCGACTTGTAAAATGGAGCTTCAGGGCACTGCAATTCACAAACCTGCAGAGTTATAAATGATAACTCTCGTCCACAAATATATTGAGGGAAGGCAAAGAAGAGGATTTGAAATCAAGGCAGAATTGCAGGAAACAGATTTCAGGAGGAAGATGCGAATCGCCTTTAAAGCACATGAAAAGCGGCAAAATGTTGACAATGATGCCCTTGGCCAAAAAGGGCGTATGCGTTTTTTCCTGAATATATTCAGGAAAAAACGCATACGCCCTTTTTGGCCAACCAAGCAACCTGGAAAGGCAAATCAGCGCTACAAAGAAGTCTCGCTTCCCATCGGTCAAAAGGGACATGCTGAAAAAAGTGTCAAAACCAGAAATGCAGGACAGGCCATGGAGAAATGGGAGCCTTGCTACACTGATGGGCGGGATGTAAATTGCCAACAGCCACTCTGGAGAAGTGTACGGTGTGTCCTGAAACATCTAAAAAACACAGCTTAGAGAGCATAGGGCACTTCCACGCATGGGGGGATAAAGTGGGAAAATTGAAAATCAGCAAGACACAAGCACCCCAAAGTTTAGGGCTGCTCTGTTGACAAGGACCTCCACTTCCTTCCACCTTAAATATCCCAGGAAAGCGAAAAATGGATAAAAAAGTTGTGGTCCTTATGTACAATGGAATATCACTCAGCCATGAAATCAATGTCATAAGGCTAGTAGCAGCATGATGAGTGGATTTAGGTAAGACGATTCTAAGTGAAATAAGTCACACAGAAAAGGACACTTCTCATAAGGTGTCACTTATAGAGGGAATGTAAAAACCGTTACACTTGAACTGAATTACAAAACAGAACAGAGTCACACATGCAGAAAACACACTATGGCTGCTTAACGGGAAAGGTGAGGTGGGGTGATACATAAAACAAGAGTTTCAAATTAGCTCAGATACCGTTCCATAAACCCAATATGGAATAGACAAGACCTACTCCTTGCTCAGAGAACTGGACTCAACACGCCCGATTCACCGCACAAGAATATATCTGACTAGTAATAATCTTAAAACCTATGTATTGATATCTCTCTGTTAGTGTGTCAAGTGGGTGTAAAGCGGCCTAAACACAGCCGTGAAAAGCAGCTAAACCCCATTATAAAAATAAATTACTTTTAAAAACCCATGAAACAAAGACAGGGAAAGAGAGAGAAATTCTTACACAATTCGTTCAGGGGCTGTGATGCAACCTGGATTGACCATATCTAGACCCACAGCTGGATGAGACATAAGGGTGGACACTCTTGGGGCTGAGAGGTTCGGCGAGGTTGGGTGAGCAAACGCAGACCCTTTAAAGTAATACTGCGTGCTTCCCATCGCATGGGTCCCAAATCTCCAGGTTCAAGGGCATCTTCCTACATCGAAAACATGCATGAGAAACCCAGAAGATGGTACACCGTGTGATGGGGAAAGGTTTCTAAAACGCACCTCATTTCTCATCTCCTTGTGCTCGGGTTCGCCATTCCAGCCACTTTACTAGCAATCTCCCTACTTGGAGCATCAGCACCTTTAACCTCCTGTTCCGTACAGGTTGCAATTTGTCCTGAGGATGAACGGGAAGACGGGGAACCAATGAGAGACTAGCTCTTGGTGTTGGGACAGGCACAGGTCACTCTATTTTCCCATCAGGAAGAAGAATTAACCACAGGCTCAGCCTGCCCCCCTGAACCAGAACAGGGCCTGAAGCCATCCTGCGCTTTTGCGGCCGGCTCCCAAAAAAGCGACTTGTAAAATGGAGCTTCAGTGCACTGCAATTCACAAACCTGCAGAGTTATAAATGATAACTCTCGTCCACAAATATATTGAGGGAAGGCAAAGAAGAGGATTTGAAATCAAGGCAGAATTGCAGGAAACAGATTTCAGGAGGAAGATGCGAATCGCCTTTAAAGCACATGAAAAGCGGCAAAACGTTGACAATGATGCCCTTGGCCAAAAAGGGCGTATGCGTTTTTTCCTGAATATATTCAGGAGAAAACGCATACGCCCTTTTTGGCCAACCAAGCAACCTGGAAAGGCAAATCAGCGCTACAAAGAAGTCTCGCTTCCCATCGGTCAAAAGGGCCATGCTGAAAAAAATGTCAAAACCAGAAATGCAGGACAGGCCATGGAGAAATGGGAGCCTTGCTACACTGATGGGCGGGATGTAAATTGCCAACAGCCACTCTGGAGAAGTGTACGGTGGGTGTGTCCTGAAACATCTAAAAAACACAGCTTAGAGAGCATCGGGCACTTCCACGCATGGGGGGATAAAGTGGGAAAATTGAAAATCAGCAAGACACAAGCACCCCAAAGTTTAGGGCTGCTCTGTTGACAAGGACCTCCACTTCCTTCCACCTTAAATATCCCAGGAAAGCGAAAAATGGATAAAAAAGTTGTGGTCCTTATGTACAATGGAATATCACTCAGCCATGAAATCAATGTCATAAGGCTAGTAGCAGCATGATGAGTGGATTTAGGTAAGACGATTCTAAGTGAAATAAGTCACACAGAAAAGGACACTTCTCATAAGGTGTCACTTATAGAGGGAATGTAAAAACCGTTACACTTGAACTGAATTACAAAACAGAACAGAGTCACACATGCAGAAAACACACTATGGCTGCTTAACGGGAAAGGTGAGGTGGGGTGATACATAAAACAAGAGTTTCAAATTAGCTCAGATACCGTTCCATAAACCCAATATGGAATAGACAAGACCTACTCCTTGCTCAGAGAACTGGACTCAACACGCCCGATTCACTGCACAAGAATATATCTGACTAGTAATAATCTTAAAACTTATGTATTGATATCTCTCTGTTAGTGTGTCAAGTGGGTGTAAAGCGGCCTAAACACAGCCGTGAAAAGCAGCTAAACCCCATTATAAAAATAAATTACTTTTAAAAACCCATGAAACAAAGACAGGGAAAGAGAGAGAAATTCTTACACAATTCGTTCAGGGGCTGTGATGCAACCTGGATTGACCATATCTAGACCCACAGCTGGATGAGACATAAGGGTGGACACTCTTGTGGCTGAGAGGTTCGGCGAGGTTGGGTGAGCAAACGCAGACCCTTTAAAGTAATACTGCGTGCTACCCATCGCATGGGTCCCAAATCTCCAGGTTCAAGGGCATCTTCCTACATCGAAAACATGCATGAGAAACCCAGAAGATGGTACACCGTGTGATGGGGAAAGGTTTCTAAAACGCACCTCATTTATCATCTCCTTGTGCTCGGGTTTGCCATTCCAGCCACTATACTAGCAATCTCCCTACTTGGAGCATCAGCACCTTTAACCTCCTGTTCCGTACAGGTTGCAATTTGTCCTGAGGATGAACGGGAAGACGGGGAACCAATGAGAGACTAGCTCTTGGTGTTGGGACAGGCACAGGTCACTCTATTTTCCCATCAGGAAGAAGAATTAACCACAGGCTCAGCCTGCCCCCCGGAACCAGAACAGGGCCTGAAGCCATCCTGCGCTTTTGCGGCCGGCTCCCAAAAAAGCGACTTGTAAAATGGAGCTTCAGGGCACTGCAATTCACAAACCTGCAGAGTTATAAATGATAACTCTCGTCCACAAATATATTGAGGGAAGGCAAAGAAGAGGATTTGAAATCAAGGCAGAATTGCAGGAAACAGATTTCAGGAGGAAGATGCGAATCGCCTTTAAAGCACATGAAAAGCGGCAAAACGTTGACAATGATGCCCTTGGCCAAAAAGGGCGTATGCGTTTTTTCCTGAATATATTCAGGAGAAAACGCATACGCCCTTTTTGGCCAACCAAGCAACCTGGAAAGGCAAATCAGCGCTACAAAGAAGTCTCGCTTCCCATCGGTCAAAAGGGCCATGCTGAAAAAAGTGTCAAAACCAGAAATGCAGGACAGGCCATGGAGAAATGGGAGCCTTGCTACACTGATGGGCGGGATGTAAATTGCCAACAGCCACTCTGGAGAAGTGTACGGTGTGTCCTGAAACATCTAAAAAACACAGCTTAGAGAGCATAGGGCACTTCCACGCATGGGGGGATAAAGTGGGAAAATTGAAAATCAGCAAGACACAAGCACCCCAAAGTTTAGGGCTGCTCTGTTGACAAGGACCTCCACTTCCTTCCACCTTAAATATCCCAGGAAAGCGAAAAATGGATAAAAAAGTTGTGGTCCTTATGTACAATGGAATATCACTCAGCCATGAAATCAATGTCATAAGGCTAGTAGCAGCATGATGAGTGGATTTAGGTAAGACGATTCTAAGTGAAATAAGTCACACAGAAAAGGACACTTCTCATAAGGTGTCACTTATAGAGGGAATGTAAAAACCGTTACACTTGAACTGAATTACAAAACAGAACAGAGTCACACATGCAGAAAACACACTATGGCTGCTTAACGGGAAAGGTGAGGTGGGGTGATACATAAAACAAGAGTTTCAAATTAGCTCAGATACCGTTCCATAAACCCAATATGGAATAGACAAGACCTACTCCTTGCTCAGAGAACTGGACTCAACACGCCCGATTCACCGCACAAGAATATATCTGACTAGTAATAATCTTAAAACCTATGTATTGATATCTCTCTGTTAGTGTGTCAAGTGGGTGTAAAGCGGCCTAAACACAGCCGTGAAAAGCAGCTAAACCCCATTATAAAAATAAATTACTTTTAAAAACCCATGAAACAAAGACAGGGAAAGAGAGAGAAATTCTTACACAATTCGTTCAGGGGCTGTGATGCAACCTGGATTGACCATATCTAGACCCACAGCTGGATGAGACATAAGGGTGGACACTCTTGGGGCTGAGAGGTTCGGCGAGGTTGGGTGAGCAAACGCAGACCCTTTAAAGTAATACTGCGTGCTACCCATCGCATGGGTCCCAAATCTCCAGGTTCAAGGGCATCTTCCTACATCGAAAACATGCATGAGAAACCCAGAAGATGGTACACCGTGTGATGGGGAAAGGTTTCTAAAACGCATCTAATTTCTCATCTCCTTGTGCTCGGGTTCGCCATTCCAGCCACTTTACTAGCAATCTCCCTACTTGGAGCATCAGCACCTTTAACCTCCTGTTCCGTACAGGTTGCAATTTGTCCTGAGATTGAACGGGAAGACGGGGAACCAATGAGAGACTAGCTCTTGGTGTTGGGACAGGCACAGGTCACTCTATTTTCCCATCAGGAAGAAGAATTAACCACAGGCTCAGCCTGCCCCCCGGAACCAGAACAGGACCTGAAGCCATCCTGCGCTTTTGCGGCCGGCTCCCAAAAAAGCGACTTGTAAAATGGAGCTTCAGGGCACTGCAATTCACAAACCTGCAGAGTTATAAATGATAACTCTCGTCCACAAATATATTGAGGGAAGGCAAAGAAGAGGATTTGAAATCAAGGCAGAATTGCAGGAAACAGATTTCAGGAGGAAGATTCGAATCGCCTTTAAAGCACATGAAAAGCGGCAAAACGTTGACAATGATGCCCTTGGCCAAAAAGGGCGTATGCGTTTTTTCCTGAATATATTCAGGAAAAAACGCATACGCCCTTTTTGGCCAACCAAGCAACCTGGAAAGGCAAATCAGCGCTACAAAGAAGTCTCGCTTCCCATCGGTCAAAAGGGACATGCTGAAAAAAGTGTCAAAACCAGAAATGCAGGACAGGCCATGGAGAAATGGGAGCCTTGCTACACTGATGGGCGGGATGTAAATTGCCAACAGCCACTCTGGAGAAGTGTACGGTGTGTCCTGAAACATCTAAAAAACACAGCTTAGAGAGCATAGGGCACTTCCACGCATGGGGGGATAAAGTGGGAAAATTGAAAATCAGCAAGACACAAGCACCCCAAAGGTTAGGGCTGCTCTGTTGACAAGGACCTCCACTTCCTTCCACCTTAAATATCCCAGGAAAGCGAAAAATGGATAAAAAAGTTGTGGTCCTTATGTACAATGGAATATCACTCAGCCATGAAATCAATGTCATAAGGCTAGTAGCAGCATGATGAGTGGATTTGGTAAGACGATTCTAAGTGAAATAAGTCACACAGAAAAGGACACTTCTCATAAGGTGTCACTTATAGAGGGAATGTAAAAACCGTTACACTTGAACTGAATTACAAAACAGAACAGAGTCACACATGCAGAAAACACACTATGGCTGCTTAACGGGAAAGGTGAGGTGGGGTGATACATAAAACAAGAGTTTCAAATTAGCTCAGATACCGTTCCATAAACCCAATATGGAATAGACAAGACCTACTCCTTGCTCAGAGAACTGGACTCAACACGCCCGATTCACCGCACAAGAATATATCTGACTAGTAATAATCTTAAAACCTATGTATTGATATCTCTCTGTTAGTGTGTCAAGTGGGTGTAAAGCGGCCTAAACACAGCCGTGAAAAGCAGCTAAACCCCATTATAAAAATAAATTACTTTTAAAAACCCATGAAACAAAGACAGGGAAAGAGAGAGAAATTCTTACACAATTCGTTCAGGGGCTGTGATGCAACCTGGATTGACCATATCTAGACCCACAGCTGGATGAGACATAAGGGTGGACACTCTTGGGGCTGAGAGGTTCGGTGAGGTTGGGTGAGCAAACGCAGACCCTTTAAAGTGATACTGCGTGCTACCCATCGCATGGGTCCCAAATCTCCAGGTTCAAGGGCATCTTCCTACATCGAAAACATGCATGAGAAACCCAGAAGATGGTACACCGTGTGATGGGGAAAGGTTTCTAAAACGCACCTCATTTCTCATCTCCTTGTGCTCGGGTTCGCCATTCCAGCCACTTTAGTAGCAATCTCCCTACTTGGAGCATCAGCACCTTTAACCTCCTGTTCCGTACAGGTTGCAATTTGTCCTGAGGATGAACGGGAAGACGGGGAACCAATGAGAGACTAGCTCTTGGTGTTGGGACAGGCAGAGGTCACTCTATTTTCCCATCAGAAAGAAGAATTAACCACAGGCTCAGCCTGCCCCCCGGAACCAGAACAGGGCCTGAAGCCATCCTGCGCTTTTGCGGCCGGCTCCCAAAAAAGCGACTTGTAAAATGGAGCTTCAGGGCACTGCAATTCACAAACCTGCAGAGTTATAAATGATAACTCTCGTCCACAAATATATTGAGGGAAGGCAAAGAAGAGGATTTGAAATCAAGGCAGAATTGCAGGAAACAGATTTCAGGAGGAAGATGCGAATCGCCTTTAAAGCACATGAAAAGCGGCAAAACGTTGACAATGATGCCCTTGGCCAAAAATGGCGTATGCATTTTTTCCTGAATATATTCAGGAGAAAACGCATACGCCCTTTTTGGCCAACCAAGCAACCTGGAAAGGCAAATCAGCGCTACAAAGAAGTCTCGCTTCCCATCGGTCAAAAGGGCCATGCTGAAAAAAGTGTCAAAACCAGAAATGCAGGACAGGCCATGGAGAAATGGGAGCCTTGCTACACTGATGGGCGGGATGTAAATTGCCAACAGCCACTCTGGAGAAGTGTACGGTGTGTCCTGAAACATCTAAAAAACACAGCTTAGAGAGCATAGGGCACATCCACGCATGGGGGGATAAAGTGGGAAAATTGAAAATCAGCAAGACACAAGCACCCCAAAGGTTAGGGCTGCTCTGTTGACAAGGACCTCCACTTCCTTCCACCTTAAATATCCCAGGAAAGCGAAAAATGGATAAAAAAAGTTGTGGTCCTTATGTACAATGGAATATCACTCAGCCATGAAATCAATGTCATAAGGCTAGTAGCAGCATGATGAGTGGATTTAGGTAAGACGATTCTAAGTGAAATAAGTCACACAGAAAAGGACACTTCTCATAAGGTGTCACTTATAGAGGGAATGTTAAAACCGTTACACGTGAACTGAATTACAAAACAGAACAGAGTCACACATGCAGAAAACACACTATGGCTGCTTAACGGGAAAGGTGAGGTGGGGTGATACATAAAACAAGAGTTTCAAATTAGCTCAGATACCGTTCCATAAACCCAATATGGAATAGACAAGACCTACTCCTTGCTCAGAGAACTGGACTCAACACGCCCGATTCACCGCACAAGAATATATCCGACTAGTAATAATCTTAAAACCTATGTATTGATATCTCTCTGTTAGTGTGTCAAGTGGGTGTAAAGCGGCCTAAACACAGCCGTGAAAAGCAGCTAAACCCCATTATAAAAATAAATTACTTTTAAAAACCCATGAAACAAAGACAGGGAAAGAGAGAGAAATTCTTACACAATTCGTTCAGGGGCTGTGATGCAACCTGGATTGACCATATCTAGACCCACAGCTGGATGAGACATAAGGGTGGACACTCTTGGGGCTGAGAGGTTCGGTGAGGTTGGGTGAGCAAACGCAGACCCTTTAAATTGATACTGCCTGCTACCCATCGCATGGGTCCCAAATCTCCAGGTTCAAGGGCATCTTCCTACATCGAAAACATGCATGAGAAACCCAGAAGATGGTACACCGTGTGATGGGGAAAGGTTTCTAAAACGCACCTCATTTCTCATCTCCTTGTGCTCGGGTTCGCCATTCCAGCCACTTTAGTAGCAATCTCCCTACTTGGAGCATCAGCACCTTTAACCTCCTGTTCCGTATAGGTTGCAATTTGTCCTGAGGATGAACGGGAAGACGGGGAACCAATGAGAGACTAGCTCTTGGTGTTGGGACAGGCACAGGTCACTCTATTTTCCCATCAGGAAGAAGAATTAACCACAGGCTCAGCCTGCCCCCCGGAACCAGAACAGGGCCTGAAGCCATCCTGCGCTTTTGCGGCCGGCTCCCAAAAAAGCGACTTGTAAAATGGAGCTTCAGGGCACTGCAATTCACAAACCTGCAGAGTTACAATTGATAACTCTCGTCCACAAATATATTGAGGGAAGGCAAAGAAGAGGATTTGAAATCAAGGCAGAATTGCAGGAAACAGATTTCAGGAGGAAGATGCGAATCGCCTTTAAAGCACATGAAAAGTGGCAAAACGTTGACAATGATGCCCTTGGCCAAAAAGGGCGTATGCGTTTTTTCCTGAATATATTCAGGAAAAAACGCATACGCCCTTTTTGGCCAACCAAGCAACCTGGAAAGGCAAATCAGTGCTACAAAGAAGTCTCGCTTCCCATCGGTCAAAAGGGCCATGCTGAAAAAAGCTTCAAAACCAGAAATGCAGGACAGGCCATGGAGAAATGGGAGCCTTGCTACACTGATGGGCGGGATGTAAATTGCCAACAGCCACTCTGGAGAAGTGTACGGTGTGTCCTGAAACATCTAAAAAACACAGCTTAGAGAGCATAGGGCACTTCCACGCATGGGGGGATAAAGTGGGAACATTGAAAATCAGCAAGACACAAGCACCCCAAAGTTTAGGGCTGCTCTGTTGACAAGGACCTCCACTTCCTTCCACCTTAAATATCCCAGGAAAGCGAAAAATGGATAAAAAAGTTGTGGTCCTTATGTACAATGGAATATCACTCAGCCATGAAATCAATGTCATAAGGCTAGTAGCAGCATGATGAGTGGATTTAGGTAAGACGATTCTAAGTGAAATAAGTCACACAGAAAAGGACACTTCTCATAAGGTGTCACTTATAGAGAGAATGTAAAAACCGTTACACTTGAACTGAATTACAAAACAGAACAGAGTCACACATGCAGAAAACACACTATGGCTGCTTAACGGGAAAGGTGAGGTGGGGTGATACATAAAACAAGAGTTTCAAATTAGCTCAGATACCGTTCCATAAACCCAATATGGAATAGACAAGACCTACTCCTTGCTCAGAGAACTGGACTCAACACGCCCGATTCACCGCACAAGAATATATCTGACTAGTAATAATCTTAAAACCTATGTATTGATATCTCTCTGTTAGTGTGTCAAGTGTGTGTAAGGCGGCATAAACACAGCCGTGAAAAGCAGCTAAACCCCATTATAAAAATAAATTACTTTTAAAAACCCATGAAACAAAGACAGGGAAAGAGAGAGAAATTCTTACACAATTCGTTCAGGGGCTGTGATGCAACCTGCATTGACCATATCTAGACCCACAGCTGGATGAGACATAAGGGTGGACACTCTTGGGGCTGAGAGGTTTGGTGAGGTTGGGTGAGCAAACGCAGACCCTTTAAAGTAATACTGCGTGCTACCCATCGCATGGGTCCCAAATCTCCAGGTTCAAGGGCATCTTCCTACATCGAAAACATGCATGAGAAACCCAGAAGATGGTACACCGTGTGATGGGGAAACGTTTCTAAAACGCACCGCATTTCTCATCTCCTTGTGCTCGGATTCGCCATTCCAGCCACTTTACTAGCAATCTCCCTACTTGGAGCATCAGCACCTTTAACCTCCTGTTCCGTACAGGTTGCAATTTGTCCTGAGGATGAACGGGAAGACTGGGAACCAATGAGAGACTAGCTCTTGGTGTTGGGACAGGCACAGGTCACTCAATTTTCCCATCAGGAAGAAGAATTAACCACAGGCTCAGCCTGCCCCCCGGAACCAGAACAGGGCCTGAAGCCATCCTGCGCTTTTGCGGCCGACTCCCAAAAAAGCGACTTGTAAAATGGAGCTTCAGGGCACTGCAATTCACAAACCTGCAGAATTATAAATGATAACTCTCGTCCACAAATATATTGAGGGAAGGCAAAGAAGAGGATTTGAAATCAAGGCAGAATTGCAGGAAACAGATTTCAGGAGGTAGATTCGAATCGACTTTAAAGCACATGAAAAGCGGCAAAACGTTGACAATGATGCCCTTGGCCAAAAAGGGCGTATGCGTTTTTTCCTGAATATATTCAGGAAAAAACGCATACGCCCTTTTTGGCCAACCAAGCAACCTGGAAAGGCAAATCAGCGCTACAAAGAAGTCTCGCTTCCCATCGGTCAAAAGGGACATGCTGAAAAAGGTGTCAAAACCAGAAATGCAGGACAGGCCATGGAGAAATGGGAGCCTTGCTACACTGATGGGCGGGATGTAAATTGCCAACAGCCACTCTGGAGAAGTGTACGGTGTGTCCTGAAACATCTAAAAAACACAGCTTAGAGAGCATAGGGCACTTCCACGCATGGGGGGATAAAGTGGGAAAATTGAAAATCAGCAAGACACAAGCACCCCAAAGTTTAGGGCTGCTCTGTTGACAAGGACCTCCACTTCCTTCCACCTTAAATATCCCAGGAAAGCGAAAAATGGATAAAAAAGTTGTGGTCCTTATGTACAATGGAATATCACTCAGCCATGAAATCAATGTCATAAGGCTAGTAGCAGCATGATGAGTGGATTTAGGTAAGACGATTCTAAGTGAAATAAGTCACACAGAAAAGGACACTTCTCATAAGGTGTCACTTATAGAGGGAATGTAAAAACCGTTACACTTGAACTGAATTACAAAACAGAACAGAGTCACACATGCAGAAAACACACTATGGCTGCTTAACGGGAAAGGTGAGGTGGGGTGATACATAAAACAAGAGTTTCAAATTAGCTCAGATACCGTTCCATAAACCCAATATGGAATAGACAAGACCTACTCCTTGCTCAGAGAACTGGACTCAACACGCCCGATTCACTGCACAAGAATATATCTGACTAGTAATAATCTTAAAACCTATGTATTGATATCTCTCTGTTAGTGTGTCAAGTGGGTGTAAAGCGGCCTAAACACAGCCGTGAAAAGCAGCTAAACCCCATTATAAAAATAAATTACTTTTAAAAACCCATGAAACAAAGACAGGGAAAGAGAGAGAAATTCTTACACAATTCGTTCAGGGGCTGTGATGCAACCTGGATTGACCATATCTAGACCCACAGCTGGATGAGACATAAGGGTGGACACTCTTGTGGCTGAGAGGTTCGGCGAGGTTGGGTGAGCAAACGCAGACCCTTTAAAGTAATACTGCGTGCTACCCATCGCATGGGTCCCAAATCTCCAGGTTCAAGGGCATCTTCCTACATCGAAAACATGCATGAGAAACCCAGAAGATGGTACACCGTGTGATGGGGAAAGGTTTCTAAAACGCACCTCATTTATCATCTCCTTGTGCTCGGGTTTGCCATTCCAGCCACTATACTAGCAATCTCCCTACTTGGAGCATCAGCACCTTTAACCTCCTGTTCCGTACAGGTTGCAATTTGTCCTGAGGATGAACGGGAAGACGGGGAACCAATGAGAGACTAGCTCTTGGTGTTGGGACAGGCACAGGTCACTCTATTTTCCCATCAGGAAGAAGAATTAACCACAGGCTCAGCCTGCCCCCCGGAACCAGAACAGGGCCTGAAGCCATCCTGCGCTTTTGCGGCCGGCTCCCAAAAAAGCGACTTGTAAAATGGAGCTTCAGGGCACTGCAATTCACAAACCTGCAGAGTTATAAATGATAACTCTCGTCCACAAATATATTGAGGGAAGGCAAAGAAGAGGATTTGAAATCAAGGCAGAATTGCAGGAAACAGATTTCAGGAGGAAGATGCGAATCGCCTTTAAAGCACATGAAAAGCGGCAAAACGTTGACAATGATGCCCTTGGCCAAAAAGGGCGTATGCGTTTTTTCCTGAATATATTCAGGAGAAAACGCATACGCCCTTTTTGGCCAACCAAGCAACCTGGAAAGGCAAATCAGCGCTACAAAGAAGTCTCGCTTCCCATCGGTCAAAAGGGCCATGCTGAAAAAAGTGTCAAAACCAGAAATGCAGGACAGGCCATGGAGAAATGGGAGCCTTGCTACACTGATGGGCGGGATGTAAATTGCCAACAGCCACTCTGGAGAAGTGTACGGTGTGTCCTGAAACATCTAAAAAACACAGCTTAGAGAGCATAGGGCACTTCCACGCATGGGGGGATAAAGTGGGAAAATTGAAAATCAGCAAGACACAAGCACCCCAAAGTTTAGGGCTGCTCTGTTGACAAGGACCTCCACTTCCTTCCACCTTAAATATCCCAGGAAAGCGAAAAATGGATAAAAAAGTTGTGGTCCTTATGTACAATGGAATATCACTCAGCCATGAAATCAATGTCATAAGGCTAGTAGCAGCATGATGAGTGGATTTAGGTAAGACGATTCTAAGTGAAATAAGTCACACAGAAAAGGACACTTCTCATAAGGTGTCACTTATAGAGAGAATGTAAAAACCGTTACACTTGAACTGAATTACAAAACAGAACAGAGTCACACATGCAGAAAACACACTATGGCTGCTTAACGGGAAAGGTGAGGTGGGGTGATACATAAAACAAGAGTTTCAAATTAGCTCAGATACCGTTCCATAAACCCAATATGGAATAGACAAGACCTACTCCTTGCTCAGAGAACTGGACTCAACACGCCCGATTCACCGCACAAGAATATATCTGACTAGTAATAATCTTAAAACCTATGTATTGATATCTCTCTGTTAGTGTGTCAAGTGTGTGTAAGGCGGCATAAACACAGCCGTGAAAAGCAGCTAAACCCCATTATAAAAATAAATTACTTTTAAAAACCCATGAAACAAAGACAGGGAAAGAGAGAGAAATTCTTACACAATTCGTTCAGGGGCTGTGATGCAACCTGCATTGACCATATCTAGACCCACAGCTGGATGAGACATAAGGGTGGACACTCTTGGGGCTGAGAGGTTTGGTGAGGTTGGGTGAGCAAACGCAGACCCTTTAAAGTAATACTGCGTGCTACCCATCGCATGGGTCCCAAATCTCCAGGTTCAAGGGCATCTTCCTACATCGAAAACATGCATGAGAAACCCAGAAGATGGTACACCGTGTGATGGGGAAACGTTTCTAAAACGCACCGCATTTCTCATCTCCTTGTGCTCGGATTCGCCATTCCAGCCACTTTACTAGCAATCTCCCTACTTGGAGCATCAGCACCTTTAACCTCCTGTTCCGTACAGGTTGCAATTTGTCCTGAGGATGAACGGGAAGACTGGGAACCAATGAGAGACTAGCTCTTGGTGTTGGGACAGGCACAGGTCACTCAATTTTCCCATCAGGAAGAAGAATTAACCACAGGCTCAGCCTGCCCCCCGGAACCAGAACAGGGCCTGAAGCCATCCTGCGCTTTTGCGGCCGACTCCCAAAAAAGCGACTTGTAAAATGGAGCTTCAGGGCACTGCAATTCACAAACCTGCAGAATTATAAATGATAACTCTCGTCCACAAATATATTGAGGGAAGGCAAAGAAGAGGATTTGAAATCAAGGCAGAATTGCAGGAAACAGATTTCAGGAGGTAGATTCGAATCGCCTTTAAAGCACATGAAAAGCGGCAAAACGTTGACAATGATGCCCTTGGCCAAAAAGGGCGTATGCGTTTTTTCCTGAATATATTCAGGAAAAAACGCATACGCCCTTTTTGGCCAACCAAGCAACCTGGAAAGGCAAATCAGCGCTACAAAGAAGTCTCGCTTCCCATCGGTCAAAAGGGACATGCTGAAAAAGGTGTCAAAACCAGAAATGCAGGACAGGCCATGGAGAAATGGGAGCCTTGCTACACTGATGGGCGGGATGTAAATTGCCAACAGCCACTCTGGAGAAGTGTACGGTGTGTCCTGAAACATCTAAAAAACACAGCTTAGAGAGCATAGGGCACTTCCACGCATGGGGGGATAAAGTGGGAAAATTGAAAATCAGCAAGACACAAGCACCCCAAAGTTTAGGGCTGCTCTGTTGACAAGGACCTCCACTTCCTTCCACCTTAAATATCCCAGGAAAGCGAAAAATGGATAAAAAAGTTGTGGTCCTTATGTACAATGGAATATCACTCAGCCATGAAATCAATGTCATAAGGCTAGTAGCAGCATGATGAGTGGATTTAGGTAAGACGATTCTAAGTGAAATAAGTCACACAGAAAAGGACACTTCTCATAAGGTGTCACTTATAGAGGGAATGTAAAAACCGTTACACTTGAACTGAATTACAAAACAGAACAGAGTCACACATGCAGAAAACACACTATGGCTGCTTAACGGGAAAGGTGAGGTGGGGTGATACATAAAACAAGAGTTTCAAATTAGCTCAGATACCGTTCCATAAACCCAATATGGAATAGACAAGACCTACTCCTTGCTCAGAGAACTGGACTCAACACGCCCGATTCACTGCACAAGAATATATCTGACTAGTAATAATCTTAAAACCTATGTATTGATATCTCTCTGTTAGTGTGTCAAGTGGGTGTAAAGCGGCCTAAACACAGCCGTGAAAAGCAGCTAAACCCCATTATAAAAATAAATTACTTTTAAAAACCCATGAAACAAAGACAGGGAAAGAGAGAGAAATTCTTACACAATTCGTTCAGGGGCTGTGATGCAACCTGGATTGACCATATCTAGACCCACAGCTGGATGAGACATAAGGGTGGACACTCTTGTGGCTGAGAGGTTCGGCGAGGTTGGGTGAGCAAACGCAGACCCTTTAAAGTAATACTGCGTGCTACCCATCGCATGGGTCCCAAATCTCCAGGTTCAAGGGCATCTTCCTACATCGAAAACATGCATGAGAAACCCAGAAGATGGTACACCGTGTGATGGGGAAAGGTTTCTAAAACGCACCTCATTTATCATCTCCTTGTGCTCGGGTTTGCCATTCCAGCCACTATACTAGCAATCTCCCTACTTGGAGCATCAGCACCTTTAACCTCCTGTTCCGTACAGGTTGCAATTTGTCCTGAGGATGAACGGGAAGACGGGGAACCAATGAGAGACTAGCTCTTGGTGTTGGGACAGGCACAGGTCACTCTATTTTCCCATCAGGAAGAAGAATTAACCACAGGCTCAGCCTGCCCCCCGGAACCAGAACAGGGCCTGAAGCCATCCTGCGCTTTTGCGGCCGGCTCCCAAAAAAGCGACTTGTAAAATGGAGCTTCAGGGCACTGCAATTCACAAACCTGCAGAGTTATAAATGATAACTCTCGTCCACAAATATATTGAGGGAAGGCAAAGAAGAGGATTTGAAATCAAGGCAGAATTGCAGGAAACAGATTTCAGGAGGAAGATGCGAATCGCCTTTAAAGCACATGAAAAGCGGCAAAACGTTGACAATGATGCCCTTGGCCAAAAAGGGCGTATGCGTTTTTTCCTGAATATATTCAGGAGAAAACGCATACGCCCTTTTTGGCCAACCAAGCAACCTGGAAAGGCAAATCAGCGCTACAAAGAAGTCTCGCTTCCCATCGGTCAAAAGGGCCATGCTGAAAAAAGTGTCAAAACCAGAAATGCAGGACAGGCCATGGAGAAATGGGAGCCTTGCTACACTGATGGGCGGGATGTAAATTGCCAACAGCCACTCTGGAGAAGTGTACGGTGTGTCCTGAAACATCTAAAAAACACAGCTTAGAGAGCATAGGGCACTTCCACGCATGGGGGGATAAAGTGGGAAAATTGAAAATCAGCAAGACACAAGCACCCCAAAGTTTAGGGCTGCTCTGTTGACAAGGACCTCCACTTCCTTCCACCTTAAATATCCCAGGAAAGCGAAAAATGGATAAAAAAGTTGTGGTCCTTATGTACAATGGAATATCACTCAGCCATGAAATCAATGTCATAAGGCTAGTAGCAGCATGATGAGTGGATTTAGGTAAGACGATTCTAAGTGAAATAAGTCACACAGAAAAGGACACTTCTCATAAGGTGTCACTTATAGAGGGAATGTAAAAACCGTTACACTTGAACTGAATTACAAAACAGAACAGAGTCACACATGCAGAAAACACACTATGGCTGCTTAACGGGAAAGGTGAGGTGGGGTGATACATAAAACAAGAGTTTCAAATTAGCTCAGATACCGTTCCATAAACCCAATATGGAATAGACAAGACCTACTCCTTGCTCAGAGAACTGGACTCAACACGCCCGATTCACCGCACAAGAATATATCTGACTAGTAATAATCTTAAAACCTATGTATTGATATCTCTCTGTTAGTGTGTCAAGTGGGTGTAAAGCGGCCTAAACACAGCCGTGAAAAGCAGCTAAACCCCATTATAAAAATAAATTACTTTTAAAAACCCATGAAACAAAGACAGGGAAAGAGAGAGAAATTCTTACACAATTCGTTCAGGGGCTGTGATGCAACCTGGATTGACCATATCTAGACCCACAGCTGGATGAGACATAAGGGTGGACACTCTTGGGGCTGAGAGGTTCGGTGAGGTTGGGTGAGCAAACGCAGACCCTTTAAAGTAATACTGCGTGCTACCCATCGCATGGGTCCCAAATCTCCAGGTTCAAGGGCATCTTCCTACATCGAAAACATGCATGAGAAACCCAGAAGATGGTACACCGTGTGATGGGGAAAGGTTTCTAAAACGCACCTCATTTCTCATCTCCTTGTGCTCGGGTTCGCCATTCCAGCCACTTTACTAGCAATCTCCCTACTTGGAGCATCAGCACCTTTAACCTCCTGTTCCGTACAGGTTGCAATTTGTCCTGAGGATGAACGGGAAGACGGGGAACCAATGAGAGACTAGCTCTTGGTGTTAGGACAGGCACAGGTCACTCTATTTTCCCATCAGGAAGAAGAATTAACCACAGGCTCAGCCTGCCCCCCGGAACCAGAACAGGGCCTGAAGCCATCCTGCGCTTTTGCGGCCGGCTCCCAAAAAAGCGACTTGTAAAATGGAGCTTCAGGGCACTGCAATTCACAAACCTGCAGAGTTATAAATGATAACTCTCGTCCACAAATATATTGAGGGAAGGCAAAGAAGAGGATTTGAAATCAAGGCAGAATTGCAGGAAACAGATTTCAGGAGGAAGATGCGAATCGCCTTTAAAGCACATGAAAAGCGGCAAAACGTTGACAATGATGTCCTTGGCCAAAAAGGGCGTATGCGTTTTTTCCTGAATATATTCAGGAGAAAACGCATACGCCCTTTTTGGCCAACCAAGCAACCTGGAAAGGCAAATCAGCGCTACAAAGAAGTCTCGCTTCCCATCGGTCAAAAGGGCCATGCTGAAAAAAGTGTCAAAACCAGAAATGCAGGACAGGCCATGGAGAAATGGGAGCCTTGCTACACTGATGGGCGGGATGTAAATTGCCAACAGCCACTCTGGAGAAGTGTACGGTGTGTCCTGAAACATCTAAAAAACACAGCTTAGAGAGCATAGGGCACTTCCACGCATGGGGGGATAAAGTGGGAAAATTGAAAATCAGCAAGACACAAGCACCCCAAAGGTTAGGGCTGCTCTGTTGACAAGGACCTCCACTTCCTTCCACCTTAAATATCCCAGGAAAGCGAAAAATGGATAAAAAAGTTGTGGTCCTTATGTACAATGGAATATCACTCAGCCATGAAATCAATGTCATAAGGCTAGTAGCAGCATGATGAGTGGATTTGGTAAGACGATTCTAAGTGAAATAAGTCACACAGAAAAGGACACTTCTCATAAGGTGTCACTTATAGAGGGAATGTAAAAACCGTTACACTTGAACTGAATTACAAAACAGAACAGAGTCACACATGCAGAAAACACACTATGGCTGCTTAACGGGAAAGGTGAGGTGGGGTGATACATAAAACAAGAGTTTCAAATTAGCTCAGATACCGTTCCATAAACCCAATATGGAATAGACAAGACCTACTCCTTGCTCAGACAACTGGACTCAACACGCCCGATTCACCGCACAAGAATATATCTGACTAGTAATAATCTTAAAACCTATGTATTGATATCTCTCTGTTAGTGTGTCAAGTGGGTGTAAAGCGGCCTAAACACAGCCGTGAAAAGCAGCTAAACCCCATTATAAAAATAAATTACTTTTAAAAACCCATGAAACAAAGACAGGGAAAGAGAGAGAAATTCTTACACAATTCGTTCAGGGGCTGTGATGCAACCTGCATTGACCATATCTAGACCCACAGCTGGATGAGACATAAGGGTGGACACTCTTGGGGCTGAGAGGTTTGGTGAGGTTGGGTGAGCAAACGCAGACCCTTTAAAGTAATACTGCGTGCTACCCATCGCATGGGTCCCAAATCTCCAGGTTCAAGGGCATCTTCCTACATCGAAAACATGCATGAGAAACCCAGAAGATGGTACACCGTGTGATGGGGAAACGTTTCTAAAACGCACCGCATTTCTCATCTCCTTGTGCTCGGATTCGCCATTCCAGCCACTTTACTAGCAATCTCCCTACTTGGAGCATCAGCACCTTTAACCTCCTGTTCCGTACAGGTTGCAATTTGTCCTGAGGATGAACGGGAAGACTGGGAACCAATGAGAGACTAGCTCTTGGTGTTGGGACAGGCACAGGTCACTCAATTTTCCCATCAGGAAGAAGAATTAACCACAGGCTCAGCCTGCCCCCCGGAACCAGAACAGGGCCTGAAGCCATCCTGCGCTTTTGCGGCCGACTCCCAAAAAAGCGACTTGTAAAATGGAGCTTCAGGGCACTGCAATTCACAAAACTGCAGAATTATAAATGATAACTCTCGTCCACAAATATATTGAGGGAAGGCAAAGAAGAGGATTTGAAATCAAGGCAGAATTGCAGGAAACAGATTTCAGGAGGTAGATTCGAATCGCCTTTAAAGCACATGAAAAGCGGCAAAACGTTGACAATGATGCCCTTGGCCAAAAAGGGCGTATGCGTTTTTTCCTGAATATATTCAGGAAAAAACGCATACGCCCTTTTTGGCCAACCAAGCAACCTGGAAAGGCAAATCAGCGCTACAAAGAAGTCTCGCTTCCCATCGGTCAAAAGGGACATGCTGAAAAAGGTGTCAAAACCAGAAATGCAGGACAGGCCATGGAGAAATGGGAGCCTTGCTACACTGATGGGCGGGATGTAAATTGCCAACAGCCACTCTGGAGAAGTGTACGGTGTGTCCTGAAACATCTAAAAAACACAGCTTAGAGAGCATAGGGCACTTCCACGCATGGGGGGATAAAGTGGGAAAATTGAAAATCAGCAAGACACAAGCACCCCAAAGTTTAGGGCTGCTCTGTTGACAAGGACCTCCACTTCCTTCCACCTTAAATATCCCAGGAAAGCGAAAAATGGATAAAAAAGTTGTGGTCCTTATGTACAATGGAATATCACTCAGCCATGAAATCAATGTCATAAGGCTAGTAGCAGCATGATGAGTGGATTTAGGTAAGACGATTCTAAGTGAAATAAGTCACACAGAAAAGGACACTTCTCATAAGGTGTCACTTATAGAGGGAATGTAAAAACCGTTACACTTGAACTGAATTACAAAACAGAACAGAGTCACACATGCAGAAAACACACTATGGCTGCTTAACGGGAAAGGTGAGGTGGGGTGATACATAAAACAAGAGTTTCAAATTAGCTCAGATACCGTTCCATAAACCCAATATGGAATAGACAAGACCTACTCCTTGCTCAGAGAACTGGACTCAACACGCCCGATTCACTGCACAAGAATATATCTGACTAGTAATAATCTTAAAACCTATGTATTGATATCTCTCTGTTAGTGTGTCAAGTGGGTGTAAAGCGGCCTAAACACAGCCGTGAAAAGCAGCTAAACCCCATTATTAAAATAAATTACTTTTAAAAACCCATGAAACAAAGACAGGGAAAGAGAGAGAAATTCTTACACAATTCGTTCAGGGGCTGTGATGCAACCTGGATTGACCATATCTAGACCCACAGCTGGATGAGACATAAGGGTGGACACTCTTGGGGCTGAGAGGTTCGGTGAGGTTGGGTGAGCAAACGCAGACCCTTTAAAGTAATACTGCGTGCTACCCATCGCATGGGTCCCAAATCTCCAGGTTCAAGGGCATCTTCCTACATCGAAAACATGCATGAGAAACCCAGAAGATGGTACACCGTGTGATGGGGAAAGGTTTCTAAAACGCACCTCATTTCTCATCTCCTTGTGCTCGGGTTCGCCATTCCAGCCACTTTACTAGCAATCTCCCTACTTGGAGCATCAGCACCTTTAACCTCGTGTTCCGTACAGGTTGCAATTTGTCCTGAGGATGAACGGGAAGACGGGGAACCAATGAGAGACTAGCTCTTGGTGTTGGGACAGGCACAGGTCACTCTATTTTCCCATCAGGAAGAAGAATTAACCACAGGCTCAGCCTGCCCCCCGGAACCAGAACAGGGCCTGAAGCCATCCTGCGCTTTTGCGGCCGGCTCCCAAAAAAGCGACTTGTAAAATGGAGCTTCAGGGCACTGCAATTCACAAACCTGCAGAGTTATAAATGATAACTCTCGTCCACAAATATATTGAGGGAAGGCAAAGAAGAGGATTTGAAATCAAGGCAGAATTGCAGGAAACAGATTTCAGGAGGAAGATGCGAATCGCCTTTAAAGCACATGAAAAGCGGCAAAACGTTGACAATGATGCCCTTGGCCAAAAAGGGCGTATGCGTTTTTTCCTGAATATATTCAGGAGAAAACGCATACGCCCTTTTTGGCCAACCAAGCAACCTGGAAAGGCAAATCAGCGCTACAAAGAAGTCTCGCTTCCCATCGGTCAAAAGGGCCATGCTGAAAAAAGTGTCAAAACCAGAAATGCAGGACAGGCCATGGAGAAATGGGAGCCTTGCTACACTGATGGGCGGGATGTAAATTGCCAACAGCCACTCTGGAGAAGTGTACGGTGTGTCCTGAAACATCTAAAAAACACAGCTTAGAGAGCATAGGGCACTTCCACGCATGGGGGGATAAAGTGGGAAAATTGAAAATCAGCAAGACACAAGCACCCCAAAGGTTAGGGCTGCTCTGTTGACAAGGACCTCCACTTCCTTCCACCTTAAATATCCCAGGAAAGCGAAAAATGGATAAAAAAGTTGTGGTCCTTATGTACAATGGAATATCACTCAGCCATGAAATCAATGTCATAAGGCTAGTAGCAGCATGATGAGTGGATTTGGTAAGACGATTCTAAGTGAAATAAGTCACACAGAAAAGGACACTTCTCATAAGGTGTCACTTATAGAGGGAATGTAAAAACCGTTACACTTGAACTGAATTACAAAACAGAACAGAGTCACACATGCAGAAAACACACTATGGCTGCTTAACGGGAAAGGTGAGGTGGGGTGATACATAAAACAAGAGTTTCAAATTAGCTCAGATACCGTTCCATAAACCCAATATGGAATAGACAAGACCTACTCCTTGCTCAGAGAACTGGACTCAACACGCCCGATTCACCGCACAAGAATATATCTGACTAGTAATAATCTTAAAACCTATGTATTGATATCTCTCTGTTAGTGTGTCAAGTGGGTGTAAAGCGGCCTAAACACAGCCGTGAAAAGCAGCTAAACCCCATTATAAAAATAAATTACTTTTAAAAACCCATGAAACAAAGACAGGGAAAGAGAGAGAAATTCTTACACAATTCGTTCAGGGGCTGTGATGCAACCTGGATTGACCATATCTAGACCCACAGCTGGATGAGACATAAGGGTGGACACTCTTGGGGCTGAGAGATTCGGTGAGGTTGGGTGAGCAAACGCAGACCCTTTAAAGTGATACTGCGTGCTACCCATCGCATGGGTCCCAAATCTCCAGGTTCAAGGGCATCTTCCTACATCGAAAACATGCATGAGAAACCCAGAAGATGGTACACCGTGTGATGGGGAAAGGTTTCTAAAACGCACCTCATTTCTCATCTCCTTGTGCTCGGGTTCGCCATTCCAGCCACTTTAGTAGCAATCTCCCTACTTGGAGCATCAGCACCTTTAACCTCCTGTTCCGTATAGGTTGCAATTTGTCCTGAGGATGAACGGGAAGACGGGGAACCAATGAGAGACTAGCTCTTGGTGTTGGGACAGGCACAGGTCACTCTATTTTCCCATCAGGAAGAAGAATTAACCACAGGCTCAGCCTGCCCCCCGGAACCAGAACAGGGCCTGAAGCCATCCTGCGCTTTTGCGGCCGGCTCCCAAAAAAGCGACTTGTAAAATGGAGCTTCAGGGCACTGCAATTCACAAACCTGCAGAGTTACAAATGATAACTCTCGTCCACAAATATATTGAGGGAAGGCAAAGAAGAGGATTTGAAATCAAGGCAGAATTGCAGGAAACAGATTTCAGGAGGAAGATGCGAATCGCCTTTAAAGCACATGAAAAGTGGCAAAACGTTGACAATGATGCCCTTGGCCAAAAAGGGCGTATGCGTTTTTTCCTGAATATATTCAGGAAAAAACGCATACGCCCTTTTTGGCCAACCAAGCAACCTGGAAAGGCAAATCAGTGCTACAAAGAAGTCTCGCTTCCCATCGGTCAAAAGGGCCATGCTGAAAAAAGTGTCAAAACCAGAAATGCAGGACAGGCCATGGAGAAATGGGAGCCTTGCTACACTGATGGGCGGGATGTAAATTGCCAACAGCCACTCTGGAGAAGTGTACGGTGTGTCCTGAAACATCTAAAAAACACAGCTTAGAGAGCATAGGGCACTTCCACGCATGGGGGGATAAAGTGGGAAAATTGAAAATCAGCAAGACACAAGCACCCCAAAGTTTAGGGCTGCTCTGTTGACAAGGACCTCCACTTCCTTCCACCTTAAATATCCCAGGAAAGCGAAAAATGGATAAAAAAGTTGTGGTCCTTATGTACAATGGAATATCACTCAGCCATGAAATCAATGTCATAAGGCTAGTAGCAGCATGATGAGTGGATTTATGTAAGACGATTCTAAGTGAAATAAGTCACACAGAAAAGGACACTTCTCATAAGGTGTCACTTATAGAGGGAATGTAAAAACCGTTACACTTGAACTGAAGTACAAAACAGAACAGAGTCACACATGCAGAAAACACACTATGGCTGCTTAACGGGAAAGGTGAGGTGGGGTGATACATAAAACAAGAGTTTCAAATTAGCTCAGATACCGTTCCATAAACCCAATATGGAATAGACAAGACCTACTCCTTGCTCAGAGAACTGGACTCAACACGCCCGATTCACCGCACAAGAATATATCTGACTAGTAATAATCTTAAAACCTATGTATTGATATCTCTCTGTTAGTGTGTCAAGTGGGTGTAAAGCGGCCTAAACACAGCCGTGAAAAGCAGCTAAACCCCATTATAAAAATAAATTACTTTTAAAAACCCATGAAACAAAGACAGGGAAAGAGAGAGAAATTCTTACACAATTCGTTCAGAGGCTGTGATGCAACCTGGATTGACCATATCTAGACCCACAGCTGGATGAGACATAAGGGTGGACACTCTTGGGGCTGAGAGGTTCGGTGAGGTTGGGTGAGCAAACGCAGACCCTTTAAAGTAATACTGCGTGCTACCCATCGCATGGGTCCCAAATCTCCAGGTTCAAGGGCATCTTCCTACATCGAAAACATGCATGAGAAACCCAGAAGATGGTACACCGTGTGATGGGGAAAGGTTTCTAAAACGCACCTCATTTCTCATCTCCTTGTGCTCGGGTTCGCCATTCCAGCCACTTTACTAGCAATCTCCCTACTTGGAGCATCAGCACCGTTAACCTCCTGTTCCGTACAGGTTGCAATTTGTCCTGAGGATGAACGGGAAGACGGGGAACCAATGAGAGACTAGCTCTTGGTGTTGGGACAGGCACAGGTCACTCTATTTTCCCATCAGGAAGAAGAATTAACCACAGGCTCAGCCTGCCCCCCGGAACCAGAACAGGGCCTGAAGCCATCCTGCGCTTTTGCGGCCGGCTCCCAAAAAAGCGACTTGTAAAATGGAGCTTCAGGGCACTGCAATTCACAAACCTGCAGAGTTACAAATGATAACTCTCGTCCACAAATATATTGAGGGAATGCAAAGAAGAGGATTTGAAATCAAGGCAGAATTGCAGGAAACAGATTTCAGGAGGAAGATGCGAAGCGCCTTTAAAGCACATGAAAATTGGCAAAACGTTGACAATGATGCCCTTGGCCAAAAAGGGCGTATGCGTTTTTTCCTGAATATATTCAGGAAAAAACGCATACGCCCTTTTTGGCCAAGCAAGCAACCTGGAAAGGCAAATCAGCGCTACAAAGAAGTCTCGCTTCCCATCGGTCAAAAGGGCCATGCTGAAAAAAGTGTCAAAACCAGAAATGCAGGACAGGCCATGGAGAAATGGGAGCCTTGCTACACTGATGGGCGGGATGTAAATTGCCAACAGCCACTCTGGAGAAGTGTACGGTGTGTCCTGAAACATCTAAAAAACACAGCTTAGAGAGCATAGGGCACTTCCACGCATGGGGGGATAAAGTGGGAACATTGAAAATCAGCAAGACACAAGCACCCCAAAGTTTAGGGCTGCTCTGTTGACAAGGACCTCCACTTCCTTCCACCTTAAATATCCCAGGAAAGCGAAAAATGGATAAAAAAGTTGTGGTCCTTATGTACAATGGAATATCACTCAGCCATGAAATCAATGTCATAAGGCTAGTAGCAGCATGATGAGTGGATTTAGGTAAGACGATTCTAAGTGAAATAAGTCACACAGAAAAGGACACTTCTCATAAGGTGTCACTTATAGAGGGAATGTAAAAACCGTTACACTTGAACTGAATTACAAAACAGAGCAGAGTCACACATGCAGAAAACACACTATGGCTGCTTAACGGGAAAGGTGAGGTGGGGTGATACATAAAAAAAGATTTTCAAATTAGCTCAGATACCATTCCATAAACCCAATATGGAATAGACAAGACCTACTCCTTGCTCAGAGAACTGGACTCAACACGCCCGATTCACCGCACAAGAATATATCTGACTAGTAATAATCTTAAAACCTATGTATTGATATCTCTCTGTTAGTGTGTCAAGTGGGTGTAAAGCGGCCTAAACACAGCCGTGAAAAGCAGCTAAACCCCATTATAAAAATAAATTACTTTTAAAAACCCATGAAACAAAGACAGGGAAAGAGAGAGAAATTCTTACACAATTCGTTCAGGGGCTGTGATGCAACCTGGATTGACCATATCTAGACCCACAGCTGGATGAGACATAAGGGTGGACACTCTTGGGGCTGAGAGGTTCGGTGAGGTTGGGTGAGCAAACGCAGACCCTTTAAAGTAATACTGCGTGCTACCCATCGCATGGGTCCCAAATCTCCAGGTTCAAGGGCATCTTCCTACATCGAAAACATGCATGAGAAACCCAGAAGATGGTACACCGTGTGATGGGGAAAGGTTTCTAAAACGCACCTCATTTCTCATCTCCTTGTGCTCGGGTTCGCCATTCCAGCCACTTTACTAGCAATCTCCCTACTTGGAGCATCAGCACTGTTAACCTCCTGTTCCGTACAGGTTGCAATTTGTCCTGAGGATGAACGGGAAGACGGGGAACCAATGAGAGACTAGCTCTTGGTGTTGGGACAGGCACAGGTCACTCTATTTTCCCATCAGGAAGAAGAATTAACCACAGGCTCAGCCTGCCCCCCGGAACCAGAACAGGGCCTGAAGCCATCCTGCGCTTTTGCGGCCGGCTCCCAAAAAAGCGACTTGTAAAATGGAGCTTCAGGGCACTGCAATTCACAAACCTGCAGAGTTACAAATGATAACTCTCGTCCACAAATATATTGAGGGAATGCAAAGAAGAGGATTTGAAATCAAGGCAGAATTGCAGGAAACAGATTTCAGGAGGAAGATGCGAAGCGCCTTTAAAGCACATGAAAATTGGCAAAACGTTGACAATGATGCCCTTGGCCAAAAAGGGCGTATGCGTTTTTTCCTGAATATATTCAGGAAAAAACGCATACGCCCTTTTTGGCCAACCAAGCAACCTGGAAAGGAAAATCAGCGCTACAAAGAAGTCTCGCTTCCCATCGGTCAAAAGGGCCATGCTGAAAAAAGTGTCAAAACCAGAAATGCAGGACAGGCCATGGAGAAATGGGAGCCTTGCTACACTGATGGGCGGGATGTAAATTGCCAACAGCCACTCTGGAGAAGTGTACGGTGTGTCCTGAAACATCTAAAAAACACAGCTTAGAGAGCATAGGGCACTTCCACGCATGGGGGGATAAAGTGGGAACATTGAAAATCAGCAAGACACAAGCACCCCAAAGTTTAGGGCTGCTCTGTTGACAAGGACCTCCACTTCCTTCCACCTTAAATATCCCAGGAAAGCGAAAAATGGATAAAAAAGTTGTGGTCCTTATGTACAATGGAATATCACTCAGCCATGAAATCAATGTCATAAGGCTAGTAGCAGCATGATGAGTGGATTTAGGTAAGACGATTCTAAGTGAAATAAGTCACACAGAAAAGGACACTTCTCATAAGGTGTCACTTATAGAGGGAATGTAAAAACCGTTACACTTGAACTGAATTACAAAACAGAGCAGAGTCACACATGCAGAAAACACACTATGGCTGCTTAACGGGAAAGGTGAGGTGGGGTGATACATAAAAAAAGATTTTCAAATTAGCTCAGATACCATTCCATAAACCCAATATGGAATAGACAAGACCTACTCCTTGCTCAGAGAACTGGACTCAACACGCCCGATTCACCGCACAAGAATATATCTGACTAGTAATAATCTTAAAACCTATGTATTGATATCTCTCTGTTAGTGTGTCAAGTGGGTGTAAAGCGGCCTAAACACAGCCGTGAAAAGCAGCTAAACCCCATTATAAAAATAAATTACTTTTAAAAACCCATGAAACAAAGACAGGGAAAGAGAGAGAAATTCTTACACAATTCGTTCAGGGGCTGTGATGCAACCTGGATTGACCATATCTAGACCCACAGCTGGATGAGACATAAGGGTGGACACTCTTGGGGCTGAGAGGTTCGGTGAGGTTGGGTGAGCAAACGCAGACCCTTTAAAGTAATACTGCGTGCTACCCATCGCATGGGTCCCAAATCTCCAGGTTCAAGGGCATCTTCCTACATCGAAAACATGCATGAGAAACCCAGAAGATGGTACACCGTGTGATGGGGAAAGGTTTCTAAAACGCACCTCATTTCTCATCTCCTTGTGCTCGGGTTCGCCATTCCAGCCACTTTACTAGCAATCTCCCTACTTGGAGCATCAGCACCGTTAACCTCCTGTTCCGTACAGGTTGCAATTTGTCCTGAGGATGAACGGGAAGACGGGGAACCAATGAGAGACTAGCTCTTGGTGTTGGGACAGGCAGAGGTCACTCTATTTTCCCATCAGGAAGAAGAATTAACCACAGGCTCAGCCTGCCCCCCGGAACCAGAACAGGGCCTGAAGCCATCCTGCGCTTTTGCGGCCGGCTCCCAAAAAAGCGACTTGTAAAATGGAGCTTCAGGGCACTGCAATTCACAAACCTGCAGAGTTATAAATGATAACTCTCGTCCACAAATATATTGAGGGAAGGCAAAGAAGAGGATTTGAAATCAAGGCAGAATTGCAGGAAACAGATTTCAGGAGGAAGATGCGAATCGCCTTTAAAGCACATGAAAAGCGGCAAAACGTTGACAATGATGCCCTTGGCCAAAAAGGGCGTATGCGTTTTTTCCTGAATATATTCAGGAGAAAACGCATACGCCCTTTTTGGCCAACCAAGCAACCTGGAAAGGCAAATCAGCGCTACAAAGAAGTCTCGCTTCCCATCGGTCAAAAGGGCCATGCTGAAAAAAGTGTCAAAACCAGAAATGCAGGACAGGCCATGGAGAAATGGGAGCCTTGCTACACTGATGGGCGGGATGTAAATTGCCAACAGCCACTCTGGAGAAGTGTACGGTGTGTCCTGAAACATCTAAAAAACACAGCTTAGAGAGCATAGGGCACTTTCACGCATGGGGGGATAAAGTGGGAACATTGAAAATCAGCAAGACACAAGCACCCCAAAGGTTAGGGCTGCTCTGTTGACAAGGACCTCCACTTCCTTCCACCTTAAATATCCCAGGAAAGCGAAAAATGGATAAAAAAGTTGTGGTCCTTATGTACAATGGAATATCACTCAGCCATGAAATCAATGTCATAAGGCTAGTAGCAGCATGATGAGTGGATTTAGGTAAGACGATTCTAAGTGAAATAAGTCACACAGAAAAGGACACTTCTCATAAGGTGTCACTTATAGAGGGAATGTTAAAACCGTTACACGTGAACTGAATTACAAAACAGAACAGAGTCACACATGCAGAAAACACACTATGGCTGCTTAACGGGAAAGGTGAGGTGGGGTGATACATAAAACAAGAGTTTCAAATTAGCTCAGATACCGTTCCATAAACCCAATATGGAATAGACAACACCTACTCCTTGCTCAGAGAACTGGACTCAACACGCCCGATTCACCGCACAAGAATATATCTGACTAGTAATAATCTTAAAACCTATGTATTGATATCTCTCTGTTAGTGTGTCAAGTGGGTGTAAAGCGGCCTAAACACAGCCGTGAAAAGCAGCTAAACCCCATTATAAAAATAAATTACTTTTAAAAACCCATGAAACAAAGACAGGGAAAGAGAGAGAAATTCTTACACAATTCGTTCAGGGGCTGTGATGCAACCTGGATTGACCATATCTAGACCCACAGCTGGATGAGACATAAGGGTGGACACTCTTGGGGCTGAGAGGTTCGGTGAGGTTGGGTGAGCAAACGCAGACCCTTTAAAGTGATACTGCGTGCTACCCATCGCATGGGTCCCAAATCTCCAGGTTCAAGGGCATCTTCCTACATCGAAAACATGCATGAGAAACCCAGAAGATGGTACACCGTGTGATGGGGAAAGGTTTCTAAAACGCACCTCATTTCTCATCTCCTTGTGCTCGGGTTCGCCATTCCAGCCACTTTACTAGCAATCTCCCTACTTGGAGCATCAGCACCTTTAACCTCCTGTTCCGTACAGGTTGCAATTTGTCCTGAGGATGAACGGGAAGACGGGGAACCAATGAGAGACTAGCTCTTGGTGTTGGGACAGGCACAGGTCACTCTATTTTCCCATCAGGAAGAAGAATTAACCACAGGCTCAGCCTGCCCCCCGGAACCAGAACAGGGCCTGAAGCCATCCTGCGCTTTTGCGGCCGGCTCCCAAAAAAGCGACTTGTAAAATGGAGCTTCAGGGCACTGCAATTCACAAACCTGCAGAGTTACAAATGATAACTCTCGTCCACAAATATATTGAGGGAAGGCAAAGAAGAGGATTTGAAATCAAGGCAGAATTGCAGGAAACAGATTTCAGGAGGAAGATGCGAATCGCCTTTAAAGCACATGAAAAGTGGCAAAACGTTGACAATGATGCCCTTGGCCAAAAAGGGCGTATGCGTTTTTTCCTGAATATATTCAGGAAAAAACGCATACGCCCTTTTTGGCCAACCAAGCAACCTGGAAAGGCAAATCAGCGCTACAAAGAAGTCTCGCTTCCCATCGGTCAAAAGGGCCATGCTGAAAAAAGTGTCAAAACCAGAAATGCAGGACAGGCCATGTAGAAATGGGAGCCTTGCTACACTGATGGGCGGGATGTAAATTGCCAACAGCCACTCTGGAGAAGTGTACGGTGTGTCCTGAAACATCTAAAAAACACAGCTTAGAGAGCATAGGGCACTTCCACGCATGGGGGGATAAAGTGGGAACATTGAAAATCAGCAAGACACAAGCACCCCAAAGTTTAGGGCTGCTCTGTTGACAAGGACCTCCACTTCCTTCCACCTTAAATATCCCAGGAAAGCGAAAAATGGATAAAAAAGTTGTGGTCCTTATGTACAATGGAATATCACTCAGCCATGAAATCAATGTCATAAGGCTAGTAGCAGCATGATGAGTGGATTTAGGTAAGACGATTCTAAGTGAAATAAGTCACACAGAAAAGGACACTTCTCATAAGGTGTCACTTATAGAGGGAATGTAAAAACCGTTACACTTGAACTGAAGTACAAAACAGAACAGAGTCACACATGCAGAAAACACACTATGGCTGCTTAACGGGAAAGGTGAGGTGGGGTGATACATAAAACAAGATTTTCAAATTAGCTCAGATACCGTTCCATAAACCCAATATGGAATAGACAAGACCTACTCCTTGCTCAGAGAACTGGACTCAACACGCCCGATTCACCGCACAAGAATATATCTGACTAGTAATAATCTTAAAACCTATGTATTGATATCTCTCTGTTAGTGTGTCAAGTGGGTGTAAAGCGGCCTAAACACAGCCGTGAAATGCAGCTAAACCCCATTATAAAAATAAATTACTTTTAAAAACCCATGAAACAAAGACAGGGAAAGAGAGAGAAATTCTTACACAATTCGTTCAGGGGCTGTGATGCAACCTGGATTGACCATATCTAGACCCACAGCTGGATGAGACAAAAGGGTGGACACTCTTGGGGCTGAGAGGTTCGGTGAGGTTGGGTGAGCAAACGCAGACCCTTTAAAGTGATACTGCCTGCTACCCATCGCATGGGTCCCAAATCTCCAGGTTCAAGGGCATCTTCCTACATCGAAAACATGCATGAGAAACCCAGAAGATGGTACACCGTGTGATGGGGAAAGGTTTCTAAAACGCACCTCATTTCTCATCTCCTTGTGCTCGGGTTCGCCATTCCAGCCACTTTACTAGCAATCTCCCTACTTGGAGCATCAGCACCTTTAACCTCCTGTTCCGTACAGGTTGCAATTTGTCCTGAGGATGAACGGGAAGACGGGGAACCAATGAGAGACTAGCTCTTGGTGTTGGGACAGGCACAGGTCACTCTATTTTCCCATCAGGAAGAAGAATTAACCACAGGCTCAGCCTGCCCCCCGGAACCAGAACAGGGCCTGAAGCCATCCTGCGCTTTTGCGGCCGGCTCCCAAAAAACCGACTTGTAAAATGGAGCTTCAGGGCACTGCAATTCACAAACCTGCAGAGTTACAAATGATAACTCTCGTCCACAAATATATTGAGGGAAGGCAAAGAAGAGGATTTGAAATCAAGGCAGAATTGCAGGAAACAGATTTCAGGAGGAAGATGCGAAGCGCCTTTAAAGCACATGAAAAGTGGCAAAACGTTGACAATGATGCCCTTGGCCAAAAAGGGCGTATGCGTTTTTTCCTGAATATATTCAGGAAAAAACGCATACGCCCTTTTTGGCCAACCAAGCAACCTGGAAAGGCAAATCAGCGCTACAAAGAAGTCTCGCTTCCCATCGGTCAAAAGGGCCATGCTGAAAAAAGTGTCAAAACCAGAAATGCAGGACAGGCCATGGAGAAATGGGAGCCTTGCTACACTGATGGGCGGGATGTAAATTGCCAACAGCCACTCTGGAGAAGTGTACGGTGTGTCCTGAAACATCTAAAAAACACAGCTTAGAGAGCATAGGGCACTTCCACGCATGGGCGGATAAAGTGGGAAAATTGAAAATCAGCAAGACACAAGCACCCCAAAGTTTAGGGCTGCTCTGTTGACAAGGACCTCCACTTCCTTCCACCTTAAATATCCCAGGAAAGCGAAAAATGGATAAAAAAGTTGTGGTCCTTATGTACAATGGAATATCACTCAGCCATGAAATCAATGTCATAAGGCTAGTAGCAGCATGATGAGTGGATTTAGGTAAGACGATTCTAAGTGAAATAAGTCACACAGAAAAGGACACTTCTCATAAGGTGTCACTTATAGAGGGAATGTAAAAACCGTTACACTTGAACTGAATTACAAAACAGAGCAGAGTCACACATGCAGAAAACACACTATGGCTGCTTAACGGGAAAGGTGAGGTGGGGTGATACATAAAACAAGATTTTCAAATTAGCTCAGATACCGTTCCATAAACCCAATATGGAATAGACAAGACCTACTCCTTGCTCAGAGAACTGGACTCAACACGCCCGATTCACCGCACAAGAATATATCTGACTAGTAATAATCTTAAAACCTATGTATTGATATCTCTCTGTTAGTGTGTCAAGTGGGTGTAAAGCGGCCTAAACACAGCCGTGAAAAGCAGCTAAACCCCATTATAAAAATAAATTACTTTTAAAAACCCATGAAACAAAGACAGGGAAAGAGAGAGAAATTCTTACACAATTCGTTCAGGGGCTGTGATGCAACCTGGATTGACCATATCTAGACCCACAGCTGGATGAGACATAAGGGTGGACACTCTTGGGGCTGAGAGGTTCGGTGAGGTTGGGTGAGCAAACGCAGACCCTTTAAAGTAATACTGCGTGCTACCCATCGCATGGGTCCCAAATCTCCAGGTTCAAGGGCATCTTCCTACATCGAAAACATGCATGAGAAACCCAGAAGATGGTACACCGTGTGATGGGGAAAGGTTTCTAAAACGCACCTCATTTCTCATCTCCTTGTGCTCTGGTTCGCCATTCCAGCCACTTTACTAGCAATCTCCCTACTTGGAGCATCAGCACCTTTAACCTCCTGTTCCGTACAGGTTGCAATTTGTCCTGAGGATGAACGGGAAGACGGGGAACCAATGAGAGACTAGCTCTTGGTGTTGGGACAGGCACAGGTCACTCTATTTTCCCATCAGGAAGAAGAATTAACCACAGGCTCAGCCTGCCCCCCGGAACCAGAACAGGGCCTGAAGCCATCCTGCCCTTTTGCGGCCGGCTCCCAAAAAAGCGACTTGTAAAATGGAGCTTCAGGGCACTGCAATTCACAAACCTGCAGAGTTATAAATGATAACTCTCGTCCACAAATATATTGAGGGAAGGCAAAGAAGAGGATTTGAAATCAAGGCAGAATTGCAGGAAACAGATTTCAGGAGGAAGATGCGAATCGCCTTTAAAGCACATGAAAAGCGGCAAAACGTTGACAATGATGCCCTTGGCCAAAAAGGGCGTATGCGTTTTTTCCTGAATATATTCAGGAGAAAACGCATACGCCCTTTTTGGCCAACCAAGCAACCTGAAAGGCAAATCAGCGCTACAAAGAAGTCTCGCTTCCCATCGGTCAAAAGGGCCATGCTGAAAAAACTGTCAAAACCAGAAATGCAGGACAGGCCATGGAGAAATGGGAGCCTTGCTACACTGATGGGCGGGATGAAAATTGCCAACAGCCACTCTGGAGAAGTGTACGGTGTGTCCTGAAACATCTAAAAAACACAGCTTAGAGAGCATAGGGCACTTCTACGCATGGGGGGATAAAGTGGGAAAATTGAAAATCAGCAAGACACAAACACCCCAAAGGTTAGGGCTGCTCTGTTGACAAGGACCTCCACTTCCTTCCACCTTAAATATCCCAGGAAAGCGAAAAATGGATAAAAAAGTTGTGGTCCTTATGTACAATGGAATATCACTCAGCCATGAAATCAATGTCATAAGGCTAGTAGCAGCATGATGAGTGGATTTAGGTAAGACGATTCTAAGTGAAATAAGTCACACAGAAAAGGACACTTCTCATAAGGTGTCACTTATAGAGGGAATGTTAAAACCGTTACACTTGAACTGAATTACAAAACAGAACAGAGTCACACATGCAGAAAACACACTATGGCTGCTTAACGGGAAAGGTGAGGTGGGGTGATACATAAAACAAGAGTTTCAAATTAGCTCAGATACCGTTCCATAAACCCAATATGGAATAGACAAGACCTACTCCTTGCTCAGAGAACTGGACTCAACACGCCCGATTCACCGCACAAGAATATATCTGACTAGTAATAATCTTAAAACCTATGTATTGATATCTCTCTGTTAGTGTGTCAAGTGGGTGTAAAGCGGCCTAAACACAGCCGTGAAAAGCAGCTAAACCCCATTATAAAAATAAATTACTTTTAAAAACCCATGAAACAAAGACAGGGAAAGAGAGAGAAATTCTTACACAATTCGTTCGGGGGCTGTGATGCAACCTGGATTGACCATATCTAGACCCACAGCTGGATGAGACATAAGGGTGGACACTCTTGGGGCTGAGAGGTTCGGTGAGGTTGGGTGAGCAAACGCAGACCCTTTAAAGTAATACTGCGTGCTACCCATCGCATGGGTCCCAAATCTCCAGGTTCAAGGGCATCTTCCTACATCGAAAACATGCATGAGAAACCCAGAAGATGGTACACCGTGTGATGGGGAAAGGTTTCTAAAACGCACCTCATTTCTCATCTCCTTGTGCTCGGGTTCGCCATTCCAGCCACTTTACTAGCAATCTCCCTACTTGGAGCATCAGCACCTTTAACCTCCTGTTCCGTACAGGTTGCAATTTGTCCTGAGGATGAACGGGAAGACGGGGAACCAATGAGAGACTAGCTCTTGGTGTTGGGACAGGCACAGGTCACTCTATTTTCCCATCAGGAAGAAGAATTAACCACAGGCTCAGCCTGCCCCCCGGAACCAGAACAGGGCCTGAAGCCATCCTGCGCTTTTGCGGCCGGCTCCCAAAAAAGCGACTTGTAAAATGGAGCTTCAGGGCACTGCAATTCACAAACCTGCAGAGTTATAAATGATAACTCTCGTCCACAAATATATTGAGGGAAGGCAAAGAAGAGGATTTGAAATCAAGGCAGAATTGCAGGAAACAGATTTCAGGAGGAAGATGCGAATCGCCTTTAAAGCACATGAAAAGCGGCAAAACGTTGACAATGATGCCCTTGGCCAAAAAGGGCGTATGCGTTTTTTCCTGAATATATTCAGGAAAAAACGCATACGCCCTTTTTGGCCAACCAAGCAACCTGGAAAGGCAAATCAGCGCTACAAAGAAGTCTCGCTTCCCATCGGTCAAAAGGGCCATGCTGAAAAAAGTGTCAAAACCAGAAATGCAGGACAGGCCATGGAGAAATGGGAGCCTTGCTACACTGATGGGCGGGATGTAAATTGCCAACAGCCACTCTGGAGAAGTGTACGGTGTGTCCTGAAACATCTAAAAAACACAGCTTAGAGAGCATAGGGCACTTCCACGCATGGGGGGATAAAGTGGGAAAATTGAAAATCAGCAAGACACAAGCACCCCAAAGTTTAGGGCTGCTCTGTTGACAAGGACCTCCACTTCCTTCCACCTTAAATATCCCAGGAAAGCGAAAAATGGATAAAAAAGTTGTGGTCCTTATGTACAATGGAATATCACTCAGCCATGAAATCAATGTCATAAGGCTAGTAGCAGCATGATGAGTGGATTTAGGTAAGACGATTCTAAGTGAAATAAGTCACACAGAAAAGGACACTTCTCATAAGGTGTCACTTATAGAGGGAATGTAAAAACCGTTACACTTGATCTGAATTACAAAACAGAACAGAGTCACACATGCAGAAAACACACTATGGCTGCTTAACGGGAAAGGTGAGGTGGGGTGATACATAAAACAAGAGTTTCAAATTAGCTCAGATACCGTTCCATAAACCCAATATGGAATAGACAAGACCTACTCCTTGCTCAGAGAACTGGACTCAACACGCCCGATTCACCGCACAAGAATATATCTGACTAGTAATAATCTTAAAACCTATGTATTGATATCTCTCTGTTAGTGTGTCAAGTGGGTGTAAAGCGGCCTAAACACAGCCGTGAAAAGCAGCTAAACCCCATTATAAAAATAAATTACTTTTAAAAACCCATGAAACAAAGACAGGGAAAGAGAGAGAAATTCTTACACAATTCGTTCAGGGGCTGTGATGCAACCTGGATTGACCATATCTAGACCCACAGCTGGATGAGACATAAGGGTGGACACTCTTGGGGCTGAGAGGTTCGGTGAGGTTGGGTGAGCAAACGCAGACCCTTTAAAGTAATACTGCGTGCTACCCATCGCATGGGTCCCAAATCTCCAGGTTCAAGGGCATCTTCCTACATCGAAAACATGCATGAGAAACCCAGAAGATGGTACACCGTGTGATGGGGAAAGGTTTCTAAAACGCACCTCATTTCTCATCTCCTTGTGCTCGGGTTCGCCATTCCAGCCACTTTACTAGCAATCTCCCTACTTGGAGCATCAGCACCTTTAACCTCCTGTTCCGTACAGGTTGCAATTTGTCCTGAGGATGAACGGGAAGACGGGGAACCAATGAGAGACTAGCTCTTGGTGTTGGGACAGGCACAGGCCACTCTATTTTCCCATCAGGAAGAAGAATTAACCACAGGCTCAGCCTGCCCCCCTGAACCAGAACAGGGCCTGAAGCCATCCTGCGCTTTTGCGGCCAGCTCCCAAAAAACCGACTTGTAAAATGGAGCTTCAGGGCACTGCAATTCACAAACCTGCAGAGTTATAAATCATAACTCTCGTCCACAAATATATTGAGGGAAGGCAAAGAAGAGGATTTGAAATCAAGGCAGAATTGCAGGAAACAGATTTCAGGAGGTAGATTCGAATCGCCTTTAAAGCACATGAAAAGCGGCAAAACGTTGACAATGATGCCCTTGGCCAAAAAGGGCGTATGCGTTTTTTCCTGAATATATTCAGGAAAAAACGCATACGCCCTTTTTGGCCAACCAAGCAACCTGGAAAGGCAAATCAGCGCTACAAAGAAGTCTCGCTTCCCATCGGTCAAAAGGGCCATGCTGAAAAAAGTGTCAAAACCAGAAATGCAGGACAGGCCATGGAGAAATGGGAGCCTTGCTACACTGATGGGCGGGATGTAAATTGCCAACAGCCACTCTGGAGAAGTGTACGGTGTGTCCTGAAACATCTAAAAAACACAGCTTAGAGAGCATAGGGCACTTCCACGCATGGGGGGATAAAGTGGGAAAATTGAAAATCAGCAAGACACAAGCACCCCAAAGTTTAGGGCTGCTCTGTTGACAAGGACCTCCACTTCCTTCCACCTTAAATATCCCAGGAAAGCGAAAAATGGATAAAAAAGTTGTGGTCCTTATGTACAATGGAATATCACTCAGCCATGAAATCAATGTCATAAGGCTAGTAGCAGCATGATGAGTGGATTTAGGTAAGACGATTCTAAGTGAAATAAGTCACACAGAAAAGGACACTTCTCATAAGGTGTCACTTATAGAGGGAATGTAAAAACCGTTACACTTGAACTGAATTACAAAACAGAACAGAGTCACACATGCAGAAAACACACTATGGCTGCTTAACGGGAAAGGTGAGGTGGGGTGATACATAAAACAAGAGTTTCAAATTAGCTCAGATACCGTTCCATAAACCCAATATGGAATAGACAAGACCTACTCCTTGCTCAGAGAACTGGACTCAACACGCCCGATTCACCGCACAAGAATATATCTGACTAGTAATAATCTTAAAACCTATGTATTGATATCTCTCTGTTAGTGTGTCAAGTGGGTGTAAAGCGGCATAAACACAGCCGTGAAAAGCAGCTAAACCCCATTATAAAAATAAATTACTTTTAAAAACCCATGAAACAAAGACAGGGAAAGAGAGAGAAATTCTTACACAATTCGTTCAGGGGCTGTGATGCAACCTGGATTGACCATATCTAGACCCACAGCTGGATGAGACATAAGGGTGGAAACTCTTGGGGCTGAGAGGTTTGGTGAGGTTGGCTGAGCAAACGCAGACCCTTTAAAGTAATACTGCGTGCTACCCATCGCATGGGTCCCAAATCTCCAGGTTCAAGGGCATCTTCCTACATCGAAAACATGCATGAGAAACCCAGAAGATGGTACACCGTGTGATGGGGAAAGGTTTCTAAAACGCACCTCATTTCTCATCTCCTTGTGCTCGGGTTCGCCATTCCAGCCACTTTACTAGCAATCTCCCTACTTGGAGCATCAGCACCTTTAACCTCCTGTTCCGTACAGGTTGCAATTTGTCCTGAGGATGAACGGGAAGACGGGGAACCAATGAGAGACTAGCTCTTGGTGTTGGGACAGGCACAGGCCACTCTATTTTCCCATCAGGAAGAAGAATTAACCACAGGCTCAGCCTGCCCCCCTGAACCAGAACAGGGCCTGAAGCCATCCTGCGCTTTTGCGGCCAGCTCCCAAAAAAACGACTTGTAAAATGGAGCTTCAGGGCACTGCAATTCACAAACCTGCAGAGTTATAAATGATAACTCTCGTCCACAAATATATTGAGGGAAGGCAAAGAAGAGGATTTGAAATCAAGGCAGAATTGCAGGAAACAGATTTCAGGAGGTAGATTCGAATCGCCTTTAAAGCACATGAAAAGTGGCAAAACGTTGACAATGATGCCCTTGGCCAAAAAGGGCGTATGCGTTTTTTCCTGAATATATTCAGGAAAAAACGCATACGCCCTTTTTGGCCAACCAAGCAACCTGGAAAGGCAAATCAGCGCTACAAAGAAGTCTCGCTTCCCATCGGTCAAAAGGGCCATGCTGAAAAAAGTGTCAAAACCAGAAATGCAGGACAGGCCATGGAGAAATGGGAGCCTTGCTACACTGATGGGCGGGATGTAAATTGCCAACAGCCACTCTGGAGAAGTGTACGGTGTGTCCTGAAACATCTAAAAAACACAGCTTAGAGAGCATAGGGCACTTCCACGCATGGGGGGATAAAGTGGGAAAATTGAAAATCAGCAAGACACAAGCACCCCAAAGTTTAGGGCTGCTCTGTTGACAAGGACCTCCACTTCCTTCCACCTTAAATATCCCAGGAAAGCGAAAAATGGATAAAAAAGTTGTGGTCCTTATGTACAATGGAATATCACTCAGCCATGAAATCAATGTCATAAGGCTAGTAGCAGCATGATGAGTGGATTTAGGTAAGACGATTCTAAGTGAAATAAGTCACACAGAAAAGGACACTTCTCATAAGGTGTCACTTATAGAGGGAATGTAAAAACCGTTACACTTGAACTGAATTACAAAACAGAACAGAGTCACACATGCAGAAAACACACTATGGCTGCTTAACGGGAAAGGTGAGGTGGGGTGATACATAAAACAAGAGTTTCAAATTAGCTCAGATACCGTTCCATAAACCCAATATGGAATAGACAAGACCTACTCCTTGCTCAGAGAACTGGACACAACACGCCCGATTCACCGCACAAGAATATATCTGACTAATAATAATCTTAAAACCTATGTATTGATATCTCTCTGTTAGTTTGTCAAGTGGGTGTAAAGCGGCCTAAACACAGCCGTGAAAAGCAGCTAAACCCCATTATAAAAATAAATTACTTTTAAAAACCCATGAAACAAAGACAGGGAAAGAGAGAGAAATTCTTACACAATTCGTTCAGGGGCTGTGATGCAACCTGGATTGACCATATCTAGACCCACAGCTGGATGAGACATAAGGGTGGACACTCTTGGAGCTGAGAGGTCTGGTGAGGTTGGGTGAGCAAACGCAGACCCTTTAAAGTAATACTGCGTGCTACCCATCGCATGGGTCCCAAATCTCCAGGTTCAAGGGCATCTTCCTACATCGAAAACATGCATGAGAAACCCAGAAGATGGTACACCGTGTGATGGGGAAAGGTTTCTAAAACGCACCGCATTTCTCATCTCCTTGTGCTCGGGTTCGCCATTCCAGCCACTTTACTAGCAATCTCCCTACGTGGAGCATCAGCACCTTTAACCTCCTGTTCCATACAGGTTGCAATTTGTCCTGAGGATGAACGGGAAGACGGGGAACCAATGAGAGACTAGCTCTTGGTGTTGGGACAGGCACAGGTCACTCTATTTTCCCATCAGGAAGAAGAATTAACCACAGGCTCAGCCTGCCCCCCTGAACCAGAACAGGGCCTGAAGCCATCCGGCGCTTTTGCGGAGAGCTCCCAAAAAACCGACTTGTAAAATGGAGCTTCAGGGCACTGCAATTCACAAACCTGCAGAGTTATAAATGATAACTCTCGTCCACAAATATATTGAGGGAAGGCAAAGAAGAGGATTTGAAATCAAGGCAGAATTGCAGGAAACAGATTTCAGGAGGTAGATTCGAATCGCCTTTAAAGCACATGAAAAGCGGCAAAACGTTGACAATGATGCCCTTGGCCAAAAAGGGCGTATGCGTTTTTTCCTGAATATATTCAGGAAAAAACGCATACGCCCTTTTTGGCCAACCAAGCAACCTGGAAAGGCAAATCAGCGCTACAAAGAAGTCTCGCTTCCCATCGGTCAAAAGGGCCATGCTGAAAAAAGTGTCAAAACCAGAAATGCAGGACAGGCCATGGAGAAATGGGAGCCTTGCTACACTGATGGGCGGGATGTAAATTGCCAACAGCCACCCTGGAGAAGTGTACGGTGTGTCCTGAAACATCTAAAAAACACAGCTTAGAGAGCATAGGGCACTTCCACGCATGGGGGGATAAAGTGGGAAAATTGAAAATCAGCAAGACACAAGCACCCCAAAGTTTAGGGCTGCTCTGTTGACAAGGACCTCCACTTCATTCCACCTTAAATATCCCAGGAAAGCGAAAAATGGATAAAAAAGTTGTGGTCCTTATGTACAATGGAATATCACTCAGCCATGAAATCAATGTCATAAGGCTAGTAGCAGCATGATGAGTGGATTTAGGTAAGACGATTCTAAGTGAAATAAGTCACACAGAAAAGGACACTTCTCATAAGGTGTCACTTATAGAGGGAATGTAAAAACCGTTACACTTGAACTGAATTACAAAACAGAACAGAGTCACACATGCAGAAAACACACTATGGCTGCTTAACGGGAAAGGTGAGGTGGGGTGATACATAAAACAAGAGTTTCAAATTAGCTCAGATACCGTTCCATAAACCCAATATGGAATAGACAAGACCTACTCCTTGCTCAGAGAACTGGACTCAACACGCCCGATTCACCGCACAAGAATATATCTGACTAGTAATAATCTTAAAACCTATGTATTGATATCTCTCTGTTAGTGTGTCAAGTGGGTGTAAAGCAGCATAAACACAGCCGTGAAAAGCAGCTAAACCCCATTATAAAAATAAATTACTTTTAAAAACCCATGAAACAAAGACAGGGAAAGAGAGAGAAATTCTCACACAATTCGTTCAGGGGCTGTGATGCAACCTGGATTGACCATATCTAGACCCACAGATGGATGAGACATAAGGGTGGACACTCTTGGGGCTGAGAGGTTTGGTGAGGTTGGGTGAGCAAACGCAGACCCTTTAAAGTAATACTGCGTGCTACCCATCGCATGGGTCCCAAATCTCCAGGTTCAAGGGCATCTTCCTACATCGAAAACATGCATGAGAAACCCAGAAGATGGTACACCGTGTGATGGGGAAAGGTTTCTAAAACGCACCTCATTTCTCATCTCCTTGTGTTCGGGTTCGCCATTCCAGCCACTTTACTAGCAATCTCCCTACTTGGAGCATCAGCACCTTTAACCTCCTGTTCCGTACAGGTTGCAATTTGTCCTGAGGATGAACGGGAAGACGGGGAACCAATGAGAGACTAGCTCTTGGTGTTGGGACAGGCACAGGTCACTCTATTTTCCCATCAGGAAGAAGAATCAACCACAGGCTCAGCCTGCCCCCCTGAACCAGAACAGGGCCTGAAGCCATCCGGCGCTTTTGCGGCCAGCTCCCAAAAAAGCGACTTGTAAAATGGAGCTTCAGGGCACTGCAATTCACAAACCTGCAGAGTTATAAATGATAACTCTCGTCCACAAATATATTGAGGGAAGGCAAAGAAGAGGATTTGAAATCAAGGCAGAATTGCAGGAAACAGATTTCAGGAGGTAGATTCGAATCGCTTTTAAAGCACATGAAAAGCGGCAAAACGTTGACAATGATGCCCTTGGCCAAAAAGGGCGTATGCGTTTTTTCCTGAATATATTCAGGAAAAAACGCATACGCCCTTTTTGGCCAACCAAGCAACCTGGAAAGGCAAATCAGCGCTACAAAGAAGTCTCGCTTCCCATCGGTCAAAAGGGCCATGCTGAAAAAAGTGTCAAAACCAGAAATGCAGGACAGGCCATGGAGAAATGGGAGCCTTGCTACACTGATGGGCGGGATGTAAATTGCCAACAGCCACTCTGGAGAAGTGTACGGTGTGTCCTGAAACATCTAAAAAACACAGCTTAGAGAGCATAGGGCACTTCCACGCATGGGGGGATAAAGTGGGAAAATTGAAAATCAGCAAGACACAAGCACCCCAAAGTTTAGGGCTGCTCTGTTGACAAGGACCTCCACTTCCTTCCACCTTAAATATCCCAGGAAAGCGAAAAATGGATAAAAAAGTTGTGGTCCTTATGTACAATGGAATATCACTCAGCCATGAAATCAATGTCATAAGGCTAGTAGCAGCATGATGAGTGGATTTAGGTAAGACGATTCTAAGTGAAATAAGTCACACAGAAAAGGACACTTCTCATAAGGTGTCACTTATAGAGGGAATGTAAAAACCGTTACACTTGAACTGAATTACAAAACAGAACAGAGTCACACATGCAGAAAACACACTATGGCTGCTTAACGGGAAAGGTGAGGTGGGGTGATACATAAAACAAGAGTTTCAAATTAGCTCAGATACCGTTCCATAAACCCAATATGGAATAGACAAGACCTACTCCTTGCTCAGAGAACTGGACTCAACACGCCCGATTCACCGCACAAGAATATATCTGACTAGTAATAATCTTAAAACCTATGTATTGATATCTCTCTGTTAGTGTGTCAAGTGGGTGTAAAGCGGCATAAACACAGCCGTGAAAAGCAGCTAAACCCCATTATAAAAATAAATTACTTTTAAAAACCCATGAAACAAAGACAGGGAAAGAGAGAGAAATTCTTACACAATTCGTTCAGGGGCTGTGATGCAACCTGGATTGACCATATCTAGACCCACAGCTGGATGAGACATAAGGGTGGACACTCTTGGGGCTGAGAGGTTTGGTGAGGTTGGGTGAGCAAACGCAGACCCTTTAAAGTAATACTGCGTGCTACCCATCGCATGGGTCCCAAATCTCCAGGTTCAAGGGCATCTTCCTACATCGAAAACATGCATGAGAAACCCAGAAGGTGGTACACCGTGTGATGGGGAAAGGTTTCTAAAACGCACCTCATTTCTCATCTCCTTGTGCTCGGGTTCGCCATTCCAGCCACTTTACTAGCAATCTCCCTACTTGGAGCATCAGCACCTTTAACCTCCTGTTCCGTACAGGTTGCAATTTGTCCTGAGGATGAACGGGAAGACGGGGAACCAATGAGAGACTAGCTCTTGGTGTTGGGACAGGCACAGGCCACTCTATTTTCCCATCAGGAAGAAGAATTAACCACAGGCTCAGCCTGCCCCCCTGAACCAGAACAGGGCCTGAAGCCATCCTGCGCTTTTGCGGCCAGCTCCCAAAAACCGACTTGTAAAATGGAGCTTCAGGGCACTGCAATTCACAAACCTGCAGAGTTATAAATGATAACTCTCGTCCACAAATATATTGAGGGAAGGCAAAGAAGAGGATTTGAAATCAAGGCAGAATTGCAGGAAACAGATTTCAGGAGGTAGATTCGAATCGCCTTTAAAGCACATGAAAAGCGGCAAAACGTTGACAATGATGCCCTTGGCCAAAAAGGGCGTATGCGTTTTTTCCTGAATATATTCAGGAAAAAACGCATACGCCCTTTTTGGCCAACCAAGCAACCTGGAAAGGCAAATCAGCGCTACAAAGAAGTCTCGCTTCCCATCGGTCAAAAGGGCCATGCTGAAAAAAGTGTCAAAACCAGAAATGCAGGACAGGCCATGGAGAAATGGGAGCCTTGCTACACTGATGGGCGGGATGTAAATTGCCAACAGCCACTCTGGAGAAGTGTACGGTGTGTCCTGAAACATCTAAAAAACACAGCTTAGAGAGCATAGGGCACTTCCACGCATGGGGGGATAAAGTGGGAAAATTGAAAATCAGCAAGACACAAGCACCCCAAAGTTTAGGGCTGCTCTGTTGACAAGGACCTCCACTTCCTTCCACCTTAAATATCCCAGGAAAGCGAAAAATGGATCAAAAAGTTGTGGTCCTTATGTACAATGGAATATCACTCAGCCATGAAATCAATGTCATAAGGCTAGTAGCAGCATGATGAGTGGATTTAGGTAAGACGATTCTAAGTGAAATAAGTCACACAGAAAAGGACACTTCTCATAAGGTGTCACTTATAGAGGGAATGTAAAAACCGTTACACTTGAACTGAATTACAAAACAGAACAGAGTCACACATGCAGAAAACACACTATGGCTGCTTAACGGGAAAGGTGAGGTGGGGTGATACATAAAACAAGAGTTTCAAATTAGCTCAGATACTGTTCCATAAACCCAATATGGAATAGACAAGACCTACTCCTTGCTCAGAGAACTGGACTCAACACGCCCGATTCACCGCACAAGAATATATCTGACTAGTAATAATCTTAAAACCTATGTATTGATATCTCTCTGTTAGTGTGTCAAGTGGGTGTAAAGCGGCATAAACACAGCCGTGAAAAGCAGCTAAACCCCATTATAAAAATAAATTACTTTTAAAAACCCATGAAACAAAGACAGGGAAAGAGAGAGAAATTCTTACACAATTCGTTCAGGTGCTGTGATGCAACCTGGATTGACCATATCTAGACCCACAGCTGGATGAGACATAAGGGTGGACACTCTTGGGGCTGAGAGGTTTGGTGAGGTTGGGTGAGCAAACGCAGACCCTTTAAAGTAATACTGAGTGCTACCCATCGCATGGGTCCCAAATCTCCAGGTTCAAGGGCATCTTCCTACATCGAAAACATGCATGAGAAACCCAGAAGATGGTACACCGTGTGATGGGGAAAGGTTTCTAAAACGCACCTCATTTCTCATCTCCTTGTGCTCGGGTTCGCCATTCCAGCCACTTTACTAGCAATCTCCCTACTTGGAGCATCAGCACCTTTAACCTCCTGTTCCGTACAGGTTGCAATTTGTCCTGAGGATGAACGGGAAGACGGGGAACCAATGAGAGACTAGCTCTTGGTGTTGGGACAGGCACAGGCCACTCTATTTTCCCATCAGGAAGAAGAATTAACCGCAGGCTCAGCCTGCCCCCCTGAACCAGAACAGGGCCTGAAGCCATCCTGCGCTTTTGCGGCCAGCTCCCAAAAAACCGACTTGTAAAATGGAGCTTCAGGGCACTGCAATTCACAAACCTGCAGAGTTATAAATGATAACTCTCGTCCACAAATATATTGAGGGAAGGCAAAGAAGAGGATTTGAAATCAAGGCAGAATTGCAGGAAACAGATTTCAGGAGGTAGATTCGAATCGCCTTTAAAGCACATGAAAAGCGGCAAAACGTTGACAATGATGCCCTTGGCCAAAAAGGGCGTATGCGTTTTTTAGTGAATATATTCAGGAAAAAACGCATACGCCCTTTTTGGCCAAGCAAGCAACCTGGAAAGGCAAATCAGCGCTACAAAGAAGTCTCGCTTCCCATCGGTCAAAAGGGCCATGCTGAAAAAAGTGTCAAAACCAGAAATGCAGGACAGGCCATGGAGAAATGGGAGCCTTGCTACACTGATGGGCGGGATGTAAATTGCCAACAGCCACTCTGGAGAAGTGTACGGTGTGTCCTGAAACATCTAAAAAACACAGCTTAGAGAGCATAGGGCACTTCCACGCATGGGGGGATAAAGTGGGAACATTGAAAATCAGCAAGACACAAGCACCCCAAAGTTTAGGGCTGCTCTGTTGACAAGGACCTCCACTTCCTTCCACCTTAAATATCCCAGGAAAGCGAAAAATGGATAAAAAAGTTGTGGTCCTTATGTACAATGGAATATCACTCAGCCATGAAATCAATGTCATAAGGCTAGTAGCAGCATGATGAGTGGATTTAGGTAAGACGATTCTAAGTGAAATAAGTCACACAGAAAAGGACACTTCTCATAAGGTGTCACTTATAGAGGGAATGTAAAAACCGTTACACTTGAACTGAATTACAAAACAGAACAGAGTCACACATGCAGAAAACACACTATGGCTGCTTAACGGGAAAGGTGAGGTGGGGTGATACATAAAACAAGAGTTTCAAATTAGCTCAGATACAGTTCCATAAACCCAATATGGAATAGACAAGACCTACTCCTTGCTCAGAGAACTGGACTCAACACGCCCGATTCACCGCACAAGAATATATCTGACTAGTAATAATCTTAAAACCTATGTATTGATATCTCTCTGTTAGTGTGTCAAGTGGGTGTAAAGCAGCATAAACACAGCCGTGAAAAGCAGCTAAACCCCATTATAAAAATAAATTACTTTTAAAAACCCATGAAACAAAGACAGGGAAAGAGAGAGAAATTCTCACACAATTCGTTCAGGGGCTGTGATGCAACCTGGATTGACCATATCTAGACCCACACCTGGATGAGACATAAGGGTGGACACTCTTGGGGCTGAGAGGTTTGGTGAGGTTGGGTGAGCAAACGCAGACCCTTTAAAGTAATACTGCGTGCTACCCATCGCATGGGTCCCAAATCTCCAGGTTCAAGGGCATCTTCCTACATCGAAAACATGCATGAGAAACCCAGAAGATGGTACACCGTGTGATGGGGAAAGGTTTCTAAAACGCACCTCATTTCTCATCTCCTTGTGTTCGGGTTCGCCATTCCAGCCACTTTACTAGCAATCTCCCTACTTGGAGCATCAGCACCTTTAACCTCCTGTTCCGTACAGGTTGCAATTTGTCCTGAGGATGAACGGGAAGACGGGGAACCAATGAGAGACTAGCTCTTGGTGTTGGGACAGGCACAGGTCACTCTATTTTCCCATCAGGAAGAAGAATCAACCACAGGCTCAGCCTGCCCCCCTGAACCAGAACAGGGCCTGAAGCCATCCGGCGCTTTTGCGGCCAGCTCCCAAAAAAGCGACTTGTAAAATGGAGCTTCAGGGCACTGCAATTCACAAACCTGCAGAGTTATAAATGATAACTCTCGTCCACAAATATATTGAGGGAAGGCAAAGAAGAGGATTTGAAATCAAGGCAGAATTGCAGGAAACAGATTTCAGGAGGTAGATTCGAATCGCTTTTAAAGCACATGAAAAGCGGCAAAACGTTGACAATGATGCCCTTGGCCAAAAAGGGCGTATGCGTTTTTTCCTGAATATATTCAGGAAAAAACGCATACGCCCTTTTTGGCCAAGCAAGCAACCTGGAAAGGCAAATCAGCGCTACAAAGAAGTCTCGCTTCCCATCGGTCAAAAGGGCCATGCTGAAAAAAGTGTCAAAACCAGAAATGCAGGACAGGCCATGGAGAAATGGGAGCCTTGCTACACTGATGGGCGGGATGTAAATTGCCAACAGCCACTCTGGAGAAGTGTACGGTGTGTCCTGAAACATCTAAAAAACACAGCTTAGAGAGCATAGGGCACTTCCACGCATGGGGGGATAAAGTGGGAAAATTGAAAATCAGCAAGACACAAGCACCCCAAAGTTTAGGGCTGCTCTGTTGACAAGGACCTCCACTTCCTTCCACCTTAAATATCCCAGGAAAGCGAAAAATGGATAAAAAAGTTGTGGTCCTTATGTACAATGGAATATCACTCAGCCATGAAATCAATGTCATAAGGCTAGTAGCAGCATGATGAGTGGATTTAGGTAAGACGATTCTAAGTGAAATAAGTCACACAGAAAAGGACACTTCTCATAAGGTGTCACTTATAGAGGGAATGTAAAAACCGTTACACTTGAACTGAATTACAAAACAGAACAGAGTCACACATGCAGAAAACACACTATGGCTGCTTAACGGGAAAGGTGAGGTGGGGTGATACATAAAACAAGAGTTTCAAATTAGCTCAGATACCGTTCCATAAACCCAATATGGAATAGACAAGACCTACTCCTTGCTCAGAGAACTGGACTCAACACGCCCGATTCACCGCACAAGAATATATCTGACTAGTAATAATCTTAAAACCTATGTATTGATATCTCTCTGTTAGTGTGTCAAGTGGGTGTAAAGCGGCATAAACACAGCCGTGAAAAGCAGCTAAACCCCATTATAAAAATAAATTACTTTTAAAAACCCATGAAACAAAGACAGGGAAAGAGAGAGAAATTCTTACACAATTCGTTCAGGGGCTGTGATGCAACCTGGATTGACCATATCTAGACCCACAGCTGGATGAGACATAAGGGTGGACACTCTTGGGGCTGAGAGGTTTGGTGAGGATGGGTGAGCAAACGCAGACCCTTTAAAGTAATACTGCGTGCTACCCATCGCATGGGTCCCAAATCTCCAGGTTCAAGGGCATCTTCCTACATCGAAAACATGCATGAGAAACCCAGAAGGTGGTACACCGTGTGATGGGGAAAGGTTTCTAAAACGCACCTCATTTCTCATCTCCTTGTGCTCGGGTTCGCCATTCCAGCCACTTTACTAGCAATCTCCCTACTTGGAGCATCAGCACCTTTAACCTCCTGTTCCGTACAGGTTGCAATTTGTCCTGAGGATGAACGGGAAGACGGGGAACCAATGAGAGACTAGCTCTTGGTGTTGGGACAGGCACAGGCCACTCTATTTTCCCATCAGGAAGAAGAATTAACCACAGGCTCAGCCTGCCCCCCTGAACCAGAACAGGGCCTGAAGCCATCCTGCGCTTTTGCGGCCAGCTCCCAAAAAACCGACTTGTAAAATGGAGCTTCAGGGCACTGCAATTCACAAACCTGCAGAGTTATAAATGATAACTCTCGTCCACAAATATATTGAGGGAAGGCAAAGAAGAGGATTTGAAATCAAGGCAGAATTGCAGGAAACAGATTTCAGGAGGTAGATTCGAATCGCCTTTAAAGCACATGAAAAGCGGCAAAACGTTGACAATGATGCCCTTGGCCAAAAAGGGCGTATGCGTTTTTTCCTGAATATATTCAGGAAAAAACGCATACGCCCTTTTTGGCCAAGCAAGCAACCTGGAAAGGCAAATCAGCGCTACAAAGAAGTCTCGCTTCCCATCGGTCAAAAGGGCCATGCTGAAAAAAGTGTCAAAACCAGAAATGCAGGACAGGCCATGGAGAAATGGGAGCCTTGCTACACTGATGGGCGGGATGTAAATTGCCAACAGCCACTCTGGAGAAGTGTACGGTGTGTCCTGAAACATCTAAAAAACACAGCTTAGAGAGCATAGGGCACTTCCACGCATGGGGGGATAAAGTGGGAAAATTGAAAATCAGCAAGACACAAGCACCCCAAAGTTTAGGGCTGCTCTGTTGACAAGGACCTCCACTTCCTTCCACCTTAAATATCCCAGGAAAGCGAAAAATGGATAAAAAAGTTGTGGTCCTTATGTACAATGGAATATCACTCAGCCATGAAATCAATGTCATAAGGCTAGTAGCAGCATGATGAGTGGATTTAGGTAAGACGATTCTAAGTGAAATAAGTCACACAGAAAAGGACACTTCTCATAAGGTGTCACTTATAGAGGGAATGTAAAAACCGTTACACTTGAACTGAATTACAAAACAGAACAGAGTCACACATGCAGAAAACACACTATGGCTGCTTAACGGGAAAGGTGAGGTGGGGTGATACATAAAACAAGAGTTTCAAATTAGCTCAGATACTGTTCCATAAACCCAATATGGAATAGACAAGACCTACTCCTTGCTCAGAGAACTGGACTCAACACGCCCGATTCACCGCACAAGAATATATCTGACTAGTAATAATCTTAAAACCTATGTATTGATATCTCTCTGTTAGTGTGTCAAGTGGGTGTAAAGCGGCATAAACACAGCCGTGAAAAGCAGCTAAACCCCATTATAAAAATAAATTACTTTTAAAAACCCATGAAACAAAGACAGGGAAAGAGAGAGAAATTCTTACACAATTCGTTCAGGGGCTGTGATGCAACCTGGATTGACCATATCTAGACCCACAGCTGGATGAGACATAAGGGTGGACACTCTTGGGGCTGAGAGGTTTGGTGAGGTTGGGTGAGCAAACGCAGACCCTTTAAAGTAATACTGCGTGCTACCCATCGCATGGGTCCCAAATCTCCAGGTTCAAGGGCATCTTCCTACATCGAAAACATGCATGAGAAACCCAGAAGATGGTACACCGTGTGATGGGGAAAGGTTTCTAAAACGCACCTCATTTCTCATCTCCTTGTGCTCGGGTTCGCCATTCCAGCCACTTTACTAGCAATCTCCCTACTTGGAGCATCAGCACCTTTAACCTCCTGTTCCGTACAGGTTGCAATTTGTCCTGAGGATGAACGGGAAGACGGGGAACCAATGAGAGACTAGCTCTTGGTGTTGGGACAGGCACAGGCCACTCTATTTTCCCATCAGGAAGAAGAATTAACCGCAGGCTCAGCCTGCCCCCCTGAACCAGAACAGGGCCTGAAGCCATCCTGCGCTTTTGCGGCCAGCTCCCAAAAAACCGACTTGTAAAATGGAGCTTCAGGGCACTGCAATTCACAAACCTGCAGAGTTATAAATGATAACTCTCGTCCACAAATATATTGAGGGAAGGCAAAAAAGAGGATTTGAAATCAAGGCAGAATTGCAGGAAACAGATTTCAGGAGGTAGATTCGAATCGCCTTTAAAGCACATGAAAAGCGGCAAAACGTTGACAATGATGCCCTTGGCCAAAAAGGGCGTATGCGTTTTTTAGTGAATATATTCAGGAAAAAACGCATACGCCCTTTTTGGCCAAGCAAGCAACCTGGAAAGGCAAATCAGCGCTACAAAGAAGTCTCGCTTCCCATCGGTCAAAAGGGCCATGCTGAAAAAAGTGTCAAAACCAGAAATGCAGGACAGGCCATGGAGAAATGGGAGCCTTGCTACACTGATGGGCGGGATGTAAATTGCCAACAGCCACTCTGGAGAAGTGTACGGTGTGTCCTGAAACATCTAAAAAACACAGCTTAGAGAGCATAGGGCACTTCCACGCATGGGGGGATAAAGTGGGAAAATTGAAAATCAGCAAGACACAAGCACCCCAAAGTTTAGGGCTGCTCTGTTGACAAGGACCTCCACTTCCTTCCACCTTAAATATCCCAGGAAAGCGAAAAATGGATAAAAAAGTTGTGGTCCTTATGTACAATGGAATATCACTCAGCCATGAAATCAATGTCATAAGGCTAGTAGCAGCATGATGAGTGGATTTAGGTAAGACGATTCTAAGTGAAATAAGTCACACAGAAAAGGACACTTCTCATAAGGTGTCACTTATAGAGGGAATGTAAAAACCGTTACACTTGAACTGAATTACAAAACAGAACAGAGTCACACATGCAGAAAACACACTATGGCTGCTTAACGGGAAAGGTGAGGTGGGGTGATACATAAAACAAGAGTTTCAAATTAGCTCAGATACCGTTCCATAAACCCAATATGGAATAGACAAGACCTACTCCTTGCTCAGAGAACTGGACACAACACGCCCGATTCACCGCACAAGAATATATCTGACTAGTAATAATCTTAAAACCTATGTATTGATATCTCTCTGTTAGTGTGTCAAGTGGGTGTAAAGCGGCCTAAACACAGCCGTGAAAAGCAGCTAAACCCCATTATAAAAATAAATTACTTTTAAAAACCCATGAAACAAAGACAGGGAAAGAGAGAGAAATTCTTACACAATTCGTTCAGGGGCTGTGATGCAACCTGGATTGACCATATCTAGACCCACAGCTGGATGAGACATAAGGGTGGACACTCTTGGGGCTGAGAGGTTTGGTGAGGTTGGGTGAGCAAACGCAGACCCTTTAAAGTAATACTGCGTGCTACCCATCGCATGGGTCCCAAATCTCCAGGTTCAAGGGCATCTTCCTACATCGAAAACATGCATGAGAAACCCAGAAGGTGGTACACCGTGTGATGGGGAAAGGTTTCTAAAACGCACCTCATTTCTCATCTCCTTGTGCTCGGGTTCGCCATTCCAGCCACTTTACTAGCAATCTCCCTACTTGGAGCATCAGCACCTTTAACCTCCTGTTCCGTACAGGTTGCAATTTGTCCTGAGGATGAACGGGAAGACGGGGAACCAATGAGAGACTAGCTCTTGGTGTTGGGACAGGCACAGGCCACTCTATTTTCCCATCAGGAAGAAGAATTAACCACAGGCTCAGCCTGCCCCCCTGAACCAGAACAGGGCCTGAAGCCATCCTGCGCTTTTGCGGCCAGCTCCCAAAAAACCGACTTGTAAAATGGAGCTTCAGGGCACTGCAATTCACAAACCTGCAGAGTTATAAATGATAACTCTCGTCCACAAATATATTGAGGGAAGGCAAAGAAGAGGATTTGAAATCAAGGCAGAATTGCAGGAAACAGATTTCAGGAGGTAGATTCGAATCGCCTTTAAAGCACATGAAAAGCGGCAAAACGTTGACAATGATGCCCTTGGCCAAAAAGGGCGTATGCGTTTTTTCCTGAATATATTCAGGAAAAAACGCATACGCCCTTTTTGGCCAACCAAGCAACCTGGAAAGGCAAATCAGCGCTACAAAGAAGTCTCGCTTCCCATCGGTCAAAAGGGCCATGCTGAAAAAAGTGTCAAAACCAGAAATGCAGGACAGGCCATGGAGAAATGGGAGCCTTGCTACACTGATGGGCGGGATGTAAATTGCCAACAGCCACTCTGGAGAAGTGTACGGTGTGTCCTGAAACATCTAAAAAACACAGCTTAGAGAGCATAGGGCACTTCCACGCATGGGGGGATAAAGTGGGAAAATTGAAAATCAGCAAGACACAAGCACCCCAAAGTTTAGGGCTGCTCTGTTGACAAGGACCTCCACTTCCTTCCACCTTAAATATCCCAGGAAAGCGAAAAATGGATAAAAAAGTTGTGGTCCTTATGTACAATGGAATATCACTCAGCCATGAAATCAATGTCATAAGGCTAGTAGCAGCATGATGAGTGGATTTAGGTAAGACGATTCTAAGTGAAATAAGTCACACAGAAAAGGACACTTCTCATAAGGTGTCACTTATAGAGGGAATGTAAAAACCGTTACACTTGAACTGAATTACAAAACAGAACAGAGTCACACATGCAGAAAACACACTATGGCTGCTTAACGGGAAAGGTGAGGTGGGGTGATACATAAAACAAGAGTTTCAAATTAGCTCAGATACTGTTCCATAAACCCAATATGGAATAGACAAGACCTACTCCTTGCTCAGAGAACTGGACTCAACACGCCCGATTCACCGCACAAGAATATATCTGACTAGTAATAATCTTAAAACCTATGTATTGATATCTCTCTGTTAGTGTGTCAAGTGGGTGTAAAGCGGCATAAACACAGCCGTGAAAAGCAGCTAAACCCCATTATAAAAATAAATTACTTTTAAAAACCCATGAAACAAAGACAGGGAAAGAGAGAGAAATTCTTACACAATTCGTTCAGGGGCTGTGATGCAACCTGGATTGACCATATCTAGACCCACAGCTGGATGAGACATAAGGGTGGACACTCTTGGGGCTGAGAGGTTTGGTGAGGTTGGGTGAGCAAACGCAGACCCTTTAAAGTAATACTGCGTGCTACCCATCGCATGGGTCCCAAATCTCCAGGTTCAAGGGCATCTTCCTACATCGAAAACATGCATGAGAAACCCAGAAGATGGTACACTGTGTGATGGGGAAAGGTTTCTAAAACGCACCTCATTTCTCATCTCCTTGTGCTCGGGTTCGCCATTCCAGCCACTTTACTAGCAATCTCCCTACTTGGAGCATCAGCACCTTTAACCTCCTGTTCCGTACAGGTTGCAATTTGTCCTGAGGATGAACGGGAAGACGGGGAACCAATGAGAGACTAGCTCTTGGTGTTGGGACAGGCACAGGCCACTCTATTTTCCCATCAGGAAGAAGAATTAACCGCAGGCTCAGCCTGCCCCCCTGAACCAGAACAGGGCCTGAAGCCATCCTGCGCTTTTGCGGAGAGCTCCCAAAAAACCGACTTGTAAAATGGAGCTTCAGGGCACTGCAATTCACAAACCTGCAGAGTTATAAATGATAACTCTCGTCCACAAATATATTGAGGGAAGGCAAAGAAGAGGATTTGAAATCAAGGCAGAATTGCAGGAAACAGATTTCAGGAGGTAGATTCGAATCGCCTTTAAAGCACATGAAAAGCGGCAAAACGTTGACAATGATGCCCTTGGCCAAAAAGGGCGTATGCGTTTTTTCCTGAATATATTCAGGAAAAAACGCATACGCCCTTTTTGGCCAACCAAGCAACCTGGAAAGGCAAATCAGCGCTACAAAGAAGTCTCGCTTCCCATCGGTCAAAAGGGCCATGCTGAAAAAAGTGTCAAAACCAGAAATGCAGGACAGGCCATGGAGAAATGGGAGCCTTGCTACACTGATGGGCGGGATGTAAATTGCCAACAGCCACTCTGGAGAAGTGTACGGTGGGTCCTGAAACATCTAAAAAACACAGCTTAGAGAGCATAGGGCACTTCCACGCATGGGGGGATAAAGTGGGAAAATTGAAAATCAGCAAGACACAAGCACCCCAAAGTTTAGGGCTGCTCTGTTGACAAGGACCTCCACTTCCTTCCACCTTAAATATCCCAGGAAAGCGAAAAATGGATAAAAAAGTTGTGGTCCTTATGTACAATGGAATATCACTCAGCCATGAAATCAATGTCATAAGGCTAGTAGCAGCATGATGAGTGGATTTAGGTAAGACGATTCTAAGTGAAATAAGTCACACAGAAAAGGACACTTCTCATAAGGTGTCACTTATAGAGGGAATGTAAAAACCGTTACACTTGAACTGAATTACAAAACAGAACAGAGTCACACATGCAGAAAACACACTATGGCTGCTTAACGGGAAAGGTGAGGTGGGGTGATACATAAAACAAGAGTTTCAAATTAGCTCAGATACCGTTCCATAAACCCAATATGGAATAGACAAGACCTACTCCTTGCTCAGAGAACTGGACACAACACGCCCAATTCACCGCACAAGAATATATCTGACTAGTAATAATCTTAAAACCTATGTATTGATATCTCTCTGTTAGTGTGTCAAGTGGGTGTAAAGCGGCCTAAACACAGCCGTGAAAAGCAGCTAAACCCCATTATAAAAATAAATTACTTTTAAAAACCCATGAAACAAAGACAGGGAAAGAGAGAGAAATTCTTACACAATTCGTTCAGGGGCTGTGATTCAACCTGGATTGACCATATCTAGACCCACAGCTGGATGAGACATAAGGGTGGACACTCTTGGGGATGAGAGGTCTGGTGAGGTTGGGTGAGCAAACGCAGACCCTTTAAAGTAATACTGCGTGCTACCCATCGCATGGGTCCCAAATCTCCAGGTTCAAGGGCATCTTCCTACATCGAAAACATGCATGAGAAACCCAGAAGATGGTACACCGTGTGATGGGGAAAGGTTTCTAAAACGCACCTCATTTCTCATCTCCTTGTGCTCGGGTTCGCCATTCCAGCCACTTTACTAGCAATCTCCCTACTTGGAGCATCAGCTCCTTTAACCTCCTGTTCCGTACAGGTTGCAATTTGTCCTGAGGATGAACGGGAAGACGGGGAACCAATGAGAGACTAGCTCTTGGTGTTGGGACAGGCACAGGTCACTCTATTTTCCCATCAGGAAGAAGAATTAACCACAGGCTCAGCCTGCCCCCCTGAACCAGAACAGGGCCTGAAGCCATCCGGCGCTTTTGCGGAGAGCTCCCAAAAAACCGACTTGTAAAATGGAGCTTCAGGGCACTGCAATTCACAAACCTGCAGAGTTATAAATGATAACTCTCGTCCACAAATATATTGAGGGAAGGCAAAGAAGAGGATTTGAAATCAAGGCAGAATTGCAGGAAACAGATTTCAGGAGGTAGATTCGAATCGCCTTTAAAGCACATGAAAAGCGGCAAAACGTTGACAATGATGCCCTTGGCCAAAAAGGGCGTATGCGTTTTTTCCTGAATATATTCAGGAAAAAACGCATACGCCCTTTTTGGCCAACCAAGCAACCTGGAAAGGCAAATCAGCGCTACAAAGAAGTCTCGCTTCCCATCGGTCAAAAGGGCCATGCTGAAAAAAGTGTCAAAACCAGAAATGCAGGACAGGCCATGGAGAAATGGGAGCCTTGCTACACTGATGGGCGGGATGTAAATTGCCAACAGCCACTCTGGAGAAGTGTACGGTGTGTCCTGAAACATCTAAAAAACACAGCTTAGAGAGCATAGGGCACTTCCACGCATGGGGGGATAAAGTGGGAAAATTGAAAATCAGCAAGACACAAGCACCCCAAAGTTTACGGCTGCTCTGTTGACAAGGACCTCCACTTCCTTCCACCTTAAATATCCCAGGAAAGCGAAAAATGGATAAAAAAGTTGTGGTCCTTATGTACAATGGAATATCACTCAGCCATGAAATCAATGTCATAAGGCTAGTAGCAGCATGATGAGTGGATTTAGGTAAGACGATTCTAAGTGAAATAAGTCACACAGAAAAGGACACTTCTCATAAGGTGTCACTTATAGAGGGAATGTAAAAACCGTTACACTTGAACTGAATTACAAAACAGAACAGAGTCACACATGCAGAAAACACACTATGGCTGCTTAACGGGAAAGGTGAGGTGGGGTGATACATAAAACAAGAGTTTCAAATTAGCTCAGATACCGTTCCATAAACCCAATATGGAATAGACAAGACCTACTCCTTGCTCAGAGAACTGGACTCAACACGCCCGATTCACCGCACAAGAATATATCTGACTAGTAATAATCTTAAAACCTATGTATTGATATCTCTCTGTTAGTGTGTCAAGTGGGTGTAAAGCGGCATAAACACAGCCGTGAAAAGCAGCTAAACCCCATTATAACAATAAATTACTTTTAAAAACCCATGAAACAAAGACAGGGAAAGAGAGAGAAATTCTTACACAATTCGTTCAGGGGCTGTGATGCAACCTGGATTGACCATATCTAGACCCACAGCTGGATGAGACATAAGGGTGGACACTCTTGGGGCTGAGAGGTCTGGTGAGGTTGGGTGAGAAACGCAGACCCTTTAAAGTAATACTGCGTGCTACCCATCGCATGGGTCCCAAATCTCCAGGTTCAAGGGCATCTTCCTACATCGAAAACATGCATGAGAAACCCAGAAGATGGTACACCGTGTGATGGGGAAAGGTTTCTAAAACGCACCTCATTTCTCATCTCCTTGTGCTCGGGTTCGCCATTCCAGCCACTTTACTAGCAATCTCCCTACTTGGAGCATCAGCACCTTTAACCTCCTGTTCCGTACAGGTTGCAATTTGTCCTGAGGATGAACGGGAAGACGGGGAACCAATGAGAGACTAGCTCTTGGTGTTGGGACAGGCACAGGCCACTCTATTTTCCCATCAGGAAGAAGAATTAACCGCAGGCTCAGCCTGCCCCCCTGAACCAGAACAGGGCCTGAAGCCATCCTGCGCTTTTGCGGCCAGCTCCCAAAAAACCGACTTGTAAAATGGAGCTTCAGGGCACTGCAATTCACAAACCTGCAGAGTTATAAATGATAACTCTCGTCCACAAATATATTGAGGGAAGGCAAAGAAGAGGATTTGAAATCAAGGCAGAATTGCAGGAAACAGATTTCAGGAGGTAGATTCGAATCGCCTTTAAAGCACATGAAAAGCGGCAAAACGTTGACAATGATGCCCTTGGCCAAAAAGGGCGTATGCGTTTTTTAGTGAATATATTCAGGAAAAAACGCATACGCCCTTTTTGGCCAAGCAAGCAACCTGGAAAGGCAAATCAGCGCTACAAAGAAGTCTCGCTTCCCATCGGTCAAAAGGGCCATGCTGAAAAAAGTGTCAAAACCAGAAATGCAGGACAGGCCATGGAGAAATGGGAGCCTTGCTACACTGATGGGCGGGATGTAAATTGCCAACAGCCACTCTGGAGAAGTGTACGGTGTGTCCTGAAACATCTAAAAAACACAGCTTAGAGAGCATAGGGCACTTCCACGCATGGGGGGATAAAGTGGGAAAATTGAAAATCAGCAAGACACAAGCACCCCAAAGTTTAGGGCTGCTCTGTTGACAAGGACCTCCACTTCCTTCCACCTTAAATATCCCAGGAAAGCGAAAAATGGATAAAAAAGTTGTGGTCCTTATGTACAATGGAATATCACTCAGCCATGAAATCAATGTCATAAGGCTAGTAGCAGCATGATGAGTGGATTTAGGTAAGACGATTCTAAGTGAAATAAGTCACACAGAAAAGGACACTTCTCATAAGGTGTCACTTATAGAGGGAATGTAAAAACCGTTACACTTGAACTGAATTACAAAACAGAACAGAGTCACACATGCAGAAAACACACTATGGCTGCTTAACGGGAAAGGTGAGGTGGGGTGATACATAAAACAAGAGTTTCAAATTAGCTCAGATACCGTTCCATAAACCCAATATGGAATAGACAAGACCTACTCCTTGCTCAGAGAACTGGACACAACACGCCCAATTCACCGCACAAGAATATATCTGACTAGTAATAATCTTAAAACCTATGTATTGATATCTCTCTGTTAGTGTGTCAAGTGGGTGTAAAGCGGCCTAAACACAGCCGTGAAAAGCAGCTAAACCCCATTATAAAAATAAATTACTTTTAAAAACCCATGAAACAAAGACAGGGAAAGAGAGAGAAATTCTTACACAATTCGTTCAGGGGCTGTGATTCAACCTGGATTGACCATATCTAGACCCACAGCTGGATGAGACATAAGGGTGGACACTCTTGGGGATGAGAGGTCTGGTGAGGTTGGGTGAGCAAACGCAGACCCTTTAAAGTAATACTGCGTGCTACCCATCGCATGGGTCCCAAATCTCCAGGTTCAAGGGCATCTTCCTACATCGAAAACATGCATGAGAAACCCAGAAGATGGTACACCGTGTGATGGGGAAAGGTTTCTAAAACGCACCTCATTTCTCATCTCCTTGTGCTCGGGTTCGCCATTCCAGCCACTTTACTAGCAATCTCCCTACTTGGAGCATCAGCTCCTTTAACCTCCTGTTCCGTACAGGTTGCAATTTGTCCTGAGGATGAACGGGAAGACGGGGAACCAATGAGAGACTAGCTCTTGGTGTTGGGACAGGCACAGGTCACTCTATTTTCCCATCAGGAAGAAGAATTAACCACAGGCTCAGCCTGCCCCCCTGAACCAGAACAGGGCCTGAAGCCATCCGGCGCTTTTGCGGAGAGCTCCCAAAAAACCGACTTGTAAAATGGAGCTTCAGGGCACTGCAATTCACAAACCTGCAGAGTTATAAATGATAACTCTCGTCCACAAATATATTGAGGGAAGGCAAAGAAGAGGATTTGAAATCAAGGCAGAATTGCAGGAAACAGATTTCAGGAGGTAGATTCGAATCGCCTTTAAAGCACATGAAAAGCGGCAAAACGTTGACAATGATGCCCTTGGCCAAAAAGGGCGTATGCGTTTTTTCCTGAATATATTCAGGAAAAAACGCATACGCCCTTTTTGGCCAACCAAGCAACCTGGAAAGGCAAATCAGCGCTACAAAGAAGTCTCGCTTCCCATCGGTCAAAAGGGCCATGCTGAAAAAAGTGTCAAAACCAGAAATGCAGGACAGGCCATGGAGAAATGGGAGCCTTGCTACACTGATGGGCGGGATGTAAATTGCCAACAGCCACTCTGGAGAAGTGTACGGTGTGTCCTGAAACATCTAAAAAACACAGCTTAGAGAGCATAGGGCACTTCCACGCATGGGGGGATAAAGTGGGAAAATTGAAAATCAGCAAGACACAAGCACCCCAAAGTTTACGGCTGCTCTGTTGACAAGGACCTCCACTTCCTTCCACCTTAAATATCCCAGGAAAGCGAAAAATGGATAAAAAAGTTGTGGTCCTTATGTACAATGGAATATCACTCAGCCATGAAATCAATGTCATAAGGCTAGTAGCAGCATGATGAGTGGATTTAGGTAAGACGATTCTAAGTGAAATAAGTCACACAGAAAAGGACACTTCTCATAAGGTGTCACTTATAGAGGGAATGTAAAAACCGTTACACTTGAACTGAATTACAAAACAGAACAGAGTCACACATGCAGAAAACACACTATGGCTGCTTAACGGGAAAGGTGAGGTGGGGTGATACATAAAACAAGAGTTTCAAATTAGCTCAGATACCGTTCCATAAACCCAATATGGAATAGACAAGACCTACTCCTTGCTCAGAGAACTGGACTCAACACGCCCGATTCACCGCACAAGAATATATCTGACTAGTAATAATCTTAAAACCTATGTATTGATATCTCTCTGTTAGTGTGTCAAGTGGGTGTAAAGCGGCATAAACACAGCCGTGAAAAGCAGCTAAACCCCATTATAACAATAAATTACTTTTAAAAACCCATGAAACAAAGACAGGGAAAGAGAGAGAAATTCTTACACAATTCGTTCAGGGGCTGTGATGCAACCTGGATTGACCATATCTAGACCCACAGCTGGATGAGACATAAGGGTGGACACTCTTGGGGCTGAGAGGTCTGGTGAGGTTGGGTGAGAAACGCAGACCCTTTAAAGTAATACTGCGTGCTACCCATCGCATGGGTCCCAAATCTCCAGGTTCAAGGGCATCTTCCTACATCGAAAACATGCATGAGAAACCCAGAAGATGGTACACCGTGTGATGGGGAAAGGTTTCTAAAACGCACCTCATTTCTCATCTCCTTGTGCTCGGGTTCGCCATTCCAGCCACTTTACTAGCAATCTCCCTACTTGGAGCATCAGCACCTTTAACCTCCTGTTCCGTACAGGTTGCAATTTGTCCTGAGGATGAACGGGAAGACGGGGAACCAATGAGAGACTAGCTCTTGGTGTTGGGACAGGCACAGGCCACTCTATTTTCCCATCAGGAAGAAGAATTAACCGCAGGCTCAGCCTGCCCCCCTGAACCAGAACAGGGCCTGAAGCCATCCTGCGCTTTTGCGGCCAGCTCCCAAAAAACCGACTTGTAAAATGGAGCTTCAGGGCACTGCAATTCACAAACCTGCAGAGTTATAAATGATAACTCTCGTCCACAAATATATTGAGGGAAGGCAAAGAAGAGGATTTGAAATCAAGGCAGAATTGCAGGAAACAGATTTCAGGAGGTAGATTCGAATCGCCTTTAAAGCACATGAAAAGCGGCAAAACGTTGACAATGATGCCCTTGGCCAAAAAGGGCGTATGCGTTTTTTAGTGAATATATTCAGGAAAAAACGCATACGCCCTTTTTGGCCAAGCAAGCAACCTGGAAAGGCAAATCAGCGCTACAAAGAAGTCTCGCTTCCCATCGGTCAAAAGGGCCATGCTGAAAAAAGTGTCAAAACCAGAAATGCAGGACAGGCCATGGAGAAATGGGAGCCTTGCTACACTGATGGGCGGGATGTAAATTGCCAACAGCCACTCTGGAGAAGTGTACGGTGTGTCCTGAAACATCTAAAAAACACAGCTTAGAGAGCATAGGGCACTTCCACGCATGGGGGGATAAAGTGGGAAAATTGAAAATCAGCAAGACACAAGCACCCCAAAGTTTAGGGCTGCTCTGTTGACAAGGACCTCCACTTCCTTCCACCTTAAATATCCCAGGAAAGCGAAAAATGGATAAAAAAGTTGTGGTCCTTATGTACAATGGAATATCACTCAGCCATGAAATCAATGTCATAAGGCTAGTAGCAGCATGATGAGTGGATTTAGGTAAGACGATTCTAAGTGAAATAAGTCACACAGAAAAGGACACTTCTCATAAGGTGTCACTTATAGAGGGAATGTAAAAACCGTTACACTTGAACTGAATTACAAAACAGAACAGAGTCACACATGCAGAAAACACACTATGGCTGCTTAACGGGAAAGGTGAGGTGGGGTGATACATAAAACAAGAGTTTCAAATTAGCTCAGATACCGTTCCATAAACCCAATATGGAATAGACAAGACCTACTCCTTGCTCAGAGAACTGGACACAACACGCCCGATTCACCGCACAAGAATATATCTGACTAGTAATAATCTTAAAACCTATGTATTGATATCTCTCTGTTAGTGTGTCAAGTGGGTGTAAAGCGGCCTAAACACAGCCGTGAAAAGCAGCTAAACCCCATTATAAAAATAAATTACTTTTAAAAACCCATGAAACAAAGACAGGGAAAGAGAGAGAAATTCTTACACAATTCGTTCAGGGGCTGTGATTCAACCTGGATTGACCATATCTAGACCCACAGCTGGATGAGACATAAGGGTGGACACTCTTGGGGATGAGAGGTCTGGTGAGGTTGGGTGAGCAAACGCAGACCCTTTAAAGTAATACTGCGTGCTACCCATCGCATGGGTCCCAAATCTCCAGGTTCAAGGGCATCTTCCTACATCGAAAACATGCATGAGAAACCCAGAAGATGGTACACCGTGTGATGGGGAAAGGTTTCTAAAACGCACCTCATTTCTCATCTCCTTGTGCTCAGGTTCGCCATTCCAGCCACTTTACTAGCAATCTCCCTACTTGGAGCATCAGCTCCTTTAACCTCCTGTTCCGTACAGGTTGCAATTTGTCCTGAGGATGAACGGGAAGACGGGGAACCAATGAGAGACTAGCTCTTGGTGTTGGGACAGGCACAGGTCACTCTATTTTCCCATCAGGAAGAAGAATTAACCACAGGCTCAGCCTGCCCCCCGGAACCAGAAGAGGGCCTGAAGCCATCCGGCGCTTTTGCGGAGAGCTCCCAAAAAACCGACTTGTAAAATGGAGCTTCAGGGCACTGCAATTCACAAACCTGCAGAGTTATAAATGATAACTCTCGTCCACAAATATATTGAGGGAAGGCAAAGAAGAGGATTTGAAATCAAGGCAGAATTGCAGGAAACAGATTTCAGGAGGTAGATTCGAATCGCCTTTAAAGCACATGAAAAGCGGCAAAACGTTGACAATGATGCCCTTGGCCAAAAAGGGCGTATGCGTTTTTTCCTGAATATATTCAGGAAAAAACGCATACGCCCTTTTTGGCCAACCAAGCAACCTGGAAAGGCAAATCAGCGCTACAAAGAAGTCTCGCTTCCCATCGGTCAAAAGGGCCATGCTGAAAAAAGTGTCAAAACCAGAAATGCAGGACAGGCCATGGAGAAATGGGAGCCTTGCTACACTGATGGGCGGGATGTAAATTGCCAACAGCCACTCTGGAGAAGTGTACGGTGTGTCCTGAAACATCTAAAAAACACAGCTTAGAGAGCATAGGGCACTTCCACGCATGGGGGGATAAAGTGGGAAAATTGAAAATCAGCAAGACACAAGCACCCCAAAGTTTACGGCTGCTCTGTTGACAAGGACCTCCACTTCCTTCCACCTTAAATATCCCAGGAAAGCGAAAAATGGATAAAAAAGTTGTGGTCCTTATGTACAATGGAATATCACTCAGCCATGAAATCAATGTCATAAGGCTAGTAGCAGCATGATGAGTGGATTTAGGTAAGACGATTCTAAGTGAAATAAGTCACACAGAAAAGGACACTTCTCATAAGGTGTCACTTATAGAGGGAATGTAAAAACCGTTACACTTGAACTGAATTACAAAACAGAACAGAGTCACACATGCAGAAAACACACTATGGCTGCTTAACGGGAAAGGTGAGGTGGGGTGATACATAAAACAAGAGTTTCAAATTAGCTCAGATACCGTTCCATAAACCCAATATGGAATAGACAAGACCTACTCCTTGCTCAGAGAACTGGACTCAACACGCCCGATTCACCGCACAAGAATATATCTGACTAGTAATAATCTTAAAACCTATGTATTGATATCTCTCTGTTAGTGTGTCAAGTGGGTGTAAAGCGGCATAAACACAGCCGTGAAAAGCAGCTAAACCCCATTATAACAATAAATTACTTTTAAAAACCCATGAAACAAAGACAGGGAAAGAGAGAGAAATTCTTACACAATTCGTTCAGGGGCTGTGATGCAACCTGGATTGACCATATCTAGACCCACAGCTGGATGAGACATAAGGGTGGACACTCTTGGGGCTGAGAGGTCTGGTGAGGTTGGGTGAGAAACGCAGACCCTTTAAAGTAATACTGCGTGCTACCCATCGCATGGGTCCCAAATCTCCAGGTTCAAGGGCATCTTCCTACATCGAAAACATGCATGAGAAACCCAGAAGATGGTACACCGTGTGATGGGGAAAGGTTTCTAAAACGCACCTCATTTCTCATCTCCTTGTGCTCGGGTTCGCCATTCCAGCCACTTTACTAGCAATCTCCCTACTTGGAGCATCAGCACCTTTAACCTCCTGTTCCGTACAGGTTGCAATTTGTCCTGAGGATGAACGGGAAGACGGGGAACCAATGAGAGACTAGCTCTTGGTGTTGGGACAGGCACAGGTCACTCTATTTTCCCATCAGGAAGAAGAATTAACCACAGGCTCAGCCTGCCCCCCGGAACCAGAACAGGGCCTGAAGCCATCCTGTGCTTTTGCGGCCAGCTCCCAAAAAAGCGACTTGTAAAATGGAGCTTCAGGGCACTGCAATTCAAAAACCTGCAGAGTTATAAATGATAACTCTCGTCCACAAATATATTGAGGGAAGGCAAAGAAGAGGATTTGAAATCAAGGCAGAATTGCAGGAAACAGATTTCAGGAGGTAGATTCGAATCGCCTTTAAAGCACATGAAAAGCGGCAAAACGTTGACAATGATGCCCTTGGCCAAAAAGGGCGTATGCGTTTTTTCCTGAATATATTCAGGAAAAAACGCATACGCCCTTTTTGGCCAACCAAGCAACCTGGAAAGGCAAATCAGCGCTACAAAGAAGTCTCGCTTCCCATCGGTCAAAAGGGCCATGCTGAAAAAAGTGTCAAAACCAGAAATGCAGGACAGGCCATGGAGAAATGGGAGCCTTGCTACACTGATGGGCGGGATGTAAATTGCCAACAGCCACTCTGGAGAAGTGTACGGTGTGTCCTGAAACATCTAAAAAACACAGCTTAGAGAGCATAGGGCACTTCCACGCATGGGGGGATAAAGTGGGAAAATTGAAAATCAGCAAGACACAAGCACCCCAAAGTTTACGGCTGCTCTGTTGACAAGGACCTCCACTTCCTTCCACCTTAAATATCCCAGGAAAGCGAAAAATGGATAAAAAAGTTGTGGTCCTTATGTACAATGGAATATCACTCAGCCATGAAATCAATGTCATAAGGCTAGTAGCAGCATGATGAGTGGATTTAGGTAAGACGATTCTAAGTGAAATAAGTCACACAGAAAAGGACACTTCTCATAAGGTGTCACTTATAGAGGGAATGTAAAAACCGTTACACTTGAACTGAATTACAAAACAGAACAGAGTCACACATGCAGAAAACACACTATGGCTGCTTAACGGGAAAGGTGAGGTGGGGTGATACATAAAACAAGAGTTTCAAATTAGCTCAGATACCGTTCCATAAACCCAATATGGAATAGACAAGACCTACTCCTTGCTCAGAGAACTGGACTCAACACGCCCGATTCACCGCACAAGAATATATCTGACTAGTAATAATCTTAAAACCTATGTATTGATATCTCTCTGTTAGTGTGTCAAGTGGGTGTAAAGCGGCATAAACACAGCCGTGAAAAGCAGCTAAACCCCATTATAAAAATAAATTACTTTTAAAAACCCATGAAACAAAGACAGGGAAAGAGAGAGAAATTCTTACACAATTCGTTCAGGGGCTGTGATGCAACCTGGATTGACCATATCTAGACCCACAGCTGGATGAGACATAAGGGTGGACACTCTTGGGGCTGAGAGGTCTGGTGAGGTTGGGTGAGCAAACGCAGACCCTTTAAAGTAATACTGCGTGCTACCCATCGCATGGGTCCCAAATCTCCAGGTTCAAGGGCATCTTCCTACATCGAAAACATGCATGAGAAACCCAGAAGATGGTACACCGTGTGATGGGGAAAGGTTTCTAAAACGCACCTCATTTCTCATCTCCTTGTGCTCGGGTTCGCCATTCCAGCCACTTTACTAGCAATCTCCCTACTTGGAGCATCAGCACCTTTAACCTCCTGTTCCGTACAGGTTGCAATTTGTCCTGAGGATGAACGGGAAGACGGGGAACCAATGAGAGACTAGCTCTTGGTGTTGGGACAGGCACAGGTCACTCTATTTTCCCATCAGGAAGAAGAATTAACCACAGGCTCAGCCTGCCCCCCTGAACCAGAACAGGGCCTGAAGCCATCCGGCGCTTTTGCGGAGAGCTCCCAAAAAACCGACTTGTAAAATGGAGCTTCAGGGCACTGCAATTCACAAACCTGCAGAGTTATAAATGATAACTCTCGTCCACAAATATATTGAGGGAAGGCAAAGAAGAGGATTTGAAATCAAGGCAGAATTGCAGGAAACAGATTTCAGGAGGTAGATTCGAATCGCCTTTAAAGCACATGAAAAGCGGCAAAACGTTCACAATGATGCCCTTGGCCAAAAAGGGCGTATGCGTTTTTTCCTGAATATATTCAGGAAAAAACGCATACGCCCTTTTTGGCCAACCAAGCAACCTGGAAAGGCAAATCAGCGCTACAAAGAAGTCTCGCTTCCCATCGGTCAAAAGGGCCATGCTGAAAAAAGTGTCAAAACCAGAAATGCAGGACAGGCCATGGAGAAATGGGAGCCTTGCTACACTGATGGGCGGGATGTAAATTGCCAACAGCCACTCTGGAGAAGTGTACGGTGTGTCCTGAAACATCTAAAAAACACAGCTTAGAGAGCATAGGGCACTTCCACGCATGGGGGGATAAAGTGGGAAAATTGAAAATCAGCAAGACACAAGCACCCCAAAGTTTAGGGCTGCTCTGTTGACAAGGACCTCCACTTCCTTCCACCTTAAATATCCCAGGAAAGCGAAAAATGGATAAAAAAGTTGTGGTCCTTAGGTACAATGGAATATCACTCAGCCATGAAATCAATGTCATAAGGCTAGTAGCAGCATGATGAGTGGATTTAGGTAAGACGATTCTAAGTGAAATAAGTCACACAGAAAAGGACACTTCTCATAAGGTGTCACTTATAGAGGGAATGTAAAAACCGTTACACTTGAACTGAATTACAAAACAGAACAGAGTCACACATGCAGAAAACACACTATGGCTGCTTAACGGGAAAGGTGAGGTGGGGTGATACATAAAACAAGAGTTTCAAATTAGCTCAGATACCGTTCCATAAACCCAATATGGAATAGACAAGACCTACTCCTTGCTCAGAGAACTGGACTCAACACGCCCGATTCACCGCACAAGAATATATCTGACTAGTAATAATCTTAAAACCTATGTATTGATATCTCTCTGTTAGTGTGTCAAGTGGGTGTAAAGCGGCATAAACACAGCCGTGAAAAGCAGCTAAACCCCATTATAACAATAAATTACTTTTAAAAACCCATGAAACAAAGACAGGGAAAGAGAGAGAAATTCTTACACAATTCGTTCAGGGGCTGTGATGCAACCTGGATTGACCATATCTAGACCCACAGCTGGATGAGACATAAGGGTGGACACTCTTGGGGCTGAGAGGTCTGGTGAGGTTGGGTGAGAAACGCAGACCCTTTAAAGTAATACTGCGTGCTACCCATCGCATGGGTCCCAAATCTCCAGGTTCAAGGGCATCTTCCTACATCGAAAACATGCATGAGAAACCCAGAAGATGGTACACCGTGTGATGGGGAAAGGTTTCTAAAACGCACCTCATTTCTCATCTCCTTGTGCTCGGGTTCGCCATTCCAGCCACTTTACTAGCAATCTCCCTACTTGGAGCATCAGCACCTTTAACCTCCTGTTCCGTACAGGTTGCAATTTGTCCTGAGGATGAACGGGAAGACGGGGAACCAATGAGAGACTAGCTCTTGGTGTTGGGACAGGCACAGGTCACTCTATTTTCCCATCAGGAAGAAGAATTAACCACAGGCTCAGCCTGCCCCCCGGAACCAGAACAGGGCCTGAAGCCATCCTGTGCTTTTGCGGCCAGCTCCCAAAAAAGCGACTTGTAAAATGGAGCTTCAGGGCACTGCAATTCAAAAACCTGCAGAGTTATAAATGATAACTCTCGTCCACAAATATATTGAGGGAAGGCAAAGAAGAGGATTTGAAATCAAGGCAGAATTGCAGGAAACAGATTTCAGGAGGTAGATTCGAATCGCCTTTAAAGCACATGAAAAGCGGCAAAACGTTCACAATGATGCCCTTGGCCAAAAAGGGCGTATGCGTTTTTTCCTGAATATATTCAGGAAAAAACGCATACGCCCTTTTTGGCCAACCAAGCAACCTGGAAAGGCAAATCAGCGCTACAAAGAAGTCTCGCTTCCCATCGGTCAAAAGGGCCATGCTGAAAAAAGTGTCAAAACCAGAAATGCAGGACAGGCCATGGAGAAATGGGAGCCTTGCTACACTGATGGGCGGGATGTAAATTGCCAACAGCCACTCTGGAGAAGTGTACGGTGTGTCCTGAAACATCTAAAAAACACAGCTTAGAGAGCATAGGGCACTTCCACGCATGGGGGGATAAAGTGGGAAAATTGAAAATCAGCAAGACACAAGCACCCCAAAGTTTAGGGCTGCTCTGTTGACAAGGACCTCCACTTCCTTCCACCTTAAATATCCCAGGAAAGCGAAAAATGGATAAAAAAGTTGTGGTCCTTATGTACAATGGAATATCACTCAGCCATGAAATCAATGTCATAAGGCTAGTAGCAGCATGATGAGTGGATTTAGGTAAGACGATTCTAAGTGAAATAAGTCACACAGAAAAGGACACTTCTCATAAGGTGTCACTTATAGAGGGAATGTAAAAACCGTTACACTTGAACTGAATTACAAAACAGAATAGAGTCACACATGCAGAAAACACACTATGGCTGCTTAACGGGAAAGGTGAGGTGGGGTGATACATAAAACAAGAGTTTCAAATTAGCTCAGATACCGTTCCATAAACCCAATATGGAATAGACAAGACCTACTCCTTGCTCAGAGAACTGGACTCAACACGCCCGATTCACCGCACAAGAATATATCTGACTAGAAATAATCTTAAAACCTATGTATTGATATCTCTCTGTTAGTGTGTCAAGTGGGTGTAAAGCGGCCTAAACACAGCCGTGAAAAGCAGCTAAACCCCATTATAAAAATAAATTACTTTTAAAAACCCATGAAACAAAGACAGGGAAAGAGAGAGAAATTCTTACACAATTCGTTCAGGGGCTGTGATGCAACCTGGATTGACCATATCTAGACCCACAGCTGGATGAGACATAAGGGTGGACACTCTTGGGGCTGAGAGGTCTGGTGAGGTTGGGTGAGCAAACGCAGACCCTTTAAAGTAATACTGCGTGCTACCCATCGCATGGGTCCCAAATCTCCAGGTTCAAGGGCATCTTCCTACATCGAAAACATGCATGAGAAACCCAGAAGATGGTACACCGTGTGATGGGGAAAGGTTTCTAAAACGCACCTCATTTCTCATCTCCTTGTGCTCGGGTTCGCCATTCCAGCCACTTTACTAGCAATCTCCCTACTTGGAGCATCAGCACCTTTAACCTCCTGTTCCGTACAGGTTGCAATTTGTCCTGAGGATGAACGGGAAGACGGGGAACCAATGAGAGACTAGCTCTTGGTGTTGGGACAGGCACAGGTCACTCTATTTTCCCATCAGGAAGAAGAATTAACCACAGGCTCAGCCTGCCCCCCAGAACCAGAACAGGGCCTGAAGCCATCCGGCGCTTTTGCGGCCGGCTCCCAAAAAACCGACTTGTAAAATGGAGCTTCAGGGCACTGCAATTCACAAACCTGCAGAGTTATAAATGATAACTCTCGTCCACAAATATATTGAGGGAAGGCAAAGAAGAGGATTTGAAATCAAGGCAGAATTGCAGGAAACAGATTTCAGGAGGTAGATTCGAATCGCCTTTAAAGCATATGAAAAGCGGCAAAACGTTGACAATGATGCCCTTGGCCAAAAAGGGCGTATGCGTTTTTTCCTGAATATATTCAGGAAAAAACGCATACGCCCTTTTTGGCCAACCAAGCAACCTGGAAAGCCAAATCAGCGCTACAAAGAAGTCTCGCTTCCCATCGGTCAAAAGGGCCATGCTGAAAAAAGTGTCAAAACCAGAAATGCAGGACAGGCCATGGAGAAATGGGAGCCTTGCTACACTGATGGGCGGGATGTAAATTGCCAACAGCCACTCTGGAGAAGTGTACGGTGTGTCCTGAAACATCTAAAAAACACAGCTTAGAGAGCATAGGGCACTTCCACGCATGGGGGGATAAAGTGGGAAAATTGAAAATCAGCAAGACACAAGCACCCCAAAGTTTAGGGCTGCTCTGTTGACAAGGACCTCCACTTCCTTCCACCTTAAATATCCCAGGAAAGCGAAAAATGGATAAAAAAGTTGTGGTCCTTAGGTACAATGGAATATCACTCAGCCATGAAATCAATGTCATAAGGCTAGTAGCAGCATGATGAGTGGATTTAGGTAAGACGATTCTAAGTGAAATAAGTCACACAGAAAAGGACACTTCTCATAAGGTGTCACTTATAGAGGGAATGTAAAAACCGTTACACTTGAACTGAATTACAAAACAGAACAGAGTCACACATGCAGAAAACACACTATGGCTGCTTAACGGGAAAGGTGAGGTGGGGTGATACATAAAACAAGAGTTTCAAATTAGCTCAGATACCGTTCCATAAACCCAATATGGAATAGACAAGACCTACTCCTTGCTCAGAGAACTGGACTCAACACGCCCGATTCACCGCACAAGAATATATCTGACTAGTAATAATCTTAAAACCTATGTATTGATATCTCTCTGTTAGTGTGTCAAGTGGGTGTAAAGCGGCATAAACACAGCCGTGAAAAGCAGCTAAACCCCATTATAACAATAAATTACTTTTAAAAACCCATGAAACAAAGACAGGGAAAGAGAGAGAAATTCTTACACAATTCGTTCAGGGGCTGTGATGCAACCTGGATTGACCATATCTAGACCCACAGCTGGATGAGACATAAGGGTGGACACTCTTGGGGCTGAGAGGTCTGGTGAGGTTGGGTGAGAAACGCAGACCCTTTAAAGTAATACTGCGTGCTACCCATCGCATGGGTCCCAAATCTCCAGGTTCAAGGGCATCTTCCTACATCGAAAACATGCATGAGAAACCCAGAAGATGGTACACCGTGTGATGGGGAAAGGTTTCTAAAACGCACCTCATTTCTCATCTCCTTGTGCTCGGGTTCGCCATTCCAGCCACTTTACTAGCAATCTCCCTACTTGGAGCATCAGCACCTTTAACCTCCTGTTCCGTACAGGTTGCAATTTGTCCTGAGGATGAACGGGAAGACGGGGAACCAATGAGAGACTAGCTCTTGGTGTTGGGACAGGCACAGGTCACTCTATTTTCCCATCAGGAAGAAGAATTAACCACAGGCTCAGCCTGCCCCCCGGAACCAGAACAGGGCCTGAAGCCATCCTGTGCTTTTGCGGCCAGCTCCCAAAAAAGCGACTTGTAAAATGGAGCTTCAGGGCACTGCAATTCAAAAACCTGCAGAGTTATAAATGATAACTCTCGTCCACAAATATATTGAGGGAAGGCAAAGAAGAGGATTTGAAATCAAGGCAGAATTGCAGGAAACAGATTTCAGGAGGTAGATTCGAATCGCCTTTAAAGCACATGAAAAGCGGCAAAACGTTGACAATGATGCCCTTGGCCAAAAAGGGCGTATGCGTTTTTTCCTGAATATATTCAGGAAAAAACGCATACGCCCTTTTTGGCCAACCAAGCAACCTGGAAAGGCAAATCAGCGCTACAAAGAAGTCTCGCTTCCCATCGGTCAAAAGGGCCATGCTGAAAAAAGTGTCAAAACCAGAAATGCAGGACAGGCCATGGAGAAATGGGAGCCTTGCTACACTGATGGGCGGGATGTAAATTGCCAACAGCCACTCTGGAGAAGTGTACGGTGTGTCCTGAAACATCTAAAAAACACAGCTTAGAGAGCATAGGGCACTTCCACGCATGGGGGGATAAAGTGGGAAAATTGAAAATCAGCAAGACACAGGCACCCCAAAGTTTACGGCTGCTCTGTTGACAAGGACCTCCACTTCCTTCCACCTTAAATATCCCAGGAAAGCGAAAAATGGATAAAAAAGTTGTGGTCCTTATGTACAATGGAATATCACTCAGCCATGAAATCAATGTCATAAGGCTAGTAGCAGCATGATGAGTGGATTTAGGTAAGACGATTCTAAGTGAAATAAGTCACACAGAAAAGGACACTTCTCATAAGGTGTCACTTATAGAGGGAATGTAAAAACCGTTACACTTGAACTGAATTACAAAACAGAACAGAGTCACACATGCAGAAAACACACTATGGCTGCTTAACGGGAAAGGTGAGGTGGGCTGATACATAAAACAAGAGTTTCAAATTAGCTCAGATACCGTTCCATAAACCCAATATGGAATAGACAAGACCTACTCCTTGCTCAGAGAACTGGACTCAACACGCCCGATTCACCGCACAAGAATATATCTGACTAGTAATAATCTTAAAACCTATGTATTGATATCTCTCTGTTAGTGTGTCAAGTGGGTGTAAAGCGGCATAAACACAGCCGTGAAAAGCAGCTAAACCCCATTATAAAAATAAATTACTTTTAAAAACCCATGAAACAAAGACAGGGAAAGAGAGAGAAATTCTTACACAATTCGTTCAGGGGCTGTGATGCAACCTGGATTGACCATATCTAGACCCACAGCTGGATGAGACATAAGGGTGGACACTCTTGGGGCTGAGAGGTCTGGTGAGGTTGGGTGAGCAAACGCAGACCCTTTAAAGTAATACTGCGTGCTACCCATCGCATGGGTCCCAAATCTCCAGGTTCAAGGGCATCTTCCTACATCGAAAACATGCATGAGAAACCCAGAAGATGGTACACCGTGTGATGGGGAAAGGTTTCTAAAACGCACCTCATTTCTCATCTCCTTGTGCTCGGGTTCGCCATTCCAGCCACTTTACTAGCAATCTCCCTACTTGGAGCATCAGCACCTTTAACCTCCTGTTCCGTACAGGTTGCAATTTGTCCTGAGGATGAACGGGAAGACGGGGAACCAATGAGAGACTAGCTCTTGGTGTTGGGACAGGCACAGGTCACTCTATTTTCCCATCAGGAAGAAGAATTAACCACAGGCTCAGCCTGCCCCCCTGAACCAGAACAGGGCCTGAAGCCATCCGGCGCTTTTGCGGAGAGCTCCCAAAAAACCGACTTGTAAAATGGAGCTTCAGGGCACTGCAATTCACAAACCTGCAGAGTTATAAATGATAACTCTCGTCCACAAATATATTGAGGGAAGGCAAAGAAGAGGATTTGAAATCAAGGCAGAATTGCAGGAAACAGATTTCAGGAGGTAGATTCGAATCGCCTTTAAAGCACATGAAAAGCGGCAAAACGTTCACAATGATGCCCTTGGCCAAAAAGGGCGTATGCGTTTTTTCCTGAATATATTCAGGAAAAAACGCATACGCCCTTTTTGGCCAACCAAGCAACCTGGAAAGGCAAATCAGCGCTACAAAGAAGTCTCGCTTCCCATCGGTCAAAAGGGCCATGCTGAAAAAAGTGTCAAAACCAGAAATGCACGACAGGCCATGGAGAAATGGGAGCCTTGCTACACTGATGGGCGGGATGTAAATTGCCAACAGCCACTCTGGAGAAGTGTACGGTGTGTCCTGAAACATCTAAAAAACACAGCTTAGAGAGCATAGGGCACTTCCACGCATGGGGGGATAAAGTGGGAAAATTGAAAATCAGCAAGACACAAGCACCCCAAAGTTTAGGGCTGCTCTGTTGACAAGGACCTCCACTTCCTTCCACCTTAAATATCCCAGGAAAGCGAAAAATGGATAAAAAAGTTGTGGTCCTTAGGTACAATGGAATATCACTCAGCCATGAAATCAATGTCATAAGGCTAGTAGCAGCATGATGAGTGGATTTAGGTAAGACGATTCTAAGTGAAATAAGTCACACAGAAAAGGACACTTCTCATAAGGTGTCACTTATAGAGGGAATGTAAAAACCGTTACACTTGAACTGAATTACAAAACAGAACAGAGTCACACATGCAGAAAACACACTATGGCTGCTTAACGGGAAAGGTGAGGTGGGGTGATACATAAAACAAGAGTTTCAAATTAGCTCAGATACCGTTCCATAAACCCAATATGGAATAGACAAGACCTACTCCTTGCTCAGAGAACTGGACTCAACACGCCCGATTCACCGCACAAGAATATATCTGACTAGTAATAATCTTAAAACCTATGTATTGATATCTCTCTGTTAGTGTGTCAAGTGGGTGTAAAGCGGCATAAACACAGCCGTGAAAAGCAGCTAAACCCCATTATAAAAATAAATTACTTTTAAAAACCCATGAAACAAAGACAGGGAAAGAGAGAGAAATTCTTACACAATTCGTTCAGGGGCTGTGATGCAACCTGGATTGACCATATCTAGACCCACAGCTGGATGAGACATAAGGGTGGACACTCTTGGGGCTGAGAGGTCTGGTGAGGTTGGGTGAGAAACGCAGACCCTTTAAAGTAATACTGCGTGCTACCCATCGCATGGGTCCCAAATCTCCAGGTTCAAGGGCATCTTCCTACATCGAAAACATGCATGAGAAACCCAGAAGATGGTACACCGTGTGATGGGGAAACGTTTCTAAAACGCACCTCATTTCTCATCTCCTTGTGCTCGGGTTCGCCATTCCAGCCACTTTACTAGCAATCTCCCTACTTGGAGCATCAGCACCTTTAACCTCCTGTTCCGTACAGGTTGCAATTTGTCCTGAGGATGAACGGGAAGACGGGGAACCAATGAGAGACTAGCTCTTGGTGTTGGGACAGGCACAGGTCACTCTATTTTCCCATCAGGAAGAAGAATTAACCACAGGCTCAGCCTGCCCCCCTGAACCAGAACAGGATCTGAATCCATCCTGCGCTTTTGCGGCCGGCTCCCAAAAAAGCGACTTGTAAAATGGAGCTTCAGGGCACTGCAATTCACAAACCTGCAGAGTTATAAATGATAACTCTCGTCCACAAATATATTGAGGGAAGGCAAAGAAGAGGATTTGAAATCAAGGCAGAATTGCAGGAAACAGATTTCAGGAGGTAGATTCGAATCGCCTTTAAAGCACATGAAAAGCGGCAAAACGTTGACAATGATGCCCTTGGCCAAAAAGGGCGTATGCGTTTTTTCCTGAATATATTCAGGAAAAAACGCATACGCCCTTTTTGGCCAACCAAGCTACCTGGAAAGGCAAATCAGCGCTACAAAGAAGTCTCGCTTCCCATCGGTCAAAAGGGCCATGCTGAAAAAAGTGTCAAAACCAGAAATGCAGGACAGGCCATGGAGAAATGGGAGCCTTGCTACACTGATGGCGGGATGTAAATTGCCAACAGCCACTCTGGAGAAGTGTACGGTGTGTCCTGAAACATCTAAAAAACACAGCTTAGAGAGCATAGGGCACTTCCACGCATGGGGGGATAAAGTGGGAAAATTGAAAATCAGCAAGACACAAGCACCCCAAAGTTTAGGGCTGCTCTGTTGACAAGGACCTCCACTTCCTTCCACCTTAAATATCCCAGGAAAGCGAAAAATGGATAAAAAAGTTGTGGTCCTTATGTACAATGGAATATCACTCAGCCATGAAATCAATGTCATAAGGCTAGTAGCAGCATGATGAGTGGATTTAGGTAAGACGATTCTAAGTGAAATAAGTCACACAGAAAAGGACACTTCTCATAAGGTGTCACTTATAGAGGGAAAGTAAAAACCGTTACACTTGAACTGAATTACAAAACAGAACAGAGTCACACATGCAGAAAACACACTATGGCTGCTTAACGGGAAAGGTGAGGTGGGGTGATACATAAAACAAGAGTTTCAAATTAGCTCAGATACCGTTCCATAAACCCAATATGGAATAGACAAGACCTACTCCTTGCTCAGAGAACTGGACTCAACACGCCCGATTCACCGCACAAGAATATATCTGACTAGTAATAATCTTAAAACCTATGTATTGATATCTCTCTGTTAGTGGGTCAAGTGGGTGTAAAGCGGCCTAAACACAGCCGTGAAAAGCAGCTAAACCCCATTATAAAAATAAATTACTTTTAAAAACCCATGAAACAAAGACAGGGAAAGAGAGAGAAATTCTTACACAATTCGTTCAGGGGCTGTGATGCAACCTGGATTGACCATATCTAGACCCACAGCTGGATGAGACATAAGGGTGGACACTCTTGGGGCTGAGAGGTTTGGTGAGGTTGGGTGAGCAAACGCAGACCCTTTAAAGTAATACTGCGTGCTACCCATCGCATGGGTCCCAAATCTCCAGGTTCAAGGGCATCTTCCTACATCGAAAACATGCATGAGAAACCCAGAAGATGGTACACCGTGTGATGGGGAAAGGTTTCTAAAACGCACCTCATTTCTCATCTCCTTGTGCTCGGGTTCGCCATTCCAGCCACTTTACTAGCAATCTCCCTACTTGGAGCATCAGCACCTTTAACCTCCTGTTCCGTACAGGTTGCAATTTGTCCTGAGGATGAACGGGAAGACGGGGAACCAATGAGAGACTAGCTCTTGGTGTTGGGACAGGCACAGGTCACTCTATTTTCCCATCAGGAAGAAGAATTAACCACAGGCTCAGCCTGCCCCCCTGAACCAGAACAGGGCCTGAAGCCATCCGGCGCTTTTGCGGAGAGCTCCCAAAAAACCGACTTGTAAAATGGAGCTTCAGGGCACTGCAATTCACAAACCTGCAGAGTTATAAATGATAACTCTCGTCCACAAATATATTGAGGGAAGGCAAAGAAGAGGATTTGAAATCAAGGCAGAATTGCAGGAAACAGATTTCAGGAGGTAGATTCGAATCGCCTTTAAAGCACATGAAAAGCGGCAAAACGTTCACAATGATGCCCTTGGCCAAAAAGGGCGTATGCGTTTTTTCCTGAATATATTCAGGAAAAAACGCATACGCCCTTTTTGGCCAACCAAGCAACCTGGAAAGGCAAATCAGCGCTACAAAGAAGTCTCGCTTCCCATCGGTCAAAAGGGCCATGCTGAAAAAAGTGTCAAAACCAGAAATGCACGACAGGCCATGGAGAAATGGGAGCCTTGCTACACTGATGGGCGGGATGTAAATTGCCAACAGCCACTCTGGAGAAGTGTACGGTGTGTCCTGAAACATCTAAAAAACACAGCTTAGAGAGCATAGGGCACTTCCACGCATGGGGGGATAAAGTGGGAAAATTGAAAATCAGCAAGACACAAGCACCCCAAAGTTTAGGGCTGCTCTGTTGACAAGGACCTCCACTTCCTTCCACCTTAAATATCCTAGGAAAGCGAAAAATGGATAAAAAAGTTGTGGTCCTTAGGTACAATGGAATATCACTCAGCCATGAAATCAATGTCATAAGGCTAGTAGCAGCATGATGAGTGGATTTAGGTAAGACGATTCTAAGTGAAATAAGTCACACAGAAAAGGACACTTCTCATAAGGTGTCACTTATAGAGGGAATGTAAAAACCGTTACACTTGAACTGAATTACAAAACAGAACAGAGTCACACATGCAGAAAACACACTATGGCTGCTTAACGGGAAAGGTGAGGTGGGGTGATACATAAAACAAGAGTTTCAAATTAGCTCAGATACCGTTCCATAAACCCAATATGGAATAGACAAGACCTACTCCTTGCTCAGAGAACTGGACTCAACACGCCCGATTCACCGCACAAGAATATATCTGACTAGTAATAATCTTAAAACCTATGTATTGATATCTCTCTGTTAGTGTGTCAAGTGGGTGTAAAGCGGCATAAACACAGCCGTGAAAAGCAGCTAAACCCCATTATAAAAATAAATTACTTTTAAAAACCCATGAAACAAAGACAGGGAAAGAGAGAGAAATTCTTACACAATTCGTTCAGGGGCTGTGATGCAACCTGGATTGACCATATCTAGACCCACAGCTGGATGAGACATAAGGGTGGACACTCTTGGGGCTGAGAGGTCTGGTGAGGTTGGGTGAGAAACGCAGACCCTTTAAAGTAATACTGCGTGCTACCCATCGCATGGGTCCCAAATCTCCAGGTTCAAGGGCATCTTCCTACATCGAAAACATGCATGAGAAACCCAGAAGATGGTACACCGTGTGATGGGGAAACGTTTCTAAAACGCACCTCATTTCTCATCTCCTTGTGCTCGGGTTCGCCATTCCAGCCACTTTACTAGCAATCTCCCTACTTGGAGCATCAGCACCTTTAACCTCCTGTTCCGTACAGGTTGCAATTTGTCCTGAGGATGAACGGGAAGACGGGGAACCAATGAGAGACTAGCTCTTGGTGTTGGGACAGGCACAGGTCACTCTATTTTCCCATCAGGAAGAAGAATTAACCACAGGCTCAGCCTGCCCCCCTGAACCAGAACAGGATCTGAATCCATCCTGCGCTTTTGCGGCCGGCTCCCAAAAAAGCGACTTGTAAAATGGAGCTTCAGGGCACTGCAATTCACAAACCTGCAGAGTTATAAATGATAACTCTCGTCCACAAATATATTGAGGGAAGGCAAAGAAGAGGATTTGAAATCAAGGCAGAATTGCAGGAAACAGATTTCAGGAGGTAGATTCGAATCGCCTTTAAAGCACATGAAAAGCGGCAAAACGTTGACAATGATGCCCTTGGCCAAAAAGGGCGTATGCGTTTTTTCCTGAATATATTCAGGAAAAAACGCATACGCCCTTTTTGGCCAACCAAGCTACCTGGAAAGGCAAATCAGCGCTACAAAGAAGTCTCGCTTCCCATCGGTCAAAAGGGCCATGCTGAAAAAAGTGTCAAAACCAGAAATGCAGGACAGGCCATGGAGAAATGGGAGCCTTGCTACACTGATGGCGGGATGTAAATTGCCAACAGCCACTCTGGAGAAGTGTACGGTGTGTCCTGAAACATCTAAAAAACACAGCTTAGAGAGCATAGGGCACTTCCACGCATGGGGGGATAAAGTGGGAAAATTGAAAATCAGCAAGACACAAGCACCCCAAAGTTTAGGGCTGCTCTGTTGACAAGGACCTCCACTTCCTTCCACCTTAAATATCCCAGGAAAGCGAAAAATGGATAAAAAAGTTGTGGTCCTTATGTACAATGGAATATCACTCAGCCATGAAATCAATGTCATAAGGCTAGTAGCAGCATGATGAGTGGATTTAGGTAAGACGATTCTAAGTGAAATAAGTCACACAGAAAAGGACACTTCTCATAAGGTGTCACTTATAGAGGGAAAGTAAAAACCGTTACACTTGAACTGAATTACAAAACAGAACAGAGTCACACATGCAGAAAACACACTATGGCTGCTTAACGGGAAAGGTGAGGTGGGGTGATACATAAAACAAGAGTTTCAAATTAGCTCAGATACCGTTCCATAAACCCAATATGGAATAGACAAGACCTACTCCTTGCTCAGAGAACTGGACTCAACACGCCCGATTCACCGCACAAGAATATATCTGACTAGTAATAATCTTAAAACCTATGTATTGATATCTCTCTGTTAGTGTGTCAAGTGGGTGTAAAGTGGCATAAACACAGCCGTGAAAAGCAGCTAAACCCCATTATAACAATAAATTACTTTTAAAAACCCATGAAACAAAGACAGGGAAAGAGAGAGAAATTCTTACACAATTCGTTCAGGGGCTGTGATGCAACCTGGATTGACCATATCTAGACCCACAGCTGTATGAGACATAAGGGTGGACACTCTTGGGGCTGAGAGGTTTCGTGAGGTTGGGTGAGCAAACACAGACCCTTTAAAGTAATCCTGCGTGCTACCCATCGCATGGGTCCCAAATCTCCAGGTTCAAGGGCATCTTCCTACATCGAAAACATGCATGAGAAACCCAGAAGATGGTACACCGTGTGATGGGGAAAGGTTTCTAAAACGCACCTCATTTCTCATCTCCTTGTGCTCGGGTTCGCCATTCCAGCCACTTTACTAGCAATCTCCCTACTTGGAGCATCAGCACCTTTAACCTCCTGTTCCGTACAGGTTGCAATTTGTCCTGAGGATGAACGGGAAGACGGGGAACCAATGAGAGACTAGCTCTTGGTGTTGGGACAGGCACAGGTCACTCTATTTTCCCATCAGGAAGAAGAATTAACCACAGGCTCAGCCTGCCCCCCGGAACCAGAACAGGGCCTGAAGCCATCCTGTGCTTTTGCGGCCAGCTCCCAAAAAAGCGACTTGTAAAATGGAGCTTCAGGGCACTGCAATTCAAAAACCTGCAGAGTTATAAATGATAACTCTCGTCCACAAATATATTGAGGGAAGGCAAAGAAGAGGATTTGAAATCAAGGCAGAATTGCAGGAAACAGATTTCAGGAGGTAGATTCGAATCGCCTTTAAAGCACATGAAAAGCGGCAAAACGTTGACAATGATGCCCTTGGCCAAAAAGGGCGTATGCGTTTTTTCCTGAATATATTCAGGAAAAAACGCATACGCCCTTTTTGGCCAACCAAGCAACCTGGAAAGGCAAATCAGCGCTACAAAGAAGTCTCGCTTCCCATCGGTCAAAAGGGCCATGCTGAAAAAAGTGTCAAAACCAGAAATGCAGGACAGGCCATGGAGGAATCGGAGCCTTGCTACACTGATGGGTGGGATGTAAATTGCCAACAGCCACTCTGGAGAAGTGTACGGTGTGTCCTGAAACATCTAAAAAACACAGCTTAGAGAGCATAGGGCACTTCCACGCATGGGGGGATAAAGTGGGAAAATTGAAAATCAGCAAGACACAAGCACCCCAAAGTTTAGGGCTGCTCTGTTGACAAGGACCTCCACTTCATTCCACCTTAAATATCCCAGGAAAGCGAAAAATGGATCAAAAAGTTGTGGTCCTTATGTACAATGTAATATCACTCAGCCATGAAATCAATGACATAAGGCTAGTAGCAGCATGATGAGTGGATTTAGGTACGACGATTCTAAGTGAAATAAGTCACACAGAAAAGGACACTTCTCATAAGGTGTCACTTATAGAGGGAAAGTAAAAACCGTTACACTTGAACTGAATTACAAAACAGAACAGAGTCACACATGCAGAAAACACACTATGGCTGCTTAACGGGAAAGGTGAGGTGGGGTGATACATAAAACAAGAGTTTCAAATTAGCTCAGATACCGTTCCATAAACCCAATATGTAATAGACAAGACCTACTCCTTGCTCAGAGAACTGGACTCAACACGCCCGATTCACCGCACAAGAATATATCTGACTAGTAATAATCTTAAAACCTATGTATTGATATCTCTCTGTTAGTGTGTCAAGTGGGTGTAAAGCGGCATAAACACAGCCGTGAAAAGCAGCTAAACCCCATTATAAAAATAAATTACTTTTAAAAACCCATGAAACAAAGACAGGGAAAGAGAGAGAAATTCTTACACAATTCGTTCAGGGGCTGTGATGCAACCTGGATTGACCATATCTAGACCCACAGCTGGATGAGACATAAGGTTGGACACTCTTGGGGCTGAGAGGTTTGGTGAGGTTGGGTGAGCAAACGCAGACCCTTTAAAGTAATACTGCGTGCTACCCATCGCATGGGTCCCAAATCTCCAGGTTCAAGGGCATCTTCCTACATCGAAAACATGCATGAGAAACCCAGAAGATGGTACACCGTGTGATGGGGATAGGTTTCTAAAACGCACCTCATTTCTCATCTCCTTGTGCTCGGGTTCGCCATTCCAGCCACTTTACTAGCAATCTCCCTACTTGGAGCATCAGCACCTTTAACCTCCTGTTCCATACAGGTTGCAATTTGTCCTGAGGATGAACGGGAAGACGGGGAACCAATGAGAGACTAGCTCTTGGTGTTGGGACAGGCACAGGTCACTCTATTTTCCCATCAGGAAGAAGAATTAACCACAGGCTCAGCCTGCCCCCCGGAACCAGAACAGGGCCTGAAGCCATCCTGCGCTTTTGCGGCCAGCACCCAAAAAAGCGACTTGTAAAATGGAGCTTCAGTGCACTGCAAATCACAAACCTGCAGAGTTATAAATGATAACTCTCGTCCACAAATATATTGAGGGAAGGCAAAGAAGAGGATTTGAAATCAAGGCAGAATTGCAGGAAACAGATTTCAGGAGGTAGATTCGAATCGCCTTTAAAGCACATGAAAAGCGGCAAAACGTTGACAATGATGCCCTTGGCCAAAAAGGGCGTATGCGTTTTTTCCTGAATATATTCAGGAAAAAACGCATACGCCCTTTTTGGCCAACCAAGCAACCTGGAAAGGCAAATCAGCGCTACAAAGAAGTCTCGCTTCCCATCGGTCAAAAGGGCCATGCTGAAAAAAGTTTCAAAACCAGAAATGCAGGACAGGCCATGGAGAAATGGGAGCCTTGCTACACTGATGGGCGGGATGTGAATTGCCAACAGCCACTCTGGAGAAGTGTACGGTGTGTCCTGAAACATCTAAAAAACACAGCTTAGAGAGCATAGGGCACTTCCACGCATGGGGGGATAAAGTGGGAAAATTGAAAATCAGCAAGACACAAGCACCCCAAAGTTTAAGGCTGCTCTGTTGACAAGGACCTCCACTTCATTCCACCTTAAATTTCCCAAGAAAGCGAAAAATGGATCAAAAAGTTGTGGTCCTTATGTACAATGTAATATCACTCAGCCATGAAATCAATGACATAAGGCTAGTAGCAGCATGATGAGTGGATTTAGGTACGACGATTCTAAGTGAAATAAGTCACACAGAAAAGGACACTTCTCATAAGGTGTCACTTATAGAGGGAAAGTAAAAACCGTTACACTTGAACTGAATTACAAAACAGAACAGAGTCACACATGCAGAAAACACACTATGGCTGCTTAACGGGAAAGGTGAGGTGGGGTGATACATAAAACAAGAGTTTCAAATTAGCTCAGATACCGTTCCATAAACCCAATATGTAATAGACAAGACCTACTCCTTGCTCAGAGAACTGGACTCAACACGCCCGATTCACCGCACAAGAATATATCTGACTAGTAATAATCTTAAAACCTATGTATTGATATCTCTCTGTTAGTGTGTCAAGTGGGTGTAAAGCGGCATAAACACAGCCGTGAAAAGCAGCTAAACCCCATTATAAAAATAAATTACTTTTAAAAACCCATGCAACAAAGACAGGGAAAGAGAGAGAAATTCTTACACAATTCGTTCAGGGGTTGTGATGCAACCTGGATTGACCATATCTAGACCCACAGCTGGATGAGACATAAGGTTGGACACTCTTGGGGCTGAGAGGTTTGGTGAGGTTGGGTGAGCAAACGCAGACCCTTTAAAGTAATACTGCGTGCTACCCATTGCATGGGTCCCAAATCTCCAGGTTCAAGGGCATCTTCCTACATCGAAAACATGCATGAGAAACCCAGAAGATGGTACACCGTGTGATGGGGAAAGGTTTCTAAAACGCACCTCATTTCTCATCTCCTTGTGCTCGGGTTCGCCATTCCAGCCACTTTACTAGCAATCTCCCTACTTGGAGCATCAGCACCTTTAACCTCCTGTTCCGTACAGGTTGCAATTTGTCCTGAGGATGAACGGGAAGACGGGGAACCAATGAGAGACTAGCTCTTGGTGTTGGGACAGGCACAGGTCACTCTATTTTCCCATCAGGAAGAAGAATTAACCACAGGCTCAGCCTGCCCCCCTGAACCAGAACAGGGCCTGAAGCCATCCGGCGCTTTTGCGGAGAGCTCCCAAAAAACCGACTTGTAAAATGGAGCTTCAGGGCACTGCAATTCACAAACCTGCAGAGTTATAAATGATAACTCTCGTCCACAAATATATTGAGGGAAGGCAAAGAAGAGGATTTGAAATCAAGGCAGAATTGCAGGAAACAGATTTCAGGAGGTAGATTCGAATCGCCTTTAAAGCACATGAAAAGCGGCAAAACGTTCACAATGATGCCCTTGGCCAAAAAGGGCGTATGCGTTTTTTCCTGAATATATTCAGGAAAAAACGCATACGCCCTTTTTGGCCAACCAAGCAACCTGGAAAGGCAAATCAGCGCTACAAAGAAGTCTCGCTTCCCATCGGTCAAAAGGGCCATGCTGAAAAAAGTGTCAAAACCAGAAATGCAGGACAGGCCATGGAGAAATGGGAGCCTTGCTACACTGATGGGCGGGATGTAAATTGCCAACAGCCACTCTGGAGAAGTGTACGGTGTGTCCTGAAACATCTAAAAAACACAGCTTAGAGAGCATAGGGCACTTCCACGCATGGGGGGATAAAGTGGGAAAATTGAAAATCAGCAAGACACAAGCACCCCAAAGTTTAGGGCTGCTCTGTTGACAAGGACCTCCACTTCCTTCCACCTTAAATATCCCAGGAAAGCGAAAAATGGATAAAAAAGTTGTGGTCCTTAGGTACAATGGAATATCACTCAGCCATGAAATCAATGTCATAAGGCTAGTAGCAGCATGATGAGTGGATTTAGGTAAGACGATTCTAAGTGAAATAAGTCACACAGAAAAGGACACTTCTCATAAGGTGTCACTTATAGAGGGAATGTAAAAACCGTTACACTTGAACTGAATTACAAAACAGAACAGAGTCACACATGCAGAAAACACACTATGGCTGCTTAACGGGAAAGGTGAGGTGGGGTGATACATAAAACAAGAGTTTCAAATTAGCTCAGATACCGTTCCATAAACCCAATATGGAATAGACAAGACCTACTCCTTGCTCAGAGAACTGGACTCAACACGCCCGATTCACCGCACAAGAATATATCTGACTAGTAATAATCTTAAAACCTATGTATTGATATCTCTCTGTTAGTGTGTCAAGTGGGTGTAAAGCGGCATAAACACAGCCGTGAAAAGCAGCTAAACCCCATTATAACAATAAATTACTTTTAAAAACCCATGAAACAAAGACAGGGAAAGAGAGAGAAATTCTTACACAATTCGTTCAGGGGCTGTGATGCAACCTGGATTGACCATATCTAGACCCACAGCTGGATGAGACATAAGGGTGGACACTCTTGGGGCTGAGAGGTCTGGTGAGGTTGGGTGAGAAACGCAGACCCTTTAAAGTAATACTGCGTGCTACCCATCGCATGGGTCCCAAATCTCCAGGTTCAAGGGCATCTTCCTACATCGAAAACATGCATGAGAAACCCAGAAGATGGTACACCGTGTGATGGGGAAAGGTTTCTAAAACGCACCTCATTTCTCATCTCCTTGTGCTCGGGTTCGCCATTCCAGCCACTTTACTAGCAATCTCCCTACTTGGAGCATCAGCACCTTTAACCTCCTGTTCCGTACAGGTTGCAATTTGTCCTGAGGATGAACGGGAAGACGGGGAACCAATGAGAGACTAGCTCTTGGTGTTGGGACAGGCACAGGTCACTCTATTTTCCCATCAGGAAGAAGAATTAACCACAGGCTCAGCCTGCCCCCCGGAACCAGAACAGGGCCTGAAGCCATCCTGTGCTTTTGCGGCCAGCTCCCAAAAAAGCGACTTGTAAAATGGAGCTTCAGGGCACTGCAATTCAAAAACCTGCAGAGTTATAAATGATAACTCTCGTCCACAAATATATTGAGGGAAGGCAAAGAAGAGGATTTGAAATCAAGGCAGAATTGCAGGAAACAGATTTCAGGAGGTAGATTCGAATCGCCTTTAAAGCACATGAAAAGCGGCAAAACGTTCACAATGATGCCCTTGGCCAAAAAGGGCGTATGCGTTTTTTCCTGAATATATTCAGGAAAAAACGCATACGCCCTTTTTGGCCAACCAAGCAACCTGGAAAGGCAAATCAGCGCTACAAAGAAGTCTCGCTTCCCATCGGTCAAAAGGGCCATGCTGAAAAAAGTGTCAAAACCAGAAATGCAGGACAGGCCATGGAGAAATGGGAGCCTTGCTACACTGATGGGCGGGATGTAAATTGCCAACAGCCACTCTGGAGAAGTGTACGGTGTGTCCTGAAACATCTAAAAAACACAGCTTAGAGAGCATAGGGCACTTCCACGCATGGGGGGATAAAGTGGGAAAATTGAAAATCAGCAAGACACAAGCACCCCAAAGTTTAGGGCTGCTCTGTTGACAAGGACCTCCACTTCCTTCCACCTTAAATATCCCAGGAAAGCGAAAAATGGATAAAAAAGTTGTGGTCCTTATGTACAATGGAATATCACTCAGCCATGAAATCAATGTCATAAGGCTAGTAGCAGCATGATGAGTGGATTTAGGTAAGACGATTCTAAGTGAAATAAGTCACACAGAAAAGGACACTTCTCATAAGGTGTCACTTATAGAGGGAATGTAAAAACCGTTACACTTGAACTGAATTACAAAACAGAATAGAGTCACACATGCAGAAAACACACTATGGCTGCTTAACGGGAAAGGTGAGGTGGGGTGATACATAAAACAAGAGTTTCAAATTAGCTCAGATACCGTTCCATAAACCCAATATGGAATAGACAAGACCTACTCCTTGCTCAGAGAACTGGACTCAACACGCCCGATTCACCGCACAAGAATATATCTGACTAGAAATAATCTTAAAACCTATGTATTGATATCTCTCTGTTAGTGTGTCAAGTGGGTGTAAAGCGGCCTAAACACAGCCGTGAAAAGCAGCTAAACCCCATTATAAAAATAAATTACTTTTAAAAACCCATGAAACAAAGACAGGGAAAGAGAGAGAAATTCTTACACAATTCGTTCAGGGGCTGTGATGCAACCTGGATTGACCATATCTAGACCCACAGCTGGATGAGACATAAGGGTGGACACTCTTGGGGCTGAGAGGTCTGGTGAGGTTGGGTGAGCAAACGCAGACCCTTTAAAGTAATACTGCGTGCTACCCATCGCATGGGTCCCAAATCTCCAGGTTCAAGGGCATCTTCCTACATCGAAAACATGCATGAGAAACCCAGAAGATGGTACACCGTGTGATGGGGAAAGGTTTCTAAAACGCACCTCATTTCTCATCTCCTTGTGCTCGGGTTCGCCATTCCAGCCACTTTACTAGCAATCTCCCTACTTGGAGCATCAGCACCTTTAACCTCCTGTTCCGTACAGGTTGCAATTTGTCCTGAGGATGAACGGGAAGACGGGGAACCAATGAGAGACTAGCTCTTGGTGTTGGGACAGGCACAGGTCACTCTATTTTCCCATCAGGAAGAAGAATTAACCACAGGCTCAGCCTGCCCCCCAGAACCAGAACAGGGCCTGAAGCCATCCGGCGCTTTTGCGGCCGGCTCCCAAAAAACCGACTTGTAAAATGGAGCTTCAGGGCACTGCAATTCACAAACCTGCAGAGTTATAAATGATAACTCTCGTCCACAAATATATTGAGGGAAGGCAAAGAAGAGGATTTGAAATCAAGGCAGAATTGCAGGAAACAGATTTCAGGAGGTAGATTCGAATCGCCTTTAAAGCATATGAAAAGCGGCAAAACGTTGACAATGATGCCCTTGGCCAAAAAGGGCGTATGCGTTTTTTCCTGAATATATTCAGGAAAAAACGCATACGCCCTTTTTGGCCAACCAAGCAACCTGGAAAGCCAAATCAGCGCTACAAAGAAGTCTCGCTTCCCATCGGTCAAAAGGGCCATGCTGAAAAAAGTGTCAAAACCAGAAATGCAGGACAGGCCATGGAGAAATGGGAGCCTTGCTACACTGATGGGCGGGATGTAAATTGCCAACAGCCACTCTGGAGAAGTGTACGGTGTGTCCTGAAACATCTAAAAAACACAGCTTAGAGAGCATAGGGCACTTCCACGCATGGGGGGATAAAGTGGGAAAATTGAAAATCAGCAAGACACAAGCACCCCAAAGTTTAGGGCTGCTCTGTTGACAAGGACCTCCACTTCCTTCCACCTTAAATATCCCAGGAAAGCGAAAAATGGATAAAAAAGTTGTGGTCCTTAGGTACAATGGAATATCACTCAGCCATGAAATCAATGTCATAAGGCTAGTAGCAGCATGATGAGTGGATTTAGGTAAGACGATTCTAAGTGAAATAAGTCACACAGAAAAGGACACTTCTCATAAGGTGTCACTTATAGAGGGAATGTAAAAACCGTTACACTTGAACTGAATTACAAAACAGAACAGAGTCACACATGCAGAAAACACACTATGGCTGCTTAACGGGAAAGGTGAGGTGGGGTGATACATAAAACAAGAGTTTCAAATTAGCTCAGATACCGTTCCATAAACCCAATATGGAATAGACAAGACCTACTCCTTGCTCAGAGAACTGGACTCAACACGCCCGATTCACCGCACAAGAATATATCTGACTAGTAATAATCTTAAAACCTATGTATTGATATCTCTCTGTTAGTGTGTCAAGTGGGTGTAAAGCGGCATAAACACAGCCGTGAAAAGCAGCTAAACCCCATTATAACAATAAATTACTTTTAAAAACCCATGAAACAAAGACAGGGAAAGAGAGAGAAATTCTTACACAATTCGTTCAGGGGCTGTGATGCAACCTGGATTGACCATATCTAGACCCACAGCTGGATGAGACATAAGGGTGGACACTCTTGGGGCTGAGAGGTCTGGTGAGGTTGGGTGAGAAACGCAGACCCTTTAAAGTAATACTGCGTGCTACCCATCGCATGGGTCCCAAATCTCCAGGTTCAAGGGCATCTTCCTACATCGAAAACATGCATGAGAAACCCAGAAGATGGTACACCGTGTGATGGGGAAAGGTTTCTAAAACGCACCTCATTTCTCATCTCCTTGTGCTCGGGTTCGCCATTCCAGCCACTTTACTAGCAATCTCCCTACTTGGAGCATCAGCACCTTTAACCTCCTGTTCCGTACAGGTTGCAATTTGTCCTGAGGATGAACGGGAAGACGGGGAACCAATGAGAGACTAGCTCTTGGTGTTGGGACAGGCACAGGTCACTCTATTTTCCCATCAGGAAGAAGAATTAACCACAGGCTCAGCCTGCCCCCCGGAACCAGAACAGGGCCTGAAGCCATCCTGTGCTTTTGCGGCCAGCTCCCAAAAAAGCGACTTGTAAAATGGAGCTTCAGGGCACTGCAATTCAAAAACCTGCAGAGTTATAAATGATAACTCTCGTCCACAAATATATTGAGGGAAGGCAAAGAAGAGGATTTGAAATCAAGGCAGAATTGCAGGAAACAGATTTCAGGAGGTAGATTCGAATCGCCTTTAAAGCACATGAAAAGCGGCAAAACGTTGACAATGATGCCCTTGGCCAAAAAGGGCGTATGCGTTTTTTCCTGAATATATTCAGGAAAAAACGCATACGCCCTTTTTGGCCAACCAAGCAACCTGGAAAGGCAAATCAGCGCTACAAAGAAGTCTCGCTTCCCATCGGTCAAAAGGGCCATGCTGAAAAAAGTGTCAAAACCAGAAATGCAGGACAGGCCATGGAGAAATGGGAGCCTTGCTACACTGATGGGCGGGATGTAAATTGCCAACAGCCACTCTGGAGAAGTGTACGGTGTGTCCTGAAACATCTAAAAAACACAGCTTAGAGAGCATAGGGCACTTCCACGCATGGGGGGATAAAGTGGGAAAATTGAAAATCAGCAAGACACAGGCACCCCAAAGTTTACGGCTGCTCTGTTGACAAGGACCTCCACTTCCTTCCACCTTAAATATCCCAGGAAAGCGAAAAATGGATAAAAAAGTTGTGGTCCTTATGTACAATGGAATATCACTCAGCCATGAAATCAATGTCATAAGGCTAGTAGCAGCATGATGAGTGGATTTAGGTAAGACGATTCTAAGTGAAATAAGTCACACAGAAAAGGACACTTCTCATAAGGTGTCACTTATAGAGGGAATGTAAAAACCGTTACACTTGAACTGAATTACAAAACAGAACAGAGTCACACATGCAGAAAACACACTATGGCTGCTTAACGGGAAAGGTGAGGTGGGCTGATACATAAAACAAGAGTTTCAAATTAGCTCAGATACCGTTCCATAAACCCAATATGGAATAGACAAGACCTACTCCTTGCTCAGAGAACTGGACTCAACACGCCCGATTCACCGCACAAGAATATATCTGACTAGTAATAATCTTAAAACCTATGTATTGATATCTCTCTGTTAGTGTGTCAAGTGGGTGTAAAGCGGCATAAACACAGCCGTGAAAAGCAGCTAAACCCCATTATAAAAATAAATTACTTTTAAAAACCCATGAAACAAAGACAGGGAAAGAGAGAGAAATTCTTACACAATTCGTTCAGGGGCTGTGATGCAACCTGGATTGACCATATCTAGACCCACAGCTGGATGAGACATAAGGGTGGACACTCTTGGGGCTGAGAGGTCTGGTGAGGTTGGGTGAGCAAACGCAGACCCTTTAAAGTAATACTGCGTGCTACCCATCGCATGGGTCCCAAATCTCCAGGTTCAAGGGCATCTTCCTACATCGAAAACATGCATGAGAAACCCAGAAGATGGTACACCGTGTGATGGGGAAAGGTTTCTAAAACGCACCTCATTTCTCATCTCCTTGTGCTCGGGTTCGCCATTCCAGCCACTTTACTAGCAATCTCCCTACTTGGAGCATCAGCACCTTTAACCTCCTGTTCCGTACAGGTTGCAATTTGTCCTGAGGATGAACGGGAAGACGGGGAACCAATGAGAGACTAGCTCTTGGTGTTGGGACAGGCACAGGTCACTCTATTTTCCCATCAGGAAGAAGAATTAACCACAGGCTCAGCCTGCCCCCCTGAACCAGAACAGGGCCTGAAGCCATCCGGCGCTTTTGCGGAGAGCTCCCAAAAAACCGACTTGTAAAATGGAGCTTCAGGGCACTGCAATTCACAAACCTGCAGAGTTATAAATGATAACTCTCGTCCACAAATATATTGAGGGAAGGCAAAGAAGAGGATTTGAAATCAAGGCAGAATTGCAGGAAACAGATTTCAGGAGGTAGATTCGAATCGCCTTTAAAGCACATGAAAAGCGGCAAAACGTTCACAATGATGCCCTTGGCCAAAAAGGGCGTATGCGTTTTTTCCTGAATATATTCAGGAAAAAACGCATACGCCCTTTTTGGCCAACCAAGCAACCTGGAAAGGCAAATCAGCGCTACAAAGAAGTCTCGCTTCCCATCGGTCAAAAGGGCCATGCTGAAAAAAGTGTCAAAACCAGAAATGCACGACAGGCCATGGAGAAATGGGAGCCTTGCTACACTGATGGGCGGGATGTAAATTGCCAACAGCCACTCTGGAGAAGTGTACGGTGTGTCCTGAAACATCTAAAAAACACAGCTTAGAGAGCATAGGGCACTTCCACGCATGGGGGGATAAAGTGGGAAAATTGAAAATCAGCAAGACACAAGCACCCCAAAGTTTAGGGCTGCTCTGTTGACAAGGACCTCCACTTCCTTCCACCTTAAATATCCCAGGAAAGCGAAAAATGGATAAAAAAGTTGTGGTCCTTAGGTACAATGGAATATCACTCAGCCATGAAATCAATGTCATAAGGCTAGTAGCAGCATGATGAGTGGATTTAGGTAAGACGATTCTAAGTGAAATAAGTCACACAGAAAAGGACACTTCTCATAAGGTGTCACTTATAGAGGGAATGTAAAAACCGTTACACTTGAACTGAATTACAAAACAGAACAGAGTCACACATGCAGAAAACACACTATGGCTGCTTAACGGGAAAGGTGAGGTGGGGTGATACATAAAACAAGAGTTTCAAATTAGCTCAGATACCGTTCCATAAACCCAATATGGAATAGACAAGACCTACTCCTTGCTCAGAGAACTGGACTCAACACGCCCGATTCACCGCACAAGAATATATCTGACTAGTAATAATCTTAAAACCTATGTATTGATATCTCTCTGTTAGTGTGTCAAGTGGGTGTAAAGCGGCATAAACACAGCCGTGAAAAGCAGCTAAACCCCATTATAAAAATAAATTACTTTTAAAAACCCATGAAACAAAGACAGGGAAAGAGAGAGAAATTCTTACACAATTCGTTCAGGGGCTGTGATGCAACCTGGATTGACCATATCTAGACCCACAGCTGGATGAGACATAAGGGTGGACACTCTTGGGGCTGAGAGGTCTGGTGAGGTTGGGTGAGAAACGCAGACCCTTTAAAGTAATACTGCGTGCTACCCATCGCATGGGTCCCAAATCTCCAGGTTCAAGGGCATCTTCCTACATCGAAAACATGCATGAGAAACCCAGAAGATGGTACACCGTGTGATGGGGAAACGTTTCTAAAACGCACCTCATTTCTCATCTCCTTGTGCTCGGGTTCGCCATTCCAGCCACTTTACTAGCAATCTCCCTACTTGGAGCATCAGCACCTTTAACCTCCTGTTCCGTACAGGTTGCAATTTGTCCTGAGGATGAACGGGAAGACGGGGAACCAATGAGAGACTAGCTCTTGGTGTTGGGACAGGCACAGGTCACTCTATTTTCCCATCAGGAAGAAGAATTAACCACAGGCTCAGCCTGCCCCCCTGAACCAGAACAGGATCTGAATCCATCCTGCGCTTTTGCGGCCGGCTCCCAAAAAAGCGACTTGTAAAATGGAGCTTCAGGGCACTGCAATTCACAAACCTGCAGAGTTATAAATGATAACTCTCGTCCACAAATATATTGAGGGAAGGCAAAGAAGAGGATTTGAAATCAAGGCAGAATTGCAGGAAACAGATTTCAGGAGGTAGATTCGAATCGCCTTTAAAGCACATGAAAAGCGGCAAAACGTTGACAATGATGCCCTTGGCCAAAAAGGGCGTATGCGTTTTTTCCTGAATATATTCAGGAAAAAACGCATACGCCCTTTTTGGCCAACCAAGCTACCTGGAAAGGCAAATCAGCGCTACAAAGAAGTCTCGCTTCCCATCGGTCAAAAGGGCCATGCTGAAAAAAGTGTCAAAACCAGAAATGCAGGACAGGCCATGGAGAAATGGGAGCCTTGCTACACTGATGGCGGGATGTAAATTGCCAACAGCCACTCTGGAGAAGTGTACGGTGTGTCCTGAAACATCTAAAAAACACAGCTTAGAGAGCATAGGGCACTTCCACGCATGGGGGGATAAAGTGGGAAAATTGAAAATCAGCAAGACACAAGCACCCCAAAGTTTAGGGCTGCTCTGTTGACAAGGACCTCCACTTCCTTCCACCTTAAATATCCCAGGAAAGCGAAAAATGGATAAAAAAGTTGTGGTCCTTATGTACAATGGAATATCACTCAGCCATGAAATCAATGTCATAAGGCTAGTAGCAGCATGATGAGTGGATTTAGGTAAGACGATTCTAAGTGAAATAAGTCACACAGAAAAGGACACTTCTCATAAGGTGTCACTTATAGAGGGAAAGTAAAAACCGTTACACTTGAACTGAATTACAAAACAGAACAGAGTCACACATGCAGAAAACACACTATGGCTGCTTAACGGGAAAGGTGAGGTGGGGTGATACATAAAACAAGAGTTTCAAATTAGCTCAGATACCGTTCCATAAACCCAATATGGAATAGACAAGACCTACTCCTTGCTCAGAGAACTGGACTCAACACGCCCGATTCACCGCACAAGAATATATCTGACTAGTAATAATCTTAAAACCTATGTATTGATATCTCTCTGTTAGTGGGTCAAGTGGGTGTAAAGCGGCCTAAACACAGCCGTGAAAAGCAGCTAAACCCCATTATAAAAATAAATTACTTTTAAAAACCCATGAAACAAAGACAGGGAAAGAGAGAGAAATTCTTACACAATTCGTTCAGGGGCTGTGATGCAACCTGGATTGACCATATCTAGACCCACAGCTGGATGAGACATAAGGGTGGACACTCTTGGGGCTGAGAGGTTTGGTGAGGTTGGGTGAGCAAACGCAGACCCTTTAAAGTAATACTGCGTGCTACCCATCGCATGGGTCCCAAATCTCCAGGTTCAAGGGCATCTTCCTACATCGAAAACATGCATGAGAAACCCAGAAGATGGTACACCGTGTGATGGGGAAAGGTTTCTAAAACGCACCTCATTTCTCATCTCCTTGTGCTCGGGTTCGCCATTCCAGCCACTTTACTAGCAATCTCCCTACTTGGAGCATCAGCACCTTTAACCTCCTGTTCCGTACAGGTTGCAATTTGTCCTGAGGATGAACGGGAAGACGGGGAACCAATGAGAGACTAGCTCTTGGTGTTGGGACAGGCACAGGTCACTCTATTTTCCCATCAGGAAGAAGAATTAACCACAGGCTCAGCCTGCCCCCCTGAACCAGAACAGGGCCTGAAGCCATCCGGCGCTTTTGCGGAGAGCTCCCAAAAAACCGACTTGTAAAATGGAGCTTCAGGGCACTGCAATTCACAAACCTGCAGAGTTATAAATGATAACTCTCGTCCACAAATATATTGAGGGAAGGCAAAGAAGAGGATTTGAAATCAAGGCAGAATTGCAGGAAACAGATTTCAGGAGGTAGATTCGAATCGCCTTTAAAGCACATGAAAAGCGGCAAAACGTTCACAATGATGCCCTTGGCCAAAAAGGGCGTATGCGTTTTTTCCTGAATATATTCAGGAAAAAACGCATACGCCCTTTTTGGCCAACCAAGCAACCTGGAAAGGCAAATCAGCGCTACAAAGAAGTCTCGCTTCCCATCGGTCAAAAGGGCCATGCTGAAAAAAGTGTCAAAACCAGAAATGCACGACAGGCCATGGAGAAATGGGAGCCTTGCTACACTGATGGGCGGGATGTAAATTGCCAACAGCCACTCTGGAGAAGTGTACGGTGTGTCCTGAAACATCTAAAAAACACAGCTTAGAGAGCATAGGGCACTTCCACGCATGGGGGGATAAAGTGGGAAAATTGAAAATCAGCAAGACACAAGCACCCCAAAGTTTAGGGCTGCTCTGTTGACAAGGACCTCCACTTCCTTCCACCTTAAATATCCTAGGAAAGCGAAAAATGGATAAAAAAGTTGTGGTCCTTAGGTACAATGGAATATCACTCAGCCATGAAATCAATGTCATAAGGCTAGTAGCAGCATGATGAGTGGATTTAGGTAAGACGATTCTAAGTGAAATAAGTCACACAGAAAAGGACACTTCTCATAAGGTGTCACTTATAGAGGGAATGTAAAAACCGTTACACTTGAACTGAATTACAAAACAGAACAGAGTCACACATGCAGAAAACACACTATGGCTGCTTAACGGGAAAGGTGAGGTGGGGTGATACATAAAACAAGAGTTTCAAATTAGCTCAGATACCGTTCCATAAACCCAATATGGAATAGACAAGACCTACTCCTTGCTCAGAGAACTGGACTCAACACGCCCGATTCACCGCACAAGAATATATCTGACTAGTAATAATCTTAAAACCTATGTATTGATATCTCTCTGTTAGTGTGTCAAGTGGGTGTAAAGCGGCATAAACACAGCCGTGAAAAGCAGCTAAACCCCATTATAAAAATAAATTACTTTTAAAAACCCATGAAACAAAGACAGGGAAAGAGAGAGAAATTCTTACACAATTCGTTCAGGGGCTGTGATGCAACCTGGATTGACCATATCTAGACCCACAGCTGGATGAGACATAAGGGTGGACACTCTTGGGGCTGAGAGGTCTGGTGAGGTTGGGTGAGAAACGCAGACCCTTTAAAGTAATACTGCGTGCTACCCATCGCATGGGTCCCAAATCTCCAGGTTCAAGGGCATCTTCCTACATCGAAAACATGCATGAGAAACCCAGAAGATGGTACACCGTGTGATGGGGAAACGTTTCTAAAACGCACCTCATTTCTCATCTCCTTGTGCTCGGGTTCGCCATTCCAGCCACTTTACTAGCAATCTCCCTACTTGGAGCATCAGCACCTTTAACCTCCTGTTCCGTACAGGTTGCAATTTGTCCTGAGGATGAACGGGAAGACGGGGAACCAATGAGAGACTAGCTCTTGGTGTTGGGACAGGCACAGGTCACTCTATTTTCCCATCAGGAAGAAGAATTAACCACAGGCTCAGCCTGCCCCCCTGAACCAGAACAGGATCTGAATCCATCCTGCGCTTTTGCGGCCGGCTCCCAAAAAAGCGACTTGTAAAATGGAGCTTCAGGGCACTGCAATTCACAAACCTGCAGAGTTATAAATGATAACTCTCGTCCACAAATATATTGAGGGAAGGCAAAGAAGAGGATTTGAAATCAAGGCAGAATTGCAGGAAACAGATTTCAGGAGGTAGATTCGAATCGCCTTTAAAGCACATGAAAAGCGGCAAAACGTTGACAATGATGCCCTTGGCCAAAAAGGGCGTATGCGTTTTTTCCTGAATATATTCAGGAAAAAACGCATACGCCCTTTTTGGCCAACCAAGCTACCTGGAAAGGCAAATCAGCGCTACAAAGAAGTCTCGCTTCCCATCGGTCAAAAGGGCCATGCTGAAAAAAGTGTCAAAACCAGAAATGCAGGACAGGCCATGGAGAAATGGGAGCCTTGCTACACTGATGGCGGGATGTAAATTGCCAACAGCCACTCTGGAGAAGTGTACGGTGTGTCCTGAAACATCTAAAAAACACAGCTTAGAGAGCATAGGGCACTTCCACGCATGGGGGGATAAAGTGGGAAAATTGAAAATCAGCAAGACACAAGCACCCCAAAGTTTAGGGCTGCTCTGTTGACAAGGACCTCCACTTCCTTCCACCTTAAATATCCCAGGAAAGCGAAAAATGGATAAAAAAGTTGTGGTCCTTATGTACAATGGAATATCACTCAGCCATGAAATCAATGTCATAAGGCTAGTAGCAGCATGATGAGTGGATTTAGGTAAGACGATTCTAAGTGAAATAAGTCACACAGAAAAGGACACTTCTCATAAGGTGTCACTTATAGAGGGAAAGTAAAAACCGTTACACTTGAACTGAATTACAAAACAGAACAGAGTCACACATGCAGAAAACACACTATGGCTGCTTAACGGGAAAGGTGAGGTGGGGTGATACATAAAACAAGAGTTTCAAATTAGCTCAGATACCGTTCCATAAACCCAATATGGAATAGACAAGACCTACTCCTTGCTCAGAGAACTGGACTCAACACGCCCGATTCACCGCACAAGAATATATCTGACTAGTAATAATCTTAAAACCTATGTATTGATATCTCTCTGTTAGTGTGTCAAGTGGGTGTAAAGTGGCATAAACACAGCCGTGAAAAGCAGCTAAACCCCATTATAACAATAAATTACTTTTAAAAACCCATGAAACAAAGACAGGGAAAGAGAGAGAAATTCTTACACAATTCGTTCAGGGGCTGTGATGCAACCTGGATTGACCATATCTAGACCCACAGCTGTATGAGACATAAGGGTGGACACTCTTGGGGCTGAGAGGTTTCGTGAGGTTGGGTGAGCAAACACAGACCCTTTAAAGTAATCCTGCGTGCTACCCATCGCATGGGTCCCAAATCTCCAGGTTCAAGGGCATCTTCCTACATCGAAAACATGCATGAGAAACCCAGAAGATGGTACACCGTGTGATGGGGAAAGGTTTCTAAAACGCACCTCATTTCTCATCTCCTTGTGCTCGGGTTCGCCATTCCAGCCACTTTACTAGCAATCTCCCTACTTGGAGCATCAGCACCTTTAACCTCCTGTTCCGTACAGGTTGCAATTTGTCCTGAGGATGAACGGGAAGACGGGGAACCAATGAGAGACTAGCTCTTGGTGTTGGGACAGGCACAGGTCACTCTATTTTCCCATCAGGAAGAAGAATTAACCACAGGCTCAGCCTGCCCCCCGGAACCAGAACAGGGCCTGAAGCCATCCTGTGCTTTTGCGGCCAGCTCCCAAAAAAGCGACTTGTAAAATGGAGCTTCAGGGCACTGCAATTCAAAAACCTGCAGAGTTATAAATGATAACTCTCGTCCACAAATATATTGAGGGAAGGCAAAGAAGAGGATTTGAAATCAAGGCAGAATTGCAGGAAACAGATTTCAGGAGGTAGATTCGAATCGCCTTTAAAGCACATGAAAAGCGGCAAAACGTTGACAATGATGCCCTTGGCCAAAAAGGGCGTATGCGTTTTTTCCTGAATATATTCAGGAAAAAACGCATACGCCCTTTTTGGCCAACCAAGCAACCTGGAAAGGCAAATCAGCGCTACAAAGAAGTCTCGCTTCCCATCGGTCAAAAGGGCCATGCTGAAAAAAGTGTCAAAACCAGAAATGCAGGACAGGCCATGGAGGAATCGGAGCCTTGCTACACTGATGGGTGGGATGTAAATTGCCAACAGCCACTCTGGAGAAGTGTACGGTGTGTCCTGAAACATCTAAAAAACACAGCTTAGAGAGCATAGGGCACTTCCACGCATGGGGGGATAAAGTGGGAAAATTGAAAATCAGCAAGACACAAGCACCCCAAAGTTTAGGGCTGCTCTGTTGACAAGGACCTCCACTTCATTCCACCTTAAATATCCCAGGAAAGCGAAAAATGGATCAAAAAGTTGTGGTCCTTATGTACAATGTAATATCACTCAGCCATGAAATCAATGACATAAGGCTAGTAGCAGCATGATGAGTGGATTTAGGTACGACGATTCTAAGTGAAATAAGTCACACAGAAAAGGACACTTCTCATAAGGTGTCACTTATAGAGGGAAAGTAAAAACCGTTACACTTGAACTGAATTACAAAACAGAACAGAGTCACACATGCAGAAAACACACTATGGCTGCTTAACGGGAAAGGTGAGGTGGGGTGATACATAAAACAAGAGTTTCAAATTAGCTCAGATACCGTTCCATAAACCCAATATGTAATAGACAAGACCTACTCCTTGCTCAGAGAACTGGACTCAACACGCCCGATTCACCGCACAAGAATATATCTGACTAGTAATAATCTTAAAACCTATGTATTGATATCTCTCTGTTAGTGTGTCAAGTGGGTGTAAAGCGGCATAAACACAGCCGTGAAAAGCAGCTAAACCCCATTATAAAAATAAATTACTTTTAAAAACCCATGAAACAAAGACAGGGAAAGAGAGAGAAATTCTTACACAATTCGTTCAGGGGCTGTGATGCAACCTGGATTGACCATATCTAGACCCACAGCTGGATGAGACATAAGGTTGGACACTCTTGGGGCTGAGAGGTTTGGTGAGGTTGGGTGAGCAAACGCAGACCCTTTAAAGTAATACTGCGTGCTACCCATCGCATGGGTCCCAAATCTCCAGGTTCAAGGGCATCTTCCTACATCGAAAACATGCATGAGAAACCCAGAAGATGGTACACCGTGTGATGGGGATAGGTTTCTAAAACGCACCTCATTTCTCATCTCCTTGTGCTCGGGTTCGCCATTCCAGCCACTTTACTAGCAATCTCCCTACTTGGAGCATCAGCACCTTTAACCTCCTGTTCCATACAGGTTGCAATTTGTCCTGAGGATGAACGGGAAGACGGGGAACCAATGAGAGACTAGCTCTTGGTGTTGGGACAGGCACAGGTCACTCTATTTTCCCATCAGGAAGAAGAATTAACCACAGGCTCAGCCTGCCCCCCGGAACCAGAACAGGGCCTGAAGCCATCCTGCGCTTTTGCGGCCAGCACCCAAAAAAGCGACTTGTAAAATGGAGCTTCAGTGCACTGCAAATCACAAACCTGCAGAGTTATAAATGATAACTCTCGTCCACAAATATATTGAGGGAAGGCAAAGAAGAGGATTTGAAATCAAGGCAGAATTGCAGGAAACAGATTTCAGGAGGTAGATTCGAATCGCCTTTAAAGCACATGAAAAGCGGCAAAACGTTGACAATGATGCCCTTGGCCAAAAAGGGCGTATGCGTTTTTTCCTGAATATATTCAGGAAAAAACGCATACGCCCTTTTTGGCCAACCAAGCAACCTGGAAAGGCAAATCAGCGCTACAAAGAAGTCTCGCTTCCCATCGGTCAAAAGGGCCATGCTGAAAAAAGTTTCAAAACCAGAAATGCAGGACAGGCCATGGAGAAATGGGAGCCTTGCTACACTGATGGGCGGGATGTGAATTGCCAACAGCCACTCTGGAGAAGTGTACGGTGTGTCCTGAAACATCTAAAAAACACAGCTTAGAGAGCATAGGGCACTTCCACGCATGGGGGGATAAAGTGGGAAAATTGAAAATCAGCAAGACACAAGCACCCCAAAGTTTAAGGCTGCTCTGTTGACAAGGACCTCCACTTCATTCCACCTTAAATTTCCCAAGAAAGCGAAAAATGGATCAAAAAGTTGTGGTCCTTATGTACAATGTAATATCACTCAGCCATGAAATCAATGACATAAGGCTAGTAGCAGCATGATGAGTGGATTTAGGTACGACGATTCTAAGTGAAATAAGTCACACAGAAAAGGACACTTCTCATAAGGTGTCACTTATAGAGGGAAAGTAAAAACCGTTACACTTGAACTGAATTACAAAACAGAACAGAGTCACACATGCAGAAAACACACTATGGCTGCTTAACGGGAAAGGTGAGGTGGGGTGATACATAAAACAAGAGTTTCAAATTAGCTCAGATACCGTTCCATAAACCCAATATGTAATAGACAAGACCTACTCCTTGCTCAGAGAACTGGACTCAACACGCCCGATTCACCGCACAAGAATATATCTGACTAGTAATAATCTTAAAACCTATGTATTGATATCTCTCTGTTAGTGTGTCAAGTGGGTGTAAAGCGGCATAAACACAGCCGTGAAAAGCAGCTAAACCCCATTATAAAAATAAATTACTTTTAAAAACCCATGCAACAAAGACAGGGAAAGAGAGAGAAATTCTTACACAATTCGTTCAGGGGTTGTGATGCAACCTGGATTGACCATATCTAGACCCACAGCTGGATGAGACATAAGGTTGGACACTCTTGGGGCTGAGAGGTTTGGTGAGGTTGGGTGAGCAAACGCAGACCCTTTAAAGTAATACTGCGTGCTACCCATTGCATGGGTCCCAAATCTCCAGGTTCAAGGGCATCTTCCTACATCGAAAACATGCATGAGAAACCCAGAAGATGGTACACCGTGTGATGGGGAAAGGTTTCTAAAACGCACCTCATTTCTCATCTCCTTGTGCTCGGGTTCGCCATTCCAGCCACTTTACTAACAATCTCCCTACTTGGAGCATCAGCACCTTTAACCTCCTGTTCCGTACAGGTTGCAATTTGTCCTGAGGATGAACGGGAAGACGGGGAACCAATGAGAGACTAGCTCTTGGTGTTGGGACAGGCACAGGTCACTCTATTTTCCCATCAGGAAGAAGAATTAACCACAGGCTCAGCCTGCCCCCCGGAACCAGAACAGGGCCTGAAGCCATCCTGCGCTTTTGCGGCCAGCACCCAAAAAAGCGACTTGTAAAATGGAGCTTCAGTGCACTGCAAATCACAAACCTGCAGAGTTATAAATGATAACTCTCGTCCACAAATATATTGAGGGAAGGCAAAGAAGAGGATTTGAAATCAAGGCAGAATTGCAGGAAACAGATTTCAGGAGGTAGATTCGAATCGCCTTTAAAGCACATGAAAAGCGGCAAAACGTTGACAATGATGCCCTTGGCCAAAAAGGGCGTATGCGTTTTTTCCTGAATATATTCAGGAAAAAACGCATACGCCCTTTTTGGCCAACCAAGCAACCTGGAAAGGCAAATCAGCGCTACAAAGAAGTCTCGCTTCCCATCGGTCAAAAGGGCCATGCTGAAAAAAGTTTCAAAACCAGAAATGCAGGACAGGCCATGGAGGAATCGGAGCCTTGCTACACTGATGGGTGGGATGTAAATTGCCAACAGCCACTCTGGAGAAGTGTACGGTGTGTCCTGAAACATCTAAAAAACACAGCTTAGAGAGCATAGGGCACTTCCACGCATGGGGGGATAAAGTGGGAAAATTGAAAATCAGCAAGACACAAGCACCCCAAAGTTTAGGGCTGCTCTGTTGACAAGGACCTCCACTTCATTCCACCTTAAATATCCCAGGAAAGCGAAAAATGGATCAAAAAGTTGTGGTCCTTATGTACAATGTAATATCACTCAGCCATGAAATCAATGACATAAGGCTAGTAGCAGCATGATGAGTGGATTTAGGTACGACGATTCTAAGTGAAATAAGTCACACAGAAAAGGACACTTCTCATAAGGTGTCACTTATAGAGGGAAAGTAAAAACCGTTACACTTGAACTGAATTACAAAACAGAACAGAGTCACACATGCAGAAAACACACTATGGCTGCTTAACGGGAAAGGTGAGGTGGGGTGATACATAAAACAAGAGTTTCAAATTAGCTCAGATACCGTTCCATAAACCCAATATGTAATAGACAAGACCTACTCCTTGCTCAGAGAACTGGACTCAACACGCCCGATTCACCGCACAAGAATATATCTGACTAGTAATAATCTTAAAACCTATGTATTGATATCTCTCTGTTAGTGTGTCAAGTGGGTGTAAAGCGGCATAAACACAGCCGTGAAAAGCAGCTAAACCCCATTATAAAAATAAATTACTTTTAAAAACCCATGAAACAAAGACAGGGAAAGAGAGAGAAATTCTTACACAATTCGTTCAGGGGCTGTGATGCAACCTGGATTGACCATATCTAGACCCACAGCTGGATGAGACATAAGGTTGGACACTCTTGGGGCTGAGAGGTTTGGTGAGGTTGGGTGAGCAAACGCAGACCCTTTAAAGTAATACTGCGTGCTACCCATCGCATGGGTCCCAAATCTCCAGGTTCAAGGGCATCTTCCTACATCGAAAACATGCATGAGAAACCCAGAAGATGGTACACCGTGTGATGGGGATAGGTTTCTAAAACGCACCTCATTTCTCATCTCCTTGTGCTCGGGTTCGCCATTCCAGCCACTTTACTAGCAATCTCCCTACTTGGAGCATCAGCACCTTTAACCTCCTGTTCCATACAGGTTGCAATTTGTCCTGAGGATGAACGGGAAGACGGGGAACCAATGAGAGACTAGCTCTTGGTGTTGGGACAGGCACAGGTCACTCTATTTTCCCATCAGGAAGAAGAATTAACCACAGGCTCAGCCTGCCCCCCGGAACCAGAACAGGGCCTGAAGCCATCCTGCGCTTTTGCGGCCAGCACCCAAAAAAGCGACTTGTAAAATGGAGCTTCAGTGCACTGCAAATCACAAACCTGCAGAGTTATAAATGATAACTCTCGTCCACAAATATATTGAGGGAAGGCAAAGAAGAGGATTTGAAATCAAGGCAGAATTGCAGGAAACAGATTTCAGGAGGTAGATTCGAATCGCCTTTAAAGCACATGAAAAGCGGCAAAACGTTGACAATGATGCCCTTGGCCAAAAAGGGCGTATGCGTTTTTTCCTGAATATATTCAGGAAAAAACGCATACGCCCTTTTTGGCCAACCAAGCAACCTGGAAAGGCAAATCAGCGCTACAAAGAAGTCTCGCTTCCCATCGGTCAAAAGGGCCATGCTGAAAAAAGTTTCAAAACCAGAAATGCAGGACAGGCCATGGAGAAATGGGAGCCTTGCTACACTGATGGGCGGGATGTGAATTGCCAACAGCCACTCTGGAGAAGTGTATGGTGTGTCCTGAAACATCTAAAAAACACAGCTTAGAGAGCATAGGGCACTTCCACGCATGGGGGGATAAAGTGGGAAAATTGAAAATCAGCAAGACACAAGCACCCCAAAGTTTAAGGCTGCTCTGTTGACAAGGACCTCCACTTCATTCCACCTTAAATATCCCAAGAAAGCGAAAAATGGATCAAAAAGTTGTGGTCCTTATGTACAATGTAATATCACTCAGCCATGAAATCAATGACATAAGGCTAGTAGCAGCATGATGAGTGGATTTAGGTACGACGATTCTAAGTGAAATAAGTCACACAGAAAAGGACACTTCTCATAAGGTGTCACTTATAGAGGGAAAGTAAAAACCGTTACACTTGAACTGAATTACAAAACAGAACAGAGTCACACATGCAGAAAACACACTATGGCTGCTTAACGGGAAAGGTGAGGTGGGGTGATACATAAAACAAGAGTTTCAAATTAGCTCAGATACCGTTCCATAAACCCAATATGTAATAGACAAGACCTACTCCTTGCTCAGAGAACTGGACTCAACACGCCCGATTCACCGCACAAGAATATATCTGTCTAGTAATAATCTTAAAACCTATGTATTGATATCTCTCTGTTAGTGTGTCAAGTGTGTGTAAAGCGGCATAAACACAGCCGTGAAAAGCAGCTAAACCCCATTATAAAAATAAATTACTTTTAAAAACCCATGCAACAAAGACAGGGAAAGAGAGAGAAATTCTTACACAATTCGTTCAGGGGTTGTGATGCAACCTGGATTGACCATATCTAGACCCACAGCTGGATGAGACATAAGGTTGGACACTCTTGGGGCTGAGAGGTTTGGTGAGGTTGGGTGAGCAAACGCAGACCCTTTAAAGTAATACTGCGTGCTACCCATTGCATGGGTCCCAAATCTCCAGGTTCAAGGGCATCTTCCTACATCGAAAACATGCATGAGAAACCCAGAAGATGGTACACCGTGTGATGGGGAAAGGTTTCTAAAACGCACCTCATTTCTCATCTCCTTGTGCTCGGGTTCGCCATTCCAGCCACTTTACTAACAATCTCCCTACTTGGAGCATCAGCACCTTTAACCTCCTGTTCCGTACAGGTTGCAATTTGTCCTGAGGATGAACGGGAAGACGGGGAACCAATGAGAGACTAGCTCTTGGTGTTGGGACAGGCACAGGTCACTCTATTTTCCCATCAGGAAGAAGAATTAACCACAGGCTCAGCCTGCCCCCCGGAACCAGAACAGGGCCTGAAGCCATCCTGCGCTTTTGCGGCCAGCACCCAAAAAAGCGACTTGTAAAATGGAGCTTCAGTGCACTGCAAATCACAAACCTGCAGAGTTATAAATGATAACTCTCGTCCACAAATATATTGAGGGAAGGCAAAGAAGAGGATTTGAAATCAAGGCAGAATTGCAGGAAACAGATTTCAGGAGGTAGATTCGAATCGCCTTTAAAGCACATGAAAAGCGGCAAAACGTTGACAATGATGCCCTTGGCCAAAAAGGGCGTATGCGTTTTTTCCTGAATATATTCAGGAAAAAACACATACGCCCTTTTTGGCCAACCAAGCAACCTGGAAAGGCAAATCAGTGCTACAAAGAAGTCTCGCTTCCCATCGGTCAAAAGGGCCATGCTGAAAAAAGTGTCAAAACCAGAAATGCAGGACAGGCCATGGAGAAATGGGAGCCTTGCTACACTGATGGGCGGGATGTAAATTGCCAACAGCCACTCTGGAGTAGTGTACGGTGTGTCCTGAAACATCTAAAAAACACAGCTTAGAGAGAATAGGGCACTTCCACGCATGGGGGTTAAAGTGGGAAAATTGAAAATCAGCAAGACACAAGCACCCCAAAGTTTGGGCTGCTCTGTTGACAAGGACCTCCACTTCATTCCACCTTAAATATCCCAGGAAAGCGAAAAATGGATAAAGAAGTTGTGGTCCTTATGTACAATGGAATATCACTCAGCCATGAAATCAATGTCATAAGGCTAGTAGCAGCATGATGAGTGGATTTAGGTACGACGATTCTAAGTGAAATAAGTCACACAGAACAGGACACTTCTCATAAGGTGTCACTTATAGAGGGAATGTAAAAACCGTTACACTTGAACTGAATTACAAAACAGAACAGAGTCACACATGCAGAAAACACACTATGGCTGCTTAACGGGAAAGGTGAGGTGGGGTGATACATAAAACAAGAGTTTCAAATTAGCTCAGATACCATTCCATAAACCCAATATGTAATAGACAAGACCTACTCCTTGCTCAGAGAACTGGACTCAACACGCCCGATTCACCGCACAAGAATATATCTGACTAGTAATAATCTTAAAACCTATGTATTGATATCTCTCTGTTAGTGTGTCAAGTGGGTGTAAAGTGGCATAAACACAGCCGTGAAAAGCAGCTAAACCCCATTATAAAAATAAATTACTTTCAAAAACCCATGCAACAAAGACAGGGAAAGAGAGAGAAATTCTTACACAATTCGTTCAGGGGCTGTGATGCAACCTGGATTGACCATATCTAGACCCACAGCTGGATGAGACATAAGGGTGGACACTCTTGGCGCTGAGAGGTTTGGTGAGGTTGGGTGAGCAAACGCAGACCCTTTAAAGTAATACTGCGTGCTACCCATCGCATGGGTCCCAAATCTCCAGGTTCAAGGGCATCTTCCTACATCGAAAACATGCATGAGAAACCCAGAAGATGGTACACCGTGTGATGGGGAAAGGTTTCTAAAACGCACCTCATTTCTCATCTCCTTGTGCTCGGGTTCGCCATTCCAGCCACTTTACTAGCAATCTCCCTACTTGGAGCATCAGCACCTTTAACCTCCTGTTCCATACAGGTTGCAATTTGTCCTGAGGATGAACGGGAAGACGGGGAACCAATGAGAGACTAGCTCTTGGTGTTGGGACAGGCACAGGTCACTCTATTTTCCCATCAGGAAGAAGAATTAACCACAGGCTCAGCCTGCCACCCGGAACCAGAACAGGGCCTGAAGCCATCCTGCGCTTTTGCGGCCAGCACCCAAAAAAGCGACTTGTAAAATGGAGCTTCAGGGCACTGCAATTCACAAATCTGCAGAGTTATAAATGATAACTCTCGTCCACAAATATATTGAGGGAAGGCAAAGAAGAGGATTTGAAATCAAGGCAGAATTGCAGGAAACAGATTTCAGGAGGTAGATTCGAATCGCCTTTAAAGCACATGAAAAGCGGCAAAACGTTGACAATGATGCCCTTGGCCAAAAAGGGCGTATGCGGTTTTTCCTTAATATATTCAGGAAAAAACGCATACGCCCTTTTTGGCCAACCAAGCAACCTGGAAAGGCAAATCAGCGCTACAAAGAAGTCTCGCTTCCCATCGGTCAAAAGGGCCATGCTGAAAAAAGTGTCAAAACCAGAAATGCAGGACAGGCCATGGAGAAATGGGAGCCTTGCTACACTGATGGGCGGGATGTGAATTGCCAACAGCCACTCTGGAGAAGTGTACGGTGTGTCCTGAAACATCTAAAAAACACAGCTTAGAGAGCATAGGGCACTTCCACGCATGGGGGGATAAAGTGGGAAAATTGAAAATCAGCAAGACACAAGCACCCCAAAGTTTAGGGCTGCTCTGTTGACAAGGACCTCCACTTCATTCCACCTTAAATATCCCAGGAAAGCGAAAAATGGATCAAAAAGTTGTGGTCCTTATGTACAATGTAATATCACTCAGCCATGAAATCAATGACATAAGGCTAGTAGCAGCATGATGAGTGGATTTAGGTACGACGATTCTAAGTGAAATAAGTCACACAGAAAAGGACACTTCTCATAAGGTGTCACTTATAGAGGGAAAGTAAAAACCGTTACACTTGAACTGAATTACAAAACAGAACAGAGTCACACATGCAGAAAACACACTATGGCTGCTTAACGGGAAAGGTGAGGTGGGGTGATACATAAAACAAGAGTTTCAAATTAGCTCAGATACCGTTCCATAAACCCAATATGTAATAGACAAGACCTACTCCTTGCTCAGAGAACTGGACTCAACACGCCCGATTCACCGCACAAGAATATATCTGACTAGTAATAATCTTAAAACCTATGTATTGATATCTCTCTGTTAGTGTGTCAAGTGGGTGTAAAGCGGCATAAACACAGCCGTGAAAAGCAGCTAAACCCCATTATAAAAATAAATTACTTTTAAAAACCCATGCAACAAAGACAGGGAAAGAGAGAGAAATTCTTACACAATTCGTTCAGGGGCTGTGATGCAACCTGGATTGACCATATCTAGACCCACAGCTGGATGAGACATAAGGTTGGACACTCTTGGGGCTGAGAGGTTTGGTGAGGTTGGGTGAGCAAACGCAGACCCTTTAAAGTAATACTGCGTGCTACCCATCGCATGGGTCCCAAATCTCCAGGTTCAAGGGCATCTTCCTACATCGAAAACATGCATGAGAAACCCAGAAGATGGTACACCGTGTGATGGGGAAAGGTTTCTAAAATGCACCTCATTTCTCATCTCCTTGTGCTCGGGTTCGCCATTCCAGCCACTTTACTAACAATCTCCCTACTTGGAGCATCAGCACCTTTAACCTCCTGTTCCGTACAGGTTGCAGTTTGTCCTGAGGATGAACGGGAAGACGGGGAACCAATGAGAGACTAGCTCTTGGTGTTGGGACAGGCACAGGTCACTATATTTTCCCATCAGGAAGAAGAATTAACCACAGGCTCAGCCTGCCCCCCGGAACCAGAACAGGGCCTGAAGCCATCCTGCGCTTTTGCGGCCAGCACCCAAAAAAGCGACTTGTAAAATGGAGCTTCAGTGCACTGCAAATCACAAACCTGCAGAGTTATAAATGATAACTCTCGTCCACAAATATATTGAGGGAAGGCAAAGAAGAGGATTTGAAATCAAGGCAGAATTGCAGGAAACAGATTTCAGGAGGTAGATTCGAATCGCCTTTAAAGCACATGAAAAGCGGCAAAACGTTGACAATGATGCCCTTGGCCAAAAAGGGCGTATGCGTTTTTTCCTGAATATATTCAGGAAAAAACACATACGCCCTTTTTGGCCAACCAAGCAACCTGGAAAGGCAAATCAGTGCTACAAAGATGTCTCGCTTCCCATCGGTCAAAAGGGCCATGCTGAAAAAAGTGTCAAAACCAGAAATGCAGGACAGGCCATGGAGAAATGGGAGCCTTGCTACACTGATGGGCGGGATGTAAATTGCCAACAGCCACTCTGGAGTAGTGTACGGTGTGTCCTGAAACATCTAAAAAACACAGCTTAGAGAGAATAGGGCACTTCCACGCATGGGGGTTAAAGTGGGAAAATTGAAAATCAGCAAGACACAAGCACCCCAAAGTTTGGGCTGCTCTGTTGACAAGGACCTCCACTTCATTCCACCTTAAAAATCCCAGGAAAGCGAAAAATGGATAAAGAAGTTGTGGTCCTTATGTACAATGGAATATCACTCAGCCATGAAATCAATGTCATAAGGCTAGTAGCAGCATGATGAGTGGATTTAGGTAAGACGATTCTAAGTGAAATAAGTCACACAGAAAAGGACACTTCTCATAAGGTGTCACTTATAGAGGGAAAGTAAAAACCGTTACACTTGAACTGAATTACAAAACAGAACAGAGTCACACATGCAGAAAACACACTATGGCTGCTTAACGGGAAAGGTGAGGTGGGGTGATACATAAAACAAGAGTTTCAAATTAGCTCAGATACCGTTCCATAAACCCAATATGTAATAGACAAGACCTACTCCTTGCTCAGAGAACTGGACTCAACACGCCCGATTCACCGCACAAGAATATATCTGACTAGTAATAATCTTAAAACCTATGTATTGATATCTCTCTGTTAGTGTGTCAAGTGGGTGTAAAGCGGCATAAACACAGCCGTGAAAAGCAGCTAAACCCCATTATAAAAATAAATTACTTTTAAAAACCCATGAAACAAAGACAGGGAAAGAGAGAGAAATTCTTACACAATTCGTTCAGGGGCTGTGATGCAACCTGGATTGACCATATCTAGACCCACAGCTGGATGAGACATAAGGTTGGACACTCTTGGGGCTGAGAGGTTTGGTGAGGTTGGGTGAGCAAACGCAGACCCTTTAAAGTAATACTGCGTGCTACCCATCGCATGGGTCCCAAATCTCCAGGTTCAAGGGCATCTTCCTACATCGAAAACATGCATGAGAAACCCAGAAGATGGTACACCGTGTGATGGGGATAGGTTTCTAAAACGCACCTCATTTCTCATCTCCTTGTGCTTGGGTTCGCCATTCCAGCCACTTTACTAGCAATCTCCCTACTTGGAGCATCAGCACCTTTAACCTCCTGTTCCGTACAGGTTGCAATTTGTCCTGAGGATGAACGGGAAGACGGGGAACCAATGAGAGACTAGCTCTTGGTGTTGGGACAGGCACAGGTCACTCTATTTTCCCATCAGGAAGAAGAATTAACCACAGGCTCAGCCTGCCCCCCGGAACCAGAACAGGGCCTGAAGCCATCCTGCGCTTTTGCGGCCAGCACCCAAAAAAGCGACTTGTAAAATGGAGCTTCAGTGCACTGCAAATCACAATCCTGCAGAGTTATAAATGATAACTCTCGTCCACAAATATATTGAGGGAAGGCAAAGAAGAGGATTTGAAATCAAGGCAGAATTGCAGGAAACAGATTTCAGGAGGTAGATTCGAATCGCCTTTAAAGCACATGAAAAGCGGCAAAACGTTGACAATGATGCCCTTGGCCAAAAAGGGCGTATGCGTTTTTTCCTGAATATATTCAGGAAAAAACGCATACGCCCTTTTTGGCCAACCAAGCAACCTGGAAAGGCAAATCAGTGCTACAAAGAAGTCTCGCTTCCCATCGGTCAAAAGGGCCATGCTGAAAAAAGTGTCAAAACCAGAAATGCAGGACAGGCCATGGAGAAATGGGAGCCTTGCTACACTGATGGGCGGGATGTAAATTGCCAACAGCCACTCTGGAGTAGTGTACGGTGTGTCCTGAAACATCTAAAAAACACAGCTTAGAGAGAATAGGGCACTTCCATGCATGGGGGTTAAAGTGGGAAAATTGAAAATCAGCAAGACACAAGCACCCCAAAGTTTAGGGCTGCTCTGTTGACAAGGACCTCCACTTCATTCCACTTTAAATATCCCAAGAAAGCGAAAAATGGATCAAAAAGTTGTGGTCCTTATGTACAATGGATTATCACTCAGCCATGAAATCAATGTCATAAGGCTAGTAGCAGCATGATGAGTGGATTTAGGTACGACGATTCTAAGTGAAATAAGTCACACAGAACAGGACACTTCTCATAAGGTGTCACTTATAGAGGGAATGTAAAAACCGTTACACTTGAACTGAATTACAAAACAGAACAGAGTCACACATGCAGAAAACACACTATGGCTGCTTAACGGGAAAGGTGAGGTGGGGTGATACATAAAACAAGAGTTTCAAATTAGCTCAGATACCGTTCCATAAACCCAATATGTAATAGACAAGACCTACTCCTTGCTCAGAGAACTGGACTCAACACGCCCGATTCACCGCACAAGAATATATCTGACTAGTAATAATCTTAAAACCTATGTATTGATATCTCTCTGTTAGTGTGTCAAGTGGGTGTAAAGTGGCATAAACACAGCCGTGAAAAGCAGCTAAACCCCATTATAAAAATAAATTACTTTCAAAAACCCATGCAACAAAGACAGGGAAAGAGAGAGAAATTCTTACACAATTCGTTCAGGGGCTGTGATGCAACCTGGATTGACCATATCTAGACCCACAGCTGGATGAGACATAAGGGTGGACACTCTTGGCGCTGAGAGGTTTGGTGAGGTTGGGTGAGCAAACGCAGACCCTTTAAAGTAATACTGCGTGCTACCCATCGCATGGGTCCCAAATCTCCAGGTTCAAGGGAATCTTCCTACTTCGAAAACATGCATGAGAAACCCAGAAGATGGTACACCGTGTGATGGGGAAAGGTTTCTAAAACGCACCTCATTTCTCATCTCCTTGTGCTCGGGTTCGCCATTCCAGCCACTTTACTAGCAATCTCCCTACTTGGAGCATCAGCACCTTTAACCTCCTGTTCCATACAGGTTGCAATTTGTCCTGAGGATGAACGGGAAGACGGGGAACCAATGAGAGACTAGCTCTTGGTGTTGGGACAGGCACAGGTCACTCTATTTTCCCATCAGGAAGAAGAATTAACCACAGGCTCAGCCTGCCACCCGGAACCAGAACAGGGCCTGAAGCCATCCTGCGCTTTTGCGGCCAGCACCCAAAAAAGCGACTTGTAAAATGGAGCTTCAGGGCACTGCAATTCACAAATCTGCAGAGTTATAAATGATAACTCTCGTCCACAAATATATTGAGGGAAGGCAAAGAAGAGGATTTGAAATCAAGGCAGAATTGCAGGAAACAGATTTCAGGAGGTAGATTCGAATCGCCTTTAAAGCACATGAAAAGCGGCAAAACGTTGACAATGATGCCCTTGGCCAAAAAGGGCGTATGCGTTTTTTCCTGAATATATTCAGGAAAAAACGCATACGCCCTTTTTGGCCAACCAAGCAACCTGGAAAGGCAAATCAGCGCTACAAAGAAGTCTCGCTTCCCATCGGTCAAAAGGGCCATGCTGAAAAAAGTTTCAAAACCAGAAATGCAGGACAGGCCATGGAGAAATGGGAGCCTTGCTACACTGATGGGCGGGATGTGAATTGCCAACAGCCACTCTGGAGAAGTGTACGGTGTGTCCTGAAACATCTAAAAAACACAGCTTAGAGAGCATAGGGCACTTCCACGCATGGGGGGATAAAGTGGGAAAATTGAAAATCAGCAAGACACAAGCACCCCAAAGTTTAAGGCTGCTCTGTTGACAAGGACCTCCACTTCATTCCACCTTAAATATCCCAAGAAAGCGAAAAATGGATCAAAAAGTTGTGGTCCTTATGTACAATGTAATATCACTCAGCCATGAAATCAATGACATAAGGCTAGTAGCAGCATGATGAGTGGATTTAGGTACGACGATTCTAAGTGAAATAAGTCACACAGAAAAGGACACTTCTCATAAGGTGTCACTTATAGAGGGAAAGTAAAAACCGTTACACTTGAACTGAATTACAAAACAGAACAGAGTCACACATGCAGAAAACACACTATGGCTGCTTAACGGGAAAGGTGAGGTGGGGTGATACATAAAACAAGAGTTTCAAATTAGCTCAGATACCGTTCCATAAACCCAATATGTAATAGACAAGACCTACTCCTTGCTCAGAGAACTGGACTCAACACGCCCGATTCACCGCACAAGAATATATCTGACTAGTAATAATCTTAAAACCTATGTATTGATATCTCTCTGTTAGTGTGTCAAGTGGGTGTAAAGCGGCATAAACACAGCCGTGAAAAGCAGCTAAACCCCATTATAAAAATAAATTACTTTTAAAAACCCATGCAACAAAGACAGGGAAAGAGAGAGAAATTCTTACACAATTCGTTCAGGGGTTGTGATGCAACCTGGATTGACCATATCTAGACCCACAGCTGGATGAGACATAAGGTTGGACACTCTTGGGGCTGAGAGGTTTGGTGAGGTTGGGTGAGCAAACGCAGACCCTTTAAAGTAATACTGCGTGCTACCCATTGCATGGGTCCCAAATCTCCAGGTTCAAGGGCATCTTCCTACATCGAAAACATGCATGAGAAACCCAGAAGATGGTACACCGTGTGATGGGGAAAGGTTTCTAAAACGCACCTCATTTCTCATCTCCTTGTGCTCGGGTTCGCCATTCCAGCCACTTTACTAACAATCTCCCTACTTGGAGCATCAGCACCTTTAACCTCCTGTTCCGTACAGGTTGCAATTTGTCCTGAGGATGAACGGGAAGACGGGGAACCAATGAGAGACTAGCTCTTGGTGTTGGGACAGGCACAGGTCACTCTATTTTCCCATCAGGAAGAAGAATTAACCACAGGCTCAGCCTGCCCCCCGGAACCAGAACAGGGCCTGAAGCCATCCTTCGCTTTTGCGGCCAGCACCCAAAAAAGCGACTTGTAAAATGGAGCTTCAGGGCACTGCAATTCACAAATCTGCAGAGTTATAAATGATAACTCTCGTCCACAAATATATTGAGGGAAGGCAAAGAAGAGGATTTGAAATCAAGGCAGAATTGCAGGAAACAGATTTCAGGAGGTAGATTCGAATCGCCTTTAAAGCACATGAAAAGCGGCAAAACGTTGACAATGATGCCCTTGGCCAAAAAGGGCGTATGCGGTTTTTCCTTAATATATTCAGGAAAAAACGCATACGCCCTTTTTGGCCAACCAAGCAACCTGGAAAGGCAAATCAGCGCTACAAAGAAGTCTCGCTTCCCATCGGTCAAAAGGGCCATGCTGAAAAAAGTTTCAAAACCAGAAATGCAGGACAGGCCATGGAGAAATGGGAGCCTTGCTACACTGATGGGCGGGATGTGAATTGCCAACAGCCACTCTGGAGAAGTGTACGGTGTGTCCTGAAACATCTAAAAAACACAGCTTAGAGAGCATAGGGCACTTCCACGCATGGGGCGATAAAGTGGGAAAATTGAAAATCAGCAAGACACAAGCACCCCAAAGTTTAGGGCTGCTCTGTTGACAAGGACCTCCACTTCATTCCACCTTAAATATCCCAGGAAAGCGAAAAATGGATCAAAAAGTTGTGGTCCTTATGTACAATGTAATATCACTCAGCCATGAAATCAATGACATAAGGCTAGTAGCAGCATGATGAGTGGATTTAGGTACGACGATTCTAAGTGAAATAAGTCACACAGAAAAGGACACTTCTCATAAGGTGTCACTTATAGAGGGAAAGTAAAAACCGTTACACTTGAACTGAATTACAAAACAGAACAGAGTCACACATGCAGAAAACACACTATGGCTGCTTAACGGGAAAGGTGAGGTGGGGTGATACATAAAACAAGAGTTTCAAATTAGCTCAGATACCGTTCCATAAACCCAATATGTAATAGACAAGACCTACTCCTTGCTCAGAGAACTGGACTCAACACGCCCGATTCACCGCACAAGAATATATCTGACTAGTAATAATCTTAAAACCTATGTATTGATATCTCTCTGTTAGTGTGTCAAGTGGGTGTAAAGCGGCATAAACACAGCCGTGAAAAGCAGCTAAACCCCATTATAAAAATAAATTACTTTTAAAAACCCATGCAACAAAGACAGGGAAAGAGAGAGAAATTCTTACACAATTCGTTCAGGGGCTGTGATGCAACCTGGATTGACCATATCTAGACCCACAGCTGGATGAGACATAAGGTTGGACACTCTTGGGGCTGAGAGGTTTGGTGAGGTTGGGTGAGCAAACGCAGACCCTTTAAAGTAATACTGCGTGCTACCCATCGCATGGGTCCCAAATCTCCAGGTTCAAGGGCATCTTCCTACATCGAAAACATGCATGAGAAACCCAGAAGATGGTACACCGTGTGATGGGGAAAGGTTTCTAAAATGCACCTCATTTCTCATCTCCTTGTGCTCGGGTTCGCCATTCCAGCCACTTTACTAACAATCTCCCTACTTGGAGCATCAGCACCTTTAACCTCCTGTTCCGTACAGGTTGCAATTTGTCCTGAGGATGAACGGGAAGACGTGGAACCAATGAGAGACTAGCTCTTGGTGTTGGGACAGGCACAGGTCACTATATTTTCCCATCAGGAAGAAGAATTAACCACAGGCTCAGCCTGCCCCCCGGAACCAGAACAGGGCCTGAAGCCATCCTGCGCTTTTGCGGCCATCACCCAAAAAAGCGACTTGTAAAATGGAGCTTCAGTGCACTGCAAATCACAAACCTGCAGAGTTATAAATGATAACTCTCGTCCACAAATATATTGAGGGAAGGCAAAGAAGAGGATTTGAAATCAAGGCAGAATTGCAGGAAACAGATTTCAGGAGGTAGATTCGAATCGCCTTTAAAGCACATGAAAAGCGGCAAAACGTTGACAATGATGCCCTTGGCCAAAAAGGGCGTATGCGTTTTTTCCTGAATATATTCAGGAAAAAACGCATACGCCCTTTTTGGCCAACCAAGCAACCTGGAAAGGCAAATCAGTGCTACAAAGATGTCTCGCTTCCCATCGGTCAAAAGGGCCATGCTGAAAAAAGTGTCAAAACCAGAAATGCAGGACAGGCCATGGAGAAATGGGAGCCTTGCTACACTGATGGGCGGGATGTAAATTGCCAACAGCCACTCTGGAGTAGTGTACGGTGTGTCCTGAAACATCTAAAAAACACAGCTTAGAGAGAATAGGGCACTTCCACGCATGGGGGTTAAAGTGGGAAAATTGAAAATCAGCAAGACACAAGCACCCCAAAGTTTGGGCTGCTCTGTTGACAAGGACCTCCACTTCATTCCACCTTAAATATCCCAGGAAAGCGAAAAATGGATAAAGAAGTTGTGGTCCTTATGTACAATGGAATATCACTCAGCCATGAAATCAATGTCATAAGGCTAGTAGCAGCATGATGAGTGGATTTAGGTAAGACGATTCTAAGTGAAATAAGTCACACAGAAAAGGACACTTCTCATAAGGTGTCACTTATAGAAGGAAAGTAAAAACCGTTACACTTGAACTGAATTACAAAACAGAACAGAGTCACACATGCAGAAAACACACTATGGCTGCTTAACGGGAAAGGTGAGGTGGGGTGATACATAAAACAAGAGTTTCAAATTAGCTCAGATACCGTTCCATAAACCCAATATGTAATAGACAAGACCTACTCCTTGCTCAGAGAACTGGACTCAACACGCCCGATTCACCGCACAAGAATATATCTGACTAGTAATAATCTTAAAACCTATGTATTGATATCTCTCTGTTAGTGTGTCAAGTGGGTGTAAAGCGGCATAAACACAGCCGTGAAAAGCAGCTAAACCCCATTATAAAAATAAATTACTTTTAAAAACCCATGAAACAAAGACAGGGAAAGAGAGAGAAATTCTTACACAATTCGTTCAGGGGCTGTGATGCAACCTGGATTGACCATATCTAGACCCACAGCTGGATGAGACATAAGGTTGGACACTCTTGGGGCTGAGAGGTTTGGTGAGGTTGGGTGAGCAAACGCAGACCCTTTAAAGTAATACTGCGTGCTACCCATCGCATGGGTCCCAAATCTCCAGGTTCAAGGGCATCTTCCTACATCGAAAACATGCATGAGAAACCCAGAAGATGGTACACCGTGTGATGGGGATAGGTTTCTAAAACGCACCTCATTTCTCATCTCCTTGTGCTTGGGTTCGCCATTCCAGCCACTTTACTAGCAATCTCCCTACTTGGAGCATCAGCACCTTTAACCTCCTGTTCCGTACAGGTTGCAATTTGTCCTGAGGATGAACGGGAAGACGGGGAACCAATGAGAGACTAGCTCTTGGTGTTGGGACAGGCACAGGTCACTCTATTTTCCCATCAGGAAGAAGAATTAACCACAGGCTCAGCCTGCCCCCCGGAACCAGAACAGGGCCTGAAGGCATCCTGCGCTTTTGCGGCCAGCACCCAAAAAAGCGACTTGTAAAATGGAGCTTCAGTGCACTGCAAATCACAATCCTGCAGAGTTATAAATGATAACTCTCGTCCACAAATATATTGAGGGAAGGCAAAGAAGAGGATTTGAAATCAAGGCAGAATTGCAGGAAACAGATTTCAGGAGGTAGATTCGAATCACCTTTAAAGCACATGAAAAGCGGCAAAACGTTGACAATGATGCCCTTGGCCAAAAAGGGCGTATGCGTTTTTTCCTGAATATATTCAGGAAAAAACGCATACGCCCTTTTTGGCCAACCAAGCAACCTGGAAAGGCAAATCAGTGCTACAAAGAAGTCTCGCTTCCCATCGGTCAAAAGGGCCATGCTGAAAAAAGTGTCAAAACCAGAAATGCAGGACAGGCCATGGAGAAATGGGAGCCTTGCTACACTGATGGGCGGGATGTAAATTGCCAACAGCCACTCTGGAGTAGTGTACGGTGTGTCCTGAAACATCTAAAAAACACAGCTTAGAGAGAATAGGGCACTTCCACGCATGGGGGTTAAAGTGGGAAAATTGAAAATCAGCAAGACACAAACACCCCAAAGTTTAGGGCTGCTCTGTTGACAAGGACCTCCACTTCATTCCACTTTAAATATCCCAAGAAAGCGAAAAATGGATCAAAAAGTTGTGGTCCTTATGTACAATGGATTATCACTCAGCCATGAAATCAATGTCATAAGGCTAGTAGCAGCATGATGAGTGGATTTAGGTACGACGATTCTAAGTGAAATAAGTCACACAGAACAGGACACTTCTCATAAGGTGTCACTTATAGAGGGAATGTAAAAACCGTTACACTTGAACTGAATTACAAAACAGAACAGAGTCACACATGCAGAAAACACACTATGGCTGCTTAACGGGAAAGGTGAGGTGGGGTGATACATAAAACAAGAGTTTCAAATTAGCTCAGATACCGTTCCATAAACCCAATATGTAATAGACAAGACCTACTCCTTGCTCAGAGAACTGGACTCAACACGCCCGATTCACCGCACAAGAATATATCTGACTAGTAATAATCTTAAAACCTATGTATTGATATCTCTCTGTTAGTGTGTCAAGTGGGTGTAAAGTGGCATAAACACAGCCGTGAAAAGCAGCTAAACCCCATTATAAAAATAAATTACTTTCAAAAACCCATGCAACAAAACCAGGGAAAGAGAGAGAAATTCTTACACAATTCGTTCAGGGGCTGTGATGCAACCTGGATTGACCATATCTAGACCCACAGCTGGATGAGACATAAGGGTGGACACTCTTGGCGCTGAGAGGTTTGGTGAGGTTGGGTGAGCAAACGCAGACCCTTTAAAGTAATACTGCGTGCTACCCATCGCATGGGTCCCAAATCTCCAGGTTCAAGGGAATCTTCCTACATCGAAAACATGCATGAGAAACCCAGAAGATGGTACACCGTGTGATGGGGAAAGGTTTCTAAAACGCACCTCATTTCTCATCTCCTTGTGCTCGGGTTCGCCATTCCAGCCACTTTACTAGCAATCTCCCTACTTGGAGCATCAGCACCTTTAACCTCCTGTTCCATACAGGTTGCAATTTGTCCTGAGGATGAACGGGAAGACGGGGAACCAATGAGAGACTAGCTCTTGGTGTTGGGACAGGCACAGGTCACTCTATTTTCCCATCAGGAAGAAGAATTAACCACAGGCTCAGCCTGCCACCCGGAACCAGAACAGGGCCTGAAGCCATCCTGCGCTTTTGCGGCCAGCACCCAAAAAAGCGACTTGTAAAATGGAGCTTCAGGGCACTGCAATTCACAAATCTGCAGAGTTATAAATGATAACTCTCGTCCACAAATATATTGAGGGAAGGCAAAGAAGAGGATTTGAAATCAAGGCAGAATTGCAGGAAACAGATTTCAGGAGGTAGATTCGAATCGCCTTTAAAGCACATGAAAAGCGGCAAAACGTTGACAATGATGCCCTTGGCCAAAAAGGGCGTATGCGTTTTTTCCTGAATATATTCAGGAAAAAACGCATACGCCCTTTTTGGCCAACCAAGCAACCTGGAAAGGCAAATCAGCGCTACAAAGAAGTCTCGCTTCCCATCGGTCAAAAGGGCCATGCTGAAAAAAGTTTCAAAACCAGAAATGCAGGACAGGCCATGGAGAAATGGGAGCCTTGCTACACTGATGGGCGGGATGTGAATTGCCAACAGCCACTCTGGAGAAGTGTACGGTGTGTCCTGAAACATCTAAAAAACACAGCTTAGAGAGCATAGGGCACTTCCACGCATGGGGGGATAAAGTGGGAAAATTGAAAATCAGCAAGACACAAGCACCCCAAAGTTTAAGGCTGCTCTGTTGACAAGGACCTCCACTTCATTCCACCTTAAATATCCCAAGAAAGCGAAAAATGGATCAAAAAGTTGTGGTCCTTATGTACAATGTAATATCACTCAGCCATGAAATCAATGTCATAAGGCTAGTAGCAGCATGATGAGTGGATTTAGGTAAGACGATTCTAAGTGAAATAAGTCACACAGAAAAGGACACTTCTCATAAGGTGTCACTTATAGAGGGAATGTAAAAACCGTTACACTTGAACTGAAATACAAAACAGAACAGAGTCACACATGCAGAAAACACACTATGGCTGCTTAACGGGAAAGGTGAGGTGGGGTGATACATAAAACAAGAGTTTCAAATTAGCTCAGATACCGTTCCATAAACCCAATATGTAATAGACAAGACCTACTCCTTGCTCAGAGAACTGGACTCAACACGCCCGATTCACCGCACAAGAATATATCTGACTAGTAATAATCTTAAAACCTATGTATTGATATCTCTCTGTTAGTGTGTTAAGTGGGTGTAAAGCGACATAAACACAGCCGTGAAAAGCTGCTAAACCCCATTATAAAAATAAATTACTTTTAAAAACCCATGAAACAAAGACAGGGAAAGAGAGAGAAATTCTTACACAATTCGTTCAGGGGCTGTGATGCAACCTGGATTGACCATATCTAGACCCACAGCTGGATGAGACATAAGGGTGGACACTCTTGGGGCTGAGAGGTTTGGTGAGGTTGGGTGAGCAAACGCAGACCCTTTAAAGTAATACTGCGTGCTACCCATCGCATGGGTCCCAAATCTCCAGGTTCAAGGGCATCTTCCTACATCGAAAACATGCATGAGAAACCCAGAAGATGATACACCGTGTGATGGGGAAAGGTTTCTAAAACGCACCTCATTTCTCATCTCCTTGTGCTCGGGTCCGTCATTCCAGCCACTTAACTAGCAATCTCCCTACTTGGAGCATCAGCACCTTTAACCTCCTGTTCCGTACAGGTTGCAATTTGTCCTGAGGATGAACGGGAAGACGGGGAACCAATGAGAGACTAGCTCTTGGTGTTGGGACAGGCACAGGTCACTCTATTTTCCCATCAGGAAGAAGAATTAACCACAGGCTCAGCCTGCCCCCAGGAACCAGAACAGGGCCTGAAGCCATCCTGCGCTTTTGCGGCCAGCTCCCAAAAAAGCGACTTGTAAAATGGAGCTTCAGGGCACTGCAATTCACAAACCTGCAGAGTTATAAATGATAACTCTCGTCCACAAATATATTGAGGGAAGGCAAAGAAGAGGATTTGAAATCAAGGCAGAATTGCAGGAAACAGATTTCAGGAGGTAGATTCGAATCGCCTTTAAAGCACATGAAAAGCGGCAAAACGTTGACAATGATGTCCTTGGCCAAAAAGGGCGTATGCGTTTTTTCCTGAATATATTCAGGAAAAAACGCATACGCCCTTTGTGGCCAACCAAGCAACCTGGAAAGGCAAGTCAGCGCTACAAAGAAGTCTCGCTTCCCATCGGTCAAAAGGGCCATGCTGAAAAAAGTGTCAAAACCAGAAATGCAGGACAGGCCATGGAGAAATGGGAGCCTTGCTACACTGATGGGCGGGATGTAAATTGCCAACAGCCACTCTGGAGAAGTGTACGGTGTGTCCTGAAACATCTAAAAAACACAGCTTAGAGAGCATAGGGCACTTCCACGCATGGGGGGATAAAGTGGGAAAATTGAAAATCAGCAAGACACAAGCACCCCAAAGTTTAGGGCTGCTCTGTTGACAAGGACCTCCACTTCATTCCACCTTAAATATCCCAAGAAAGCGAAAAATGGATCAAAAAGTTGTGGTCCTTATGTACAATGGAATATCACTCAGCCATGAAATCAATGTCATAAGGCTAGTAGCAGCATGATGAGTGGATTTAGGTACGACGATTCTAAGTGAAATAAGTCACACAGAAAAGGACACTTCTCATAAGGTGTCACTTATAGAGGGAAAGTAAAAACCGTTACACTTGAACTGAATTACAAAACAGAACAGAGTCACACATGCAGAAAACACACTATGGCTGCTTAACGGGAAAGGTGAGGTGGAGTGATACATAAAACAAGAGTTTCAAATTAGCTCAGATACCGTTCCATAAACCCAATATGTAATAGACAAGACCTACTCCTTGCTCAGAGAACTGGACTCAACACGCCCGATTCACCGCACAAGAATATATCTGACTAGTAATAATCTTAAAACCTATGTATTGATATCTCTCTGTTAGTGTGTCAAGTGGGTGTAAAGTGGCATAAACACAGCCGTGAAAAGCAGCTAAACCCCATTATAAAAATAAATTACTTTTAAAAACCCATGAAACAAAGACAGGGAAAGAGAGAGAAATTCTTACACAATTCGTTCAGGGGCTGTGATGCAACCTGGATTGACCATATCTAGACCCACAGCTGGATGAGACATAAGGGTGGACACTCTTGGGGCTGAGAGGTTTGGTGAGGTTGGGTGAGCAAACACAGACCCTTTAAAGTAATCCTGCGTGCTACCCATCGCATGGGTCCCAAATCTCCAGGTTCAAGGGCATCTTCCTACATCGAAAACATGCATGAGAAACCCAGAAGATGGTACACCGTTTGATGGAGAAAGGTTTCTAAAACGCACCTCATTTCTCATCTCCTTGTGCTCGGGTTCGCCATTCCAGCCACTTTACTAGCAATCTCCCTACTTGGAGCATCAGCACCTTTAACCTCCTGTTCCGTACAGGTTGCAATTTGTCCTGAGGATGAACGGGAAGACGGGGAACCAATGAGAGACTAGCTCTTGGTGTTGGGACAGGCACAGGTCACTCTATTTTCCCATCAGGAAGAAGAATTAACCACAGGCTCAGCCTGCCACCCGGAACCAGAACAGGGCCTGAAGCCATCCTGCGCTTTTGCGGCCAGCACCCAAAAAAGCGACTTGTAAAATGGAGCTTCAGGGCACTGCAATTCACAAATCTGCAGAGTTATAAATGATAACTCTCGTCCACAAATATATTGAGGGAAGGCAAAGAAGAGGATTTGAAATCAAGGCAGAATTGCAGGAAACAGATTTCAGGAGGTAGATTCGAATCGCCTTTAAAGCACATGAAAAGCGGCAAAACGTTGACAATGATGCCCTTGGCCAAAAAGGGCGTATGCGGTTTTTCCTTAATATATTCAGGAAAAAACGCATACGCCCTTTTTGGCCAACCAAGCAACCTGGAAAGGCAAATCAGCGCTACAAAGAAGTCTCGCTTCCCATCGGTCAAAAGGGCCATGCTGAAAAAAGTTTCAAAACCAGAAATGCAGGACAGGCCATGGAGAAATGGGAGCCTTGCTACACTGATGGGCGGGATGTGAATTGCCAACAGCCACTCTGGAGAAGTGTACGGTGTGTCCTGAAACATCTAAAAAACACAGCTTAGAGAGCATAGGGCACTTCCACGCATGGGGGGATAAAGTGGGAAAATTGAAAATCAGCAAGACACAAGCACCCCAAAGTTTAGGGCTGCTCTGTTGACAAGGACCTCCACTTCATTCCACCTTAAATATCCCAGGAAAGCGAAAAATGGATCAAAAAGTTGTGGTCCTTATGTACAATGTAATATCACTCAGCCATGAAATCAATGACATAAGGCTAGTAGCAGCATGATGAGTGGATTTAGGTACGACGATTCTAAGTGAAATAAGTCACACAGAAAAGGACACTTCTCATAAGGTGTCACTTATAGAGGGAAAGTAAAAACCGTTACACTTGAACTGAATTACAAAACAGAACAGAGTCACACATGCAGAAAACACACTATGGCTGCTTAACGGGAAAGGTGAGGTGGGGTGATACATAAAACAAGAGTTTCAAATTAGCTCAGATACCGTTCCATAAACCCAATATGTAATAGACAAGACCTACTCCTTGCTCAGAGAACTGGACTCAACACGCCCGATTCACCGCACAAGAATATATCTGACTAGTAATAATCTTAAAACCTATGTATTGATATCTCTCTGTTAGTGTGTCAAGTGGGTGTAAAGCGGCATAAACACAGCCGTGAAAAGCAGCTAAACCCCATTATAAAAATAAATTACTTTTAAAAACCCATGCAACAAAGACAGGGAAAGAGAGAGAAATTCTTACACAATTCGTTCAGGGGCTGTGATGCAACCTGGATTGACCATATCTAGACCCACAGCTGGATGAGACATAAGGTTGGACACTCTTGGGGCTGAGAGGTTTGGTGAGGTTGGGTGAGCAAACGCAGACCCTTTAAAGTAATACTGCGTGCTACCCATCGCATGGGTCCCAAATCTCCAGGTTCAAGGGCATCTTCCTACATCGAAAACATGCATGAGAAACCCAGAAGATGGTACACCGTGTGATGGGGAAAGGTTTCTAAAATGCACCTCATTTCTCATCTCCTTGTGCTCGGGTTCGCCATTCCAGCCACTTTACTAACAATCTCCCTACTTGGAGCATCAGCACCTTTAACCTCCTGTTCTGTACAGGTTGCAATTTGTCCTGAGGATGAACGGGAAGACGGGGAACCAATGAGAGACTAGCTCTTGGTGTTGGGACAGGCACAGGTCACTATATTTTCCCATCAGGAAGAAGAATTAACCACAGGCTCAGCCTGCCCCCCGGAACCAGAACAGGGCCTGAAGCCATCCTGCGCTTTTGCGGCCAGCACCCAAAAAAGCGACTTGTAAAATGTAGCTTCAGTGCACTGCAAATCACAAACCTGCAGAGTTATAAATGATAACTCTCGTCCACAAATATATTGAGGGAAGGCAAAGAAGAGGATTTGAAATCAAGGCAGAATTGCAGGAAACAGATTTCAGGAGGTAGATTCGAATCGCCTTTAAAGCACATGAAAAGCGGCAAAACGTTGACAATGATGCCCTTGGCCAAAAAGGGCGTATGCGTTTTTTCCTGAATATATTCAGGAAAAAACACATACGCCCTTTTTGGCCAACCAAGCAACCTGGAAAGGCAAATCAGTGCTACAAAGATGTCTCGCTTCCCATCGGTCAAAAGGGCCATGCTGAAAAAAGTGTCAAAACCAGAAATGCAGGACAGGCCATGGAGAAATGGGAGCCTTGCTACACTGATGGGCGGGATGTAAATTGCCAACAGCCACTCTGGAGTAGTGTACGGTGTGTCCTGAAACATCTAAAAAACACAGCTTAGAGAGAATAGGGCACTTCCACGCATGGGGGTTAAAGTGGGAAAATTGAAAATCAGCAAGACACAAGCACCCCAAAGTTTGGGCTGCTCTGTTGACAAGGACCTCCACTTCATTCCACCTTAAATATCCCAGGAAAGCGAAAAATGGATAAAGAAGTTGTGGTCCTTATGTACAATGGAATATCACTCAGCCATGAAATCAATGTCATAAGGCTAGTAGCAGCATGATGAGTGGATTTAGGTAAGACGATTCTAAGTGAAATAAGTCACACAGAAAAGGACACTTCTCATAAGGTGTCACTTATAGAGGGAAAGTAAAAACCGTTACACTTGAACTGAATTACAAAACAGAACAGAGTCACACATGCAGAAAACACACTATGGCTGCTTAACGGGAAAGGTGAGGTGGGGTGATACATAAAACAAGAGTTTCAAATTAGCTCAGATACCGTTCCATAAACCCAATATGTAATAGACAAGACCTACTCCTTGCTCAGAGAACTGGACTCAACACGCCCGATTCACCGCACAAGAATATATCTGACTAGTAATAATCTTAAAACCTATGTATTGATATCTCTCTGTTAGTGTGTCAAGTGGGTGTAAAGCGGCATAAACACAGCCGTGAAAAGCAGCTAAACCCCATTATAAAAATAAATTACTTTTAAAAACCCATGAAACAAAGACAGGGAAAGAGAGAGAAATTCTTACACAATTCGTTCAGGGGCTGTGATGCAACCTGGATTGACCATATCTAGACCCACAGCTGGATGAGACATAAGGTTGGACACTCTTGGGGCTGAGAGGTTTGGTGAGGTTGGGTGAGCAAACGCAGACCCTTTAAAGTAATACTGCGTGCTACCCATCGCATGGGTCCCAAATCTCCAGGTTCAAGGGCATCTTCCTACATCGAAAACATGCATGAGAAACCCAGAAGATGGTACACCGTGTGATGGGGATAGGTTTCTAAAACGCACCTCATTTCTCATCTCCTTGTGCTTGGGTTCGCCATTCCAGCCACTTTACTAGCAATCTCCCTACTTGGAGCATCAGCACCTTTAACCTCCTGTTCCGTACAGGTTGCAATTTGTCCTGAGGATGAACGGGAAGACGGGGAACCAATGAGAGACTAGCTCTTGGTGTTGGGACAGGCACAGGTCACTCTATTTTCCCATCAGGAAGAAGAATTAACCACAGGCTCAGCCTGCCCCCCGGAACCAGAACAGGGCCTGAAGCCATCCTGCGCTTTTGCGGCCAGCACCCAAAAAAGCGACTTGTAAAATGGAGCTTCAGTGCACTGCAAATCACAATCCTGCAGAGTTATAAATGATAACTCTCGTCCACAAATATATTGAGGGAAGGCAAAGAAGAGGATTTGAAATCAAGGCAGAATTGCAGGAAACAGATTTCAGGAGGTAGATTCGAATCGCCTTTAAAGCACATGAAAAGCGGCAAAACGTTGACAATGATGCCCTTGGCCAAAAAGGGCGTATGCGTTTTTTCCTGAATATATTCAGGAAAAAACGCATACGCCCTTTTTGGCCAACCAAGCAACCTGGAAAGGCAAATCAGTGCTACAAAGAAGTCTCGCTTCCCATCGGTCAAAAGGGCCATGCTGAAAAAAGTGTCAAAACCAGAAATGCAGGACAGGCCATGGAGAAATGGGAGCCTTGCTACACTGATGGGCGGGATGTAAATTGCCAACAGCCACTCTGGAGTAGTGTACGGTGTGTCCTGAAACATCTAAAAAACACAGCTTAGAGAGAATAGGGCACTTCCACGCATGGGGGTTAAAGTGGGAAAATTGAAAATCAGCAAGACACAAGCACCCCAAAGTTTAGGGCTGCTCTGTTGACAAGGACCTCCACTTCATTCCACTTTAAATATCCCAAGAAAGCGAAAAATGGATCAAAAAGTTGTGGTCCTTATGTACAATGGATTATCACTCAGCCATGAAATCAATGTCATAAGGCTAGTAGCAGCATGATGAGTGGATTTAGGTACGACGATTCTAAGTGAAATAAGTCACACAGAACAGGACACTTCTCATAAGGTGTCACTTATAGAGGGAATGTAAAAACCGTTACACTTGAACTGAATTACAAAACAGAACAGAGTCACACATGCAGAAAACACACTATGGCTGCTTAACGGGAAAGGTGAGGTGGGGTGATACATAAAACAAGAGTTTCAAATTAGCTCAGATACCGTTCCATAAACCCAATATGTAATAGACAAGACCTACTCCTTGCTCAGAGAACTGGACTCAACACGCCCGATTCACCGCACAAGAATATATCTGACTAGTAATAATTTTAAAACCTATGTATTGATATCTCTCTGTTAGTGTGTCAAGTGGGTGTAAAGTGGCATAAACACAGCCGTGAAAAGCAGCTAAACCCCATTATAAAAATAAATTACTTTCAAAAACCCATGCAACAAAGACAGGGAAAGAGAGAGAAATTCTTACACAATTCGTTCAGGGGCTGTGATGCAACCTGGATTGACCATATCTAGACCCACAGCTGGATGAGACATAAGGGTGGACACTCTTGGCGCTGAGAGGTTTGGTGAGGTTGGGTGAGCAAACGCAGACCCTTTAAAGTAATACTGCGTGCTACCCATCGCATGGGTCCCAAATCTCCAGGTTCAAGGGAATCTTCCTACATCGAAAACATGCATGAGAAACCCAGAAGATGGTACACCGTGTGATGGGGAAAGGTTTCTAAAACGCACCTCATTTCTCATCTCCTTGTGTTCGGGTTCGCCATTCCAGCCACTTTACTAGCAATCTCCCTACTTGGAGCATCAGCACCTTTAACCTCCTGTTCCATACAGGTTGCAATTTGTCCTGAGGATGAACGGGAAGACGGGGAACCAATGAGAGACTAGCTCTTGGTGTTGGGACAGGCACAGGTCACTCTATTTTCCCATCAGGAAGAAGAATTAACCACAGGCTCAGCCTGCCACCCGGAACCAGAACAGGGCCTGAAGCCATCCTGCGCTTTTGCGGCCAGCACCCAAAAAAGCGACTTGTAAAATGGAGCTTCAGGGCACTGCAATTCACAAATCTGCAGAGTTATAAATGATAACTCTCGTCCACAAATATATTGAGGGAAGGCAAAGAAGAGGATTTGAAATCAAGGCAGAATTGCAGGAAACAGATTTCAGGAGGTAGATTCGAATCGCCTTTAAAGCACATGAAAAGCGGCAAAACGTTGACAATGATGCCCTTGGCCAAAAAGGGCGTATGCGTTTTTTCCTGAATATATTCAGGAAAAAACGCATACGCCCTTTTTGGCCAACCAAGCAACCTGGAAAGGCAAATCAGCGCTACAAAGAAGTCTCGCTTCCCATCGGTCAAAAGGGCCATGCTGAAAAAAGTTTCAAAACCAGAAATGCAGGACAGGCCATGGAGAAATGGGAGCCTTGCTACACTGATGGGCGGGATGTGAATTGCCAACAGCCACTCTGGAGAAGTGTACGGTGTGTCCTGAAACATCTAAAAAACACAGCTTAGAGAGCATAGGGCACTTCCACGCATGGGGGGATAAAGTGGGAAAATTGAAAATCAGCAAGACACAAGCACCCCAAAGTTTAAGGCTGCTCTGTTGACAAGGACCTCCACTTCATTCCACCTTAAATATCCCAAGAAAGCGAAAAATGGATCAAAAAGTTGTGGTCCTTATGTACAATGTAATATCACTCAGCCATGAAATCAATGACATAAGGCTAGTAGCAGCATGATGAGTGGATTTAGGTACGACGATTCTAAGTGAAATAAGTCACACAGAAAAGGACACTTCTCATAAGGTGTCACTTATAGAGGGAAAGTAAAAACCGTTACACTTGAACTGAATTACAAAACAGAACAGAGTCACACATGCAGAAAACACACTATGGCTGCTTAACGGGAAAGGTGAGGTGGGGTGATACATAAAACAAGAGTTTCAAATTAGCTCAGATACCGTTCCATAAACCCAATATGTAATAGACAAGACCTACTCCTTGCTCAGAGAACTGGACTCAACACGCCCGATTCACCGCACAAGAATATATCTGACTAGTAATAATCTTAAAACCTATGTATTGATATCTCTCTGTTAGTGTGTCAAGTGGGTGTAAAGCGGCATAAACACAGCCGTGAAAAGCAGCTAAACCCCATTATAAAAATAAATTACTTTTAAAAACCCATGCAACAAAGACAGGGAAAGAGAGAGAAATTCTTACACAATTCGTTCAGGGGTTGTGATGCAACCTGGATTGACCATATCTAGACCCACAGCTGGATGAGACATAAGGTTGGACACTCTTGGGGCTGAGAGGTTTGGTGAGGTTGGGTGAGCAAACGCAGACCCTTTAAAGTAATACTGCGTGCTACCCATTGCATGGGTCCCAAATCTCCAGGTTCAAGGGCATCTTCCTACATCGAAAACATGCATGAGAAACCCAGAAGATGGTACACCGTGTGATGGGGAAAGGTTTCTAAAACGCACCTCATTTCTCATCTCCTTGTGCTCGGGTTCGCCATTCCAGCCACTTTACTAACAATCTCCCTACTTGGAGCATCAGCACCTTTAACCTCCTGTTCCGTACAGGTTGCAATTTGTCCTGAGGATGAACGGGAAGACGGGGAACAAATGAGAGACTAGCTCTTGGTGTTGGGACAGGCACAGGTCACTCTATTTTCCCATCAGGAAGAAGAATTAACCACAGGCTCAGCCTGCCCCCCGGAACCAGAACAGGGCCTGAAGCCATCCTGCGCTTTTGCGGCCAGCACCCAAAAAAGCGACTTGTAAAATGGAGCTTCAGTGCACTGCAAATCACAAACCTGCAGAGTTATAAATGATAACTCTCGTCCACAAATATATTGAGGGAAGGCAAAGAAGAGGATTTGAAATCAAGGCAGAATTGCAGGAAACAGATTTCAGGAGGTAGATTCGAATCGCCTTTAAAGCACATGAAAAGCGGCAAAACGTTGACAATGATGCCCTTGGCCAAAAAGGGCGTATGCGGTTTTTCCTTAATATATTCAGGAAAAAACGCATACGCCCTTTTTGGCCAACCAAGCAACCTGGAAAGGCAAATCAGCGCTACAAAGAAGTCTCGCTTCCCATCGGTCAAAAGGGCCATGCTGAAAAAAGTGTCAAAACCAGAAATGCAGGACAGGCCATGGAGAAATGGGAGCCTTGCTACACTGATGGGCGGGATGTGAATTGCCAACAGCCACTCTGGAGAAGTGTACGGTGTGTCCTGAAACATCTAAAAAACACAGCTTAGAGAGCATAGGGCACTTCCACGCATGGGGGGATAAAGTGGGAAAATTGAAAATCAGCAAGACACAAGCACCCCAAAGTTTAGGGCTGCTCTGTTGACAAGGACCTCCACTTCATTCCACCTTAAATATCCCAGGAAAGCGAAAAATGGATCAAAAAGTTGTGGTCCTTATGTACAATGTAATATCACTCAGCCATGAAATCAATGACATAAGGCTAGTAGCAGCATGATGAGTGGATTTAGGTACGACGATTCTAAGTGAAATAAGTCACACAGAAAAGGACACTTCTCATAAGGTGTCACTTATAGAGGGAAAGTAAAAACCGTTACACTTGAACTGAATTACAAAACAGAACAGAGTCACACATGCAGAAAACACACTATGGCTGCTTAACGGGAAAGGTGAGGTGGGGTGATACATAAAACAAGAGTTTCAAATTAGCTCAGATACCGTTCCATAAACCCAATATGTAATAGACAAGACCTACTCCTTGCTCAGAGAACTGGACTCAACACGCCCGATTCACCGCACAAGAATATATCTGACTAGTAATAATCTTAAAACCTATGTATTGATATCTCTCTGTTAGTGTGTCAAGTGGGTGTAAAGCGGCATAAACACAGCCGTGAAAAGCAGCTAAACCCCATTATAAAAATAAATTACTTTTAAAAACCCATGCAACAAAGACAGGGAAAGAGAGAGAAATTCTTACACAATTCGTTCAGGGGCTGTGATGCAACCTGGATTGACCATATCTAGACCCACAGCTGGATGAGACATAAGGTTGGACACTCTTGGGGCTGAGAGGTTTGGTGAGGTTGGGTGAGCAAACGCAGACCCTTTAAAGTAATACTGCGTGCTACCCATCGCATGGGTCCCAAATCTCCAGGTTCAAGGGCATCTTCCTACATCGAAAACATGCATGAGAAACCCAGAAGATGGTACACCGTGTGATGGGGAAAGGTTTCTAAAATGCACCTCATTTCTCATCTCCTTGTGCTCGGGTTCGCCATTCCAGCCACTTTACTAACAATCTCCCTACTTGGAGCATCAGCACCTTTAACCTCCTGTTCCGTACAGGTTGCAGTTTGTCCTGAGGATGAACGGGAAGACGGGGAACCAATGAGAGACTAGCTCTTGGTGTTGGGACAGGCACAGGTCACTATATTTTCCCATCAGGAAGAAGAATTAACCACAGGCTCAGCCTGCCCCCCGGAACCAGAACAGGGCCTGAAGCCATCCTGCGCTTTTGCGGCCAGCACCCAAAAAAGCGACTTGTAAAATGGAGCTTCAGTGCACTGCAAATCACAAACCTGCAGAGTTATAAATGATAACTCTCGTCCACAAATATATTGAGGGAAGGCAAAGAAGAGGATTTGAAATCAAGGCAGAATTGCAGGAAACAGATTTCAGGAGGTAGATTCGAATCGCCTTTAAAGCACATGAAAAGCGGCAAAACGTTGACAATGATGCCCTTGGCCAAAAAGGGCGTATGCGTTTTTTCCTGAATATATTCAGGAAAAAACGCATACGCCCTTTTTGGCCAACCAAGCAACCTGGAAAGGCAAATCAGTGCTACAAAGATGTCTCGCTTCCCATCGGTCAAAAGGGCCATGCTGAAAAAAGTGTCAAAACCAGAAATGCAGGACAGGCCATGGAGAAATGGGAGCCTTGCTACACTGATGGGCGGGATGTAAATTGCCAACAGCCACTCTGGAGTAGTGTACGGTGTGTCCTGAAACATCTAAAAAACACAGCTTAGAGAGAATAGGGCACTTCCACGCATGGGGGTTAAAGTGGGAAAATTGAAAATCAGCAAGACACAAGCACCCCAAAGTTTGGGCTGCTCTGTTGACAAGGACCTCCACTTCATTCCACCTTAAAAATCCCAGGAAAGCGAAAAATGGATAAAGAAGTTGTGGTCCTTATGTACAATGGAATATCACTCAGCCATGAAATCAATGTCATAAGGCTAGTAGCAGCATGATGAGTGGATTTAGGTAAGACGATTCTAAGTGAAATAAGTCACACAGAAAAGGACACTTCTCATAAGGTGTCACTTATAGAGGGAAAGTAAAAACCGTTACACTTGAACTGAATTACAAAACAGAACAGAGTCACACATGCAGAAAACACACTATGGCTGCTTAACGGGAAAGGTGAGGTGGGGTGATACATAAAACAAGAGTTTCAAATTAGCTCAGATACCGTTCCATAAACCCAATATGTAATAGACAAGACCTACTCCTTGCTCAGAGAACTGGACTCAACACGCCCGATTCACCGCACAAGAATATATCTGACTAGTAATAATCTTAAAACCTATGTATTGATATCTCTCTGTTAGTGTGTCAAGTGGGTGTAAAGCGGCATAAACACAGCCGTGAAAAGCAGCTAAACCCCATTATAAAAATAAATTACTTTTAAAAACCCATGAAACAAAGACAGGGAAAGAGAGATAAATTCTTACACAATTCGTTCAGGGGCTGTGATGCAACCTGGATTGACCATATCTAGACCCACAGCTGGATGAGACATAAGGTTGGACACTCTTGGGGCTGAGAGGTTTGGTGAGGTTGGGTGAGCAAACGCAGACCCTTTAAAGTAATACTGCGTGCTACCCATCGCATGGGTCCCAAATCTCCAGGTTCAAGGGCATCTTCCTACATCGAAAACATGCATGAGAAACCCAGAAGATGGTACACCGTGTGATGGGGATAGGTTTCTAAAACGCACCTCATTTCTCATCTCCTTGTGCTTGGGTTCGCCATTCCAGCCACTTTACTAGCAATCTCCCTACTTGGAGCATCAGCACCTTTAACCTCCTGTTCCGTACAGGTTGCAATTTGTCCTGAGGATGAACGGGAAGACGGGGAACCAATGAGAGACTAGCTCTTGGTGTTGGGACAGGCACAGGTCACTCTATTTTCCCATCAGGAAGAAGAATTAACCACAGGCTCAGCCTGCCCCCCGGAACCAGAACAGGGCCTGAAGCCATCCTGCGCTTTTGCGGCCAGCACCCAAAAAAGCGACTTGTAAAATGGAGCTTCAGTGCACTGCAAATCACAATCCTGCAGAGTTATAAATGATAACTCTCGTCCACAAATATATTGAGGGAAGGCAAAGAAGAGGATTTGAAATCAAGGCAGAATTGCAGGAAACAGATTTCAGGAGGTAGATTCGAATCGCCTTTAAAGCACATGAAAAGCGGCAAAACGTTGACAATGATGCCCTTGGCCAAAAAGGGCGTATGCGTTTTTTCCTGAATATATTCAGGAAAAAACGCATACGCCCTTTTTGGCCAACCAAGCAACCTGGAAAGGCAAATCAGTGCTACAAAGAAGTCTCGCTTCCCATCGGTCAAAAGGGCCATGCTGAAAAAAGTGTCAAAACCAGAAATGCAGGACAGGCCATGGAGAAATGGGAGCCTTGCTACACTGATGGGCGGGATGTAAATTGCCAACAGCCACTCTGGAGTAGTGTACGGTGTGTCCTGAAACATCTAAAAAACACAGCTTAGAGAGAATAGGGCACTTCCATGCATGGGGGTTAAAGTGGGAAAATTGAAAATCAGCAAGACACAAGCACCCCAAAGTTTAGGGCTGCTCTGTTGACAAGGACCTCCACTTCATTCCACTTTAAATATCCCAAGAAAGCGAAAAATGGATCAAAAAGTTGTGGTCCTTATGTACAATGGATTATCACTCAGCCATGAAATCAATGTCATAAGGCTAGTAGCAGCATGATGAGTGGATTTAGGTACGACGATTCTAAGTGAAATAAGTCACACAGAACAGGACACTTCTCATAAGGTGTCACTTATAGAGGGAATGTAAAAACCGTTACACTTGAACTGAATTACAAAACAGAACAGAGTCACACATGCAGAAAACACACTATGGCTGCTTAACGGGAAAGGTGAGGTGGGGTGATACATAAAACAAGAGTTTCAAATTAGCTCAGATACCGTTCCATAAACCCAATATGTAATAGACAAGACCTACTCCTTGCTCAGAGAACTGGACTCAACACGCCCGATTCACCGCACAAGAATATATCTGACTAGTAATAATCTTAAAACCTATGTATTGATATCTCTCTGTTAGTGTGTCAAGTGGGTGTAAAGTGGCATAAACACAGCCGTGAAAAGCAGCTAAACCCCATTATAAAAATAAATTACTTTCAAAAACCCATGCAACAAAGACAGGGAAAGAGAGAGAAATTCTTACACAATTCGTTCAGGGGCTGTGATGCAACCTGGATTGACCATATCTAGACCCACAGCTGGATGAGACATAAGGGTGGACACTCTTGGCGCTGAGAGGTTTGGTGAGGTTGGGTGAGCAAACGCAGACCCTTTAAAGTAATACTGCGTGCTACCCATCGCATGGGTCCCAAATCTCCAGGTTCAAGGGAATCTTCCTACATCGAAAACATGCATGAGAAACCCAGAAGATGGTACACCGTGTGATGGGGAAAGGTTTCTAAAACGCACCTCATTTCTCATCTCCTTGTGCTCGGGTTCGCCATTCCAGCCACTTTACTAGCAATCTCCCTACTTGGAGCATCAGCACCTTTAACCTCCTGTTCCATACAGGTTGCAATTTGTCCTGAGGATGAACGGGAAGACGGGGAACCAATGAGAGACTAGCTCTTGGTGTTGGGACAGGCACAGGTCACTCTATTTTCCCATCAGGAAGAAGAATTAACCACAGGCTCAGCCTGCCACCCGGAACCAGAACAGGGCCTGAAGCCATCCTGCGCTTTTGCGGCCAGCACCCAAAAAAGCGACTTGTAAAATGGAGCTTCAGGGCACTGCAATTCACAAATCTGCAGAGTTATAAATGATAACTCTCGTCCACAAATATATTGAGGGAAGGCAAAGAAGAGGATTTGAAATCAAGGCAGAATTGCAGGAAACAGATTTCAGGAGGTAGATTCGAATCGCCTTTAAAGCACATGAAAAGCGGCAAAACGTTGACAATGATGCCCTTGGCCAAAAAGGGCGTATGCGTTTTTTCCTGAATATATTCAGGAAAAAACGCATACGCCCTTTTTGGCCAACCAAGCAACCTGGAAAGGCAAATCAGCGCTACAAAGAAGTCTCGCTTCCCATCGGTCAAAAGGGCCATGCTGAAAAAAGTTTCAAAACCAGAAATGCAGGACAGGCCATGGAGAAATGGGAGCCTTGCTACACTGATGGGCGGGATGTGAATTGCCAACAGCCACTCTGGAGAAGTGTACGGTGTGTCCTGAAACATCTAAAAAACACAGCTTAGAGAGCATAGGGCACTTCCACGCATGGGGGGATAAAGTGGGAAAATTGAAAATCAGCAAGACACAAGCACCCCAAAGTTTAAGGCTGCTCTGTTGACAAGGACCTCCACTTCATTCCACCTTAAATATCCCAAGAAAGCGAAAAATGGATCAAAAAGTTGTGGTCCTTATGTACAATGTAATATCACTCAGCCATGAAATCAATGACATAAGGCTAGTAGCAGCATGATGAGTGGATTTAGGTACGACGATTCTAAGTGAAATAAGTCACACAGAAAAGGACACTTCTCATAAGGTGTCACTTATAGAGGGAAAGTAAAAACCGTTACACTTGAACTGAATTACAAAACAGAACAGAGTCACACATGCAGAAAACACACTATGGCTGCTTAACGGGAAAGGTGAGGTGGGGTGATACATAAAACAAGAGTTTCAAATTAGCTCAGATACCGTTCCATAAACCCAATATGTAATAGACAAGACCTACTCCTTGCTCAGAGAACTGGACTCAACACGCCCGATTCACCGCACAAGAATATATCTGACTAGTAATAATCTTAAAACCTATGTATTGATATCTCTCTGTTAGTGTGTCAAGTGGGTGTAAAGCGGCATAAACACAGACGTGAAAAGCAGCTAAACCCCATTATAAAAATAAATTACTTTTAAAAACCCATGCAACAAAGACAGGGAAAGAGAGAGAAATTCTTACACAATTCGTTCAGGGGTTGTGATGCAACCTGGATTGACCATATCTAGACCCACAGCTGGATGAGACATAAGGTTGGACACTCTTGGGGCTGAGAGGTTTGGTGAGGTTGGGTGAGCAAACGCAGACCCTTTAAAGTAATACTGCGTGCTACCCATTGCATGGGTCCCAAATCTCCAGGTTCAAGGGCATCTTCCTACATCGAAAACATGCATGAGAAACCCAGAAGATGGTACACCGTGTGATGGGGAAAGGTTTCTAAAACGCACCTCATTTCTCATCTCCTTGTGCTCGGGTTCGCCATTCCAGCCACTTTACTAACAATCTCCCTACTTGGAGCATCAGCACCTTTAACCTCCTGTTCCGTACAGGTTGCAATTTGTCCTGAGGATGAACGGGAAGACGGGGAACCAATGAGAGACTAGCTCTTGGTGTTGGGACAGGCACAGGTCACTCTATTTTCCCATCAGGAAGAAGAATTAACCACAGGCTCAGCCTGCCCCCCGGAACCAGAACAGGGCCTGAAGCCATCCTTCGCTTTTGCGGCCAGCACCCAAAAAAGCGACTTGTAAAATGGAGCTTCAGGGCACTGCAATTCACAAATCTGCAGAGTTATAAATGATAACTCTCGTCCACAAATATATTGAGGGAAGGCAAAGAAGAGGATTTGAAATCAAGGCAGAATTGCAGGAAACAGATTTCAGGAGGTAGATTCGAATCGCCTTTAAAGCACATGAAAAGCGGCAAAACGTTGACAATGATGCCCTTGGCCAAAAAGGGCGTATGCGGTTTTTCCTTAATATATTCAGGAAAAAACGCATACGCCCTTTTTGGCCAACCAAGCAACCTGGAAAGGCAAATCAGCGCTACAAAGAAGTCTCGCTTCCCATCGGTCAAAAGGGCCATGCTGAAAAAAGTTTCAAAACCAGAAATGCAGGACAGGCCATGGAGAAATGGGAGCCTTGCTACACTGATGGGCGGGATGTGAATTGCCAACAGCCACTCTGGAGAAGTGTACGGTGTGTCCTGAAACATCTAAAAAACACAGCTTAGAGAGCATAGGGCACTTCCACGCATGGGGGGATAAAGTGGGAAAATTGAAAATCAGCAAGACACAAGCACCCCAAAGTTTAGGGCTGCTCTGTTGACAAGGACCTCCACTTCATTCCACCTTAAATATCCCAGGAAAGCGAAAAATGGATCAAAAAGTTGTGGTCCTTATGTACAATGTAATATCACTCAGCCATGAAATCAATGACATAAGGCTAGTAGCAGCATGATGAGTGGATTTAGGTACGACGATTCTAAGTGAAATAAGTCACACAGAAAAGGACACTTCTCATAAGGTGTCACTTATAGAGGGAAAGTAAAAACCGTTACACTTGAACTGAATTACAAAACAGAACAGAGTCACACATGCAGAAAACACACTATGGCTGCTTAACGGGAAAGGTGAGGTGGGGTGATACATAAAACAAGAGTTTCAAATTAGCTCAGATACCGTTCCATAAACCCAATATGTAATAGACAAGACCTACTCCTTGCTCAGAGAACTGGACTCAACACGCCCGATTCACCGCACAAGAATATATCTGACTAGTAATAATCTTAAAACCTATGTATTGATATCTCTCTGTTAGTGTGTCAAGTGGGTGTAAAGCGGCATAAACACAGCCGTGAAAAGCAGCTAAACCCCATTATAAAAATAAATTACTTTTAAAAACCCATGCAACAAAGACAGGGAAAGAGAGAGAAATTCTTACACAATTCGTTCAGGGGCTGTGATGCAACCTGGATTGACCATATCTAGACCCACAGCTGGATGAGACATAAGGTTGGACACTCTTGGGGCTGAGAGGTTTGGTGAGGTTGGGTGAGCAAACGCAGACCCTTTAAAGTAATACTGCGTGCTACCCATCGCATGGGTCCCAAATCTCCAGGTTCAAGGGCATCTTCCTACATCGAAAACATGCATGAGAAACCCAGAAGATGGTACACCGTGTGATGGGGAAAGGTTTCTAAAATGCACCTCATTTCTCATCTCCTTGTGCTCGGGTTCGCCATTCCAGCCACTTTACTAACAATCTCCCTACTTGGAGCATCAGCACCTTTAACCTCCTGTTCCGTACAGGTTGCAATTTGTCCTGAGGATGAACGGGAAGACGTGGAACCAATGAGAGACTAGCTCTTGGTGTTGGGACAGGCACAGGTCACTATATTTTCCCATCAGGAAGAAGAATTAACCACAGGCTCAGCCTGCCCCCCGGAACCAGAACAGGGCCTGAAGCCATCCTGCGCTTTTGCGGCCATCACCCAAAAAAGCGACTTGTAAAATGGAGCTTCAGTGCACTGCAAATCACAAACCTGCAGAGTTATAAATGATAACTCTCGTCCACAAATATATTGAGGGAAGGCAAAGAAGAGGATTTGAAATCAAGGCAGAATTGCAGGAAACAGATTTCAGGAGGTAGATTCGAATCGCCTTTAAAGCACATGAAAAGCGGCAAAACGTTGACAATGATGCCCTTGGCCAAAAAGGGCGTATGCGTTTTTTCCTGAATATATTCAGGAAAAAACGCATACGCCCTTTTTGGCCAACCAAGCAACCTGGAAAGGCAAATCAGTGCTACAAAGATGTCTCGCTTCCCATCGGTCAAAAGGGCCATGCTGAAAAAAGTGTCAAAACCAGAAATGCAGGACAGGCCATGGAGAAATGGGAGCCTTGCTACACTGATGGGCGGGATGTAAATTGCCAACAGCCACTCTGGAGTAGTGTACGGTGTGTCCTGAAACATCTAAAAAACACAGCTTAGAGAGAATAGGGCACTTCCACGCATGGGGGTTAAAGTGGGAAAATTGAAAATCAGCAAGACACAAGCACCCCAAAGTTTGGGCTGCTCTGTTGACAAGGACCTCCACTTCATTCCACCTTAAATATCCCAGGAAAGCGAAAAATGGATAAAGAAGTTGTGGTCCTTATGTACAATGGAATATCACTCAGCCATGAAATCAATGTCATAAGGCTAGTAGCAGCATGATGAGTGGATTTAGGTAAGACGATTCTAAGTGAAATAAGTCACACAGAAAAGGACACTTCTCATAAGGTGTCACTTATAGAAGGAAAGTAAAAACCGTTACACTTGAACTGAATTACAAAACAGAACAGAGTCACACATGCAGAAAACACACTATGGCTGCTTAACGGGAAAGGTGAGGTGGGGTGATACATAAAACAAGAGTTTCAAATTAGCTCAGATACCGTTCCATAAACCCAATATGTAATAGACAAGACCTACTCCTTGCTCAGAGAACTGGACTCAACACGCCCGATTCACCGCACAAGAATATATCTGACTAGTAATAATCTTAAAACCTATGTATTGATATCTCTCTGTTAGTGTGTCAAGTGGGTGTAAAGCGGCATAAACACAGCCGTGAAAAGCAGCTAAACCCCATTATAAAAATAAATTACTTTTAAAAACCCATGAAACAAAGACAGGGAAAGAGAGAGAAATTCTTACACAATTCGTTCAGGGGCTGTGATGCAACCTGGATTGACCATATCTAGACCCACAGCTGGATGAGACATAAGGTTGGACACTCTTGGGGCTGAGAGGTTTGGTGAGGTTGGGTGAGCAAACGCAGACCCTTTAAAGTAATACTGCGTGCTACCCATCGCATGGGTCCCAAATCTCCAGGTTCAAGGGCATCTTCCTACATCGAAAACATGCATGAGAAACCCAGAAGATGGTACACCGTGTGATGGGGATAGGTTTCTAAAACGCACCTCATTTCTCATCTCCTTGTGCTTGGGTTCGCCATTCCAGCCACTTTACTAGCAATCTCCCTACTTGGAGCATCAGCACCTTTAACCTCCTGTTCCGTACAGGTTGCAATTTGTCCTGAGGATGAACGGGAAGACGGGGAACCAATGAGAGACTAGCTCTTGGTGTTGGGACAGGCACAGGTCACTCTATTTTCCCATCAGGAAGAAGAATTAACCACAGGCTCAGCCTGCCCCCCGGAACCAGAACAGGGCCTGAAGGCATCCTGCGCTTTTGCGGCCAGCACCCAAAAAAGCGACTTGTAAAATGGAGCTTCAGTGCACTGCAAATCACAATCCTGCAGAGTTATAAATGATAACTCTCGTCCACAAATATATTGAGGGAAGGCAAAGAAGAGGATTTGAAATCAAGGCAGAATTGCAGGAAACAGATTTCAGGAGGTAGATTCGAATCACCTTTAAAGCACATGAAAAGCGGCAAAACGTTGACAATGATGCCCTTGGCCAAAAAGGGCGTATGCGTTTTTTCCTGAATATATTCAGGAAAAAACGCATACGCCCTTTTTGGCCAACCAAGCAACCTGGAAAGGCAAATCAGTGCTACAAAGAAGTCTCGCTTCCCATCGGTCAAAAGGGCCATGCTGAAAAAAGTGTCAAAACCAGAAATGCAGGACAGGCCATGGAGAAATGGGAGCCTTGCTACACTGATGGGCGGGATGTAAATTGCCAACAGCCACTCTGGAGTAGTGTACGGTGTGTCCTGAAACATCTAAAAAACACAGCTTAGAGAGAATAGGGCACTTCCACGCATGGGGGTTAAAGTGGGAAAATTGAAAATCAGCAAGACACAAACACCCCAAAGTTTAGGGCTGCTCTGTTGACAAGGACCTCCACTTCATTCCACTTTAAATATCCCAAGAAAGCGAAAAATGGATCAAAAAGTTGTGGTCCTTATGTACAATGGATTATCACTCAGCCATGAAATCAATGTCATAAGGCTAGTAGCAGCATGATGAGTGGATTTAGGTACGACGATTCTAAGTGAAATAAGTCACACAGAACAGGACACTTCTCATAAGGTGTCACTTATAGAGGGAATGTAAAAACCGTTACACTTGAACTGAATTACAAAACAGAACAGAGTCACACATGCAGAAAACACACTATGGCTGCTTAACGGGAAAGGTGAGGTGGGGTGATACATAAAACAAGAGTTTCAAATTAGCTCAGATACCGTTCCATAAACCCAATATGTAATAGACAAGACCTACTCCTTGCTCAGAGAACTGGACTCAACACGCCCGATTCACCGCACAAGAATATATCTGACTAGTAATAATCTTAAAACCTATGTATTGATATCTCTCTGTTAGTGTGTCAAGTGGGTGTAAAGTGGCATAAACACAGCCGTGAAAAGCAGCTAAACCCCATTATAAAAATAAATTACTTTCAAAAACCCATGCAACAAAACCAGGGAAAGAGAGAGAAATTCTTACACAATTCGTTCAGGGGCTGTGATGCAACCTGGATTGACCATATCTAGACCCACAGCTGGATGAGACATAAGGGTGGACACTCTTGGCGCTGAGAGGTTTGGTGAGGTTGGGTGAGCAAACGCAGACCCTTTAAAGTAATACTGCGTGCTACCCATCGCATGGGTCCCAAATCTCCAGGTTCAAGGGAATCTTCCTACATCGAAAACATGCATGAGAAACCCAGAAGATGGTACACCGTGTGATGGGGAAAGGTTTCTAAAACGCACCTCATTTCTCATCTCCTTGTGCTCGGGTTCGCCATTCCAGCCACTTTACTAGCAATCTCCCTACTTGGAGCATCAGCACCTTTAACCTCCTGTTCCATACAGGTTGCAATTTGTCCTGAGGATGAACGGGAAGACGGGGAACCAATGAGAGACTAGCTCTTGGTGTTGGGACAGGCACAGGTCACTCTATTTTCCCATCAGGAAGAAGAATTAACCACAGGCTCAGCCTGCCACCCGGAACCAGAACAGGGCCTGAAGCCATCCTGCGCTTTTGCGGCCAGCACCCAAAAAAGCGACTTGTAAAATGGAGCTTCAGGGCACTGCAATTCACAAATCTGCAGAGTTATAAATGATAACTCTCGTCCACAAATATATTGAGGGAAGGCAAAGAAGAGGATTTGAAATCAAGGCAGAATTGCAGGAAACAGATTTCAGGAGGTAGATTCGAATCGCCTTTAAAGCACATGAAAAGCGGCAAAACGTTGACAATGATGCCCTTGGCCAAAAAGGGCGTATGCGTTTTTTCCTGAATATATTCAGGAAAAAACGCATACGCCCTTTTTGGCCAACCAAGCAACCTGGAAAGGCAAATCAGCGCTACAAAGAAGTCTCGCTTCCCATCGGTCAAAAGGGCCATGCTGAAAAAAGTTTCAAAACCAGAAATGCAGGACAGGCCATGGAGAAATGGGAGCCTTGCTACACTGATGGGCGGGATGTGAATTGCCAACAGCCACTCTGGAGAAGTGTACGGTGTGTCCTGAAACATCTAAAAAACACAGCTTAGAGAGCATAGGGCACTTCCACGCATGGGGGGATAAAGTGGGAAAATTGAAAATCAGCAAGACACAAGCACCCCAAAGTTTAAGGCTGCTCTGTTGACAAGGACCTCCACTTCATTCCACCTTAAATATCCCAAGAAAGCGAAAAATGGATCAAAAAGTTGTGGTCCTTATGTACAATGTAATATCACTCAGCCATGAAATCAATGACATAAGGCTAGTAGCAGCATGATGAGTGGATTTAGGTACGACGATTCTAAGTGAAATAAGTCACACAGAAAAGGACACTTCTCATAAGGTGTCACTTATAGAGGGAAAGTAAAAACCGTTACACTTGAACTGAATTACAAAACAGAACAGAGTCACACATGCAGAAAACACACTATGGCTGCTTAACGGGAAAGGTGAGGTGGGGTGATACATAAAACAAGAGTTTCAAATTAGCTCATATACCGTTCCATAAACCCAATATGTAATAGACAAGACCTACTCCTTGCTCAGAGAACTGGACTCAACACGCCCGATTCACCGCACAAGAATATATCTGACTAGTAATAATCTTAAAACCTATGTATTGATATCTCTCTGTTAGTGTGTCAAGTGGGTGTAAAGCGGCATAAGCACAGCCGTGAAAAGCAGCTAAACCCCATTATAAAAATAAATTACTTTTAAAAACCCATGCAACAAAGACAGGGAAAGAGAGAGAAATTCTTACACAATTCGTTCAGGGGTTGTGATGCAACCTGGATTGACCATATCTAGACCCACAGCTGGATGAGACATAAGGTTGGACACTCTTGGGGCTGAGAGGTTTGGTGAGGTTGGGTGAGCAAACGCAGACCCTTTAAAGTAATACTGCGTGCTACCCATTGCATGGGTCCCAAATCTCCAGGTTCAAGGGCATCTTCCTACATCGAAAACATGCATGAGAAACCCAGAAGATGGTACACCGTGTGATGGGGAAAGGTTTCTAAAACGCACCTCATTTCTCATCTCCTTGTGCTCGGGTTCGCCATTCCAGCCACTTTACTAACAATCTCCCTACTTGGAGCATCAGCACCTTTAACCTCCTGTTCCGTACAGGTTGCAATTTGTCCTGAGGATGAACGGGAAGACGGGGAACCAATGAGAGACTAGCTCTTGGTGTTGGGACAGGCACAGGTCACTCTATTTTCCCATCAGGAAGAAGAATTAACCACAGGCTCAGCCTGCCCCCCGGAACCAGAACAGGGCCTGAAGCCATCCTGCGCTTTTGCGGCCAGCACCCAAAAAAGCGACTTGTAAAATGGAGCTTCAGTGCACTGCAAATCACAAACCTGCAGAGTTATAAATGATAACTCTCGTCCACAAATATATTGAGGGAAGGCAAAGAAGAGGATTTGAAATCAAGGCAGAATTGCAGGAAACAGATTTCAGGAGGTAGATTCGAATCGCCTTTAAAGCACATGAAAAGCGGCAAAACGTTGACAATGATGCCCTTGGCCAAAAAGGGCGTATGCGTTTTTTCCTGAATATATTCAGGAAAAAACACATACGCGCTTTTTGGCCAACCAAGCAACCTGGAAAGGCAAATCAGTGCTACAAAGAAGTCTCGCTTCCCATCGGTCAAAAGGGCCATGCTGAAAAAAGTGTCAAAACCAGAAATGCAGGACAGGCCATGGAGAAATGGGAGCCTTGCTACACTGATGGGCGGGATGTAAATTGCCAACAGCCACTCTGGAGTAGTGTACGGTGTGTCCTGAAACATCTAAAAAACACAGCTTAGAGAGAATAGGGCACTTCCACGCATGGGGGTTAAAGTGGGAAAATTGAAAATCAGCAAGACACAAGCACCCCAAAGTTTGGGCTGCTCTGTTGACAAGGACCTCCACTTCATTCCACCTTAAATATCCCAGGAAAGCGAAAAATGGATAAAGAAGTTGTGGTCCTTATGTACAATGGAATATCACTCAGCCATGAAATCAATGTCATAAGGCTAGTAGCAGCATGATGAGTGGATTTAGGTAAGACGATTCTAAGTGAAATAAGTCACACAGAAAAGGACACTTCTCATAAGGTGTCACTTATAGAGGGAATGTAAAAACCGTTACACTTGAACTGAAATACAAAACAGAACAGAGTCACACATGCAGAAAACACACTATGGCTGCTTAACGGGAAAGGTGAGGTGGGGTGATACATAAAACAAGAGTTTCAAATTAGCTCAGATACCGTTCCATAAACCCAATATGTAATAGACAAGACCTACTCCTTGCTCAGAGAACTGGACTCAACACGCCCGATTCACCGCACAAGAATATATCTGACTAGTAATAATCTTAAAACCTATGTATTGATATCTCTCTGTTAGTGTGTTAAGTGGGTGTAAAGCGACATAAACACAGCCGTGAAAAGCTGCTAAACCCCATTATAAAAATAAATTACTTTTAAAAACCCATGAAACAAAGACAGGGAAAGAGAGAGAAATTCTTACACAATTCGTTCAGGGGCTGTGATGCAACCTGGATTGACCATATCTAGACCCACAGCTGGATGAGACATAAGGGTGGACACTCTTGGGGCTGAGAGGTTTGGTGAGGTTGGGTGAGCAAACGCAGACCCTTTAAAGTAATACTGCGTGCTACCCATCGCATGGGTCCCAAATCTCCAGGTTCAAGGGCATCTTCCTACATCGAAAACATGCATGAGAAACCCAGAAGATGATACACCGTGTGATGGGGAAAGGTTTCTAAAACGCACCTCATTTCTCATCTCCTTGTGCTCGGGTCCGTCATTCCAGCCACTTAACTAGCAATCTCCCTACTTGGAGCATCAGCACCTTTAACCTCCTGTTCCGTACAGGTTGCAATTTGTCCTGAGGATGAACGGGAAGACGGGGAACCAATGAGAGACTAGCTCTTGGTGTTGGGACAGGCACAGGTCACTCTATTTTCCCATCAGGAAGAAGAATTAACCACAGGCTCAGCCTGCCCCCAGGAACCAGAACAGGGCCTGAAGCCATCCTGCGCTTTTGCGGCCAGCTCCCAAAAAAGCGACTTGTAAAATGGAGCTTCAGGGCACTGCAATTCACAAACCTGCAGAGTTATAAATGATAACTCTCGTCCACAAATATATTGAGGGAAGGCAAAGAAGAGGATTTGAAATCAAGGCAGAATTGCAGGAAACAGATTTCAGGAGGTAGATTCGAATCGCCTTTAAAGCACATGAAAAGCGGCAAAACGTTGACAATGATGTCCTTGGCCAAAAAGGGCGTATGCGTTTTTTCCTGAATATATTCAGGAAAAAACGCATACGCCCTTTTTGGCCAACCAAGCAACCTGGAAAGGCAAATCAGCGCTACAAAGAAGTCTCGCTTCCCATCGGTCAAAAGGGCCATGCTGAAAAAAGTGTCAAAACCAGAAATGCAGGACAGGCCATGGAGAAATGGGAGCCTTGCTACACTGATGGGCGGGATGTAAATTGCCAACAGCCACTCTGGAGAAGTGTACGGTGTGTCCTGAAACATCTAAAAAACACAGCTTAGAGAGCATAGGGCACTTCCACGCATGTGGGGATAAAGTGGGAAAATTGAAAATCAGCAAGACACAAGCACCCCAAAGTTTAGGGCTGCTCTGTTGACAAGGACCTCCACTTCATTCCACCTTAAATATCCCAGGAAAGCGAAAAATGGATCAAAAAGTTGTGGTCCTTATGTACAATGGAATATCACTCAGCCATGAAATCAATGTCATAAGGCTAGTAGCAGCATGATGAGTGGATTTAGGTACGACGATTCTAAGTGAAATAAGTCACACAGAAAAGGACACTTCTCATAAGGTGTCACTTATAGAGGGAAAGTAAAAACCGTTACACTTGAACTGAATTACAAAACAGAACAGAGTCACACATGCAGAAAACACACTATGGCTGCTTAACGGTAAAGGTGAGGTGGGGTGATACATAAAACAAGAGTTTCAAATTAGCTCAGATACCGTTCCATAAACCCAATATGTAATAGACAAGACCTACTCCTTGCTCAGAGAACTGGACTCAACACGCCCGATTCACCGCACAAGAATATATCTGACTAGTAATAATCTTAAAACCTATGTATTCATATCTCTCTGTTAGTGTGTCAAGTGGGTGTAAAGTGGCATAAACACAGCCGTGAAAAGCAGCTAAACCCCATTATAAAAATAAATTACTTTTAAAAACCCATGCAACAAAGACAGGGAAAGAGAGAGAAATTCTTACACAATTCTTTCAGGGGCTGTGATGCAACCTGGATTGACCATATCTAGACCCACAGCTGGATGAGACATAAGGTTGGACACTCTTGGGGCTGAGAGGTTTGGTGAGGTTGGGTGAGCAAACGCAGACCCTTTAAAGTAATACTGCGTGCTACCCATCGCATGGGTCCCAAATCTCCAGGTTCAAGGGCATCTTCCTACATCGAAAACATGCATGAGAAACCCAGAAGATGGTACACCGTGTGATGGGGAAAGGTTTCTAAAACGCACCTCATTTCTCATCTCCTTGTGCTCGGGTTCGCCATTCCAGCCACTTTACTAGCAATCTCCCTACTTGGAGCATCAGCACCTTTAACCTCCTGTTCCGTACAGGTTGCAATTTGTCCTGAGGATGAACGGGAAGACGGGGAACCAATGAGAGACTAGCTCTTGGTGTTGGGACAGGCACAGGTCACTCTATTTTCCCATCAGGAAGAAGAATTAACCACAGGCTCAGCCTGCCACCCGGAACCAGAACAGGGCCTGAAGCCATCCTGCGCTTTTGCGGCCAGCACCCAAAAAAGCGACTTGTAAAATGGAGCTTCAGGGCACTGCAATTCACAAATCTGCAGAGTTATAAATGATAACTCTCGTCCACAAATATATTGAGGGAAGGCAAAGAAGAGGATTTGAAATCAAGGCAGAATTGCAGGAAACAGATTTAAGGAGGTAGATTCGAATCGCCTTTAAAGCACATGAAAAGCGGCAAAACGTTGACAATGATGCCCTTGGCCAAAAAGGGCGTATGCGTTTTTTCCTGAATATATTCAGGAAAAAACGCATACGCCCTTTGTGGCCAACCAAGCAACCTGGAAAGGCAAGTCAGCGCTACAAAGAAGTCTCGCTTCCCATCGGTCAAAAGGGCCATGCTGAAAAAAGTGTCAAAACCAGAAATGCAGGACAGGCCATGGAGAAATGGGAGCCTTGCTACACTGATGGGCGGGATGTAAATTGCCAACAGCCACTCTGGAGAAGTGTACGGTGTGTCCTGAAACATCTAAAAAACACAGCTTAGAGAGCATAGGGCACTTCCACGCATGGGGGGATAAAGTGGGAAAATTGAAAATCAGCAAGACACAAGCACCCCAAAGTTTAGGGCTGCTCTGTTGACAAGGACCTCCACTTCATTCCACCTTAAATATCCCAAGAAAGCGAAAAATGGATCAAAAAGTTGTGGTCCTTATGTACAATGGAATATCACTCAGCCATGAAATCAATGTCATAAGGCTAGTAGCAGCATGATGAGTGGATTTAGGTACGACGATTCTAAGTGAAATAAGTCACACAGAAAAGGACACTTCTCATAAGGTGTCACTTATAGAGGGAAAGTAAAAACCGTTACACTTGAACTGAATTACAAAACAGAACAGAGTCACACATGCAGAAAACACACTATGGCTGCTTAACGGGAAAGGTGAGGTGGAGTGATACATAAAACAAGAGTTTCAAATTAGCTCAGATACCGTTCCATAAACCCAATATGTAATAGACAAGACCTACTCCTTGCTCAGAGAACTGGACTCAACACGCCCGATTCACCGCACAAGAATATATCTGACTAGTAATAATCTTAAAACCTATGTATTGATATCTCTCTGTTAGTGTGTCAAGTGGGTGTAAAGTGGCATAAACACAGCCGTGAAAAGCAGCTAAACCCCATTATAAAAATAAATTACTTTTAAAAACCCATGAAACAAAGACAGGGAAAGAGAGAGAAATTCTTACACAATTCGTTCAGGGGCTGTGATGCAACCTGGATTGACCATATCTAGACCCACAGCTGGATGAGACATAAGGGTGGACACTCTTGGGGCTGAGAGGTTTGGTGAGGTTGGGTGAGCAAACACAGACCCTTTAAAGTAATCCTGCGTGCTACCCATCGCATGGGTCCCAAATCTCCAGGTTCAAGGGCATCTTCCTACATCGAAAACATGCATGAGAAACCCAGAAGATGGTACACCGTTTGATGGAGAAAGGTTTCTAAAACGCACCTCATTTCTCATCTCCTTGTGCTCGGGTTCGCCATTCCAGCCACTTTACTAGCAATCTCCCTACTTGGAGCATCAGCACCTTTAACCTCCTGTTCCGTACAGGTTGCAATTTGTCCTGAGGATGAACGGGAAGACGGGGAACCAATGAGAGACTAGCTCTTGGTGTTGGGACAGGCACAGGTCACTCTATTTTCCCATCAGGAAGAAGAATTAACCACAGGCTCAGCCTGCCACCCGGAACCAGAACAGGGCCTGAAGCCATCCTGCGCTTTTGCGGCCAGCACCCAAAAAAGCGACTTGTAAAATGGAGCTTCAGGGCACTGCAATTCACAAATCTGCAGAGTTATAAATGATAACTCTCGTCCACAAATATATTGAGGGAAGGCAAAGAAGAGGATTTGAAATCAAGGCAGAATTGCAGGAAACAGATTTCAGGAGGTAGATTCGAATCGCCTTTAAAGCACATGAAAAGCGGCAAAACGTTGACAATGATGCCCTTGGCCAAAAAGGGCGTATGCGGTTTTTCCTTAATATATTCAGGAAAAAACGCATACGCCCTTTTTGGCCAACCAAGCAACCTGGAAAGGCAAATCAGCGCTACAAAGAAGTCTCGCTTCCCATCGGTCAAAAGGGCCATGCTGAAAAAAGTTTCAAAACCAGAAATGCAGGACAGGCCATGGAGAAATGGGAGCCTTGCTACACTGATGGGCGGGATGTGAATTGCCAACAGCCACTCTGGAGAAGTGTACGGTGTGTCCTGAAACATCTAAAAAACACAGCTTAGAGAGCATAGGGCACTTCCACGCATGGGGGGATAAAGTGGGAAAATTGAAAATCAGCAAGACACAAGCACCCCAAAGTTTAGGGCTGCTCTGTTGACAAGGACCTCCACTTCATTCCACCTTAAATATCCCAGGAAAGCGAAAAATGGATCAAAAAGTTGTGGTCCTTATGTACAATGTAATATCACTCAGCCATGAAATCAATGACATAAGGCTAGTAGCAGCATGATGAGTGGATTTAGGTACGACGATTCTAAGTGAAATAAGTCACACAGAAAAGGACACTTCTCATAAGGTGTCACTTATAGAGGGAAAGTAAAAACCGTTACACTTGAACTGAATTACAAAACAGAACAGAGTCACACATGCAGAAAACACACTATGGCTGCTTAACGGGAAAGGTGAGGTGGGGTGATACATAAAACAAGAGTTTCAAATTAGCTCAGATACCGTTCCATAAACCCAATATGTAATAGACAAGACCTACTCCTTGCTCAGAGAACTGGACTCAACACGCCCGATTCACCGCACAAGAATATATCTGACTAGTAATAATCTTAAAACCTATGTATTGATATCTCTCTGTTAGTGTGTCAAGTGGGTGTAAAGCGGCATAAACACAGCCGTGAAAAGCAGCTAAACCCCATTATAAAAATAAATTACTTTTAAAAACCCATGCAACAAAGACAGGGAAAGAGAGAGAAATTCTTACACAATTCGTTCAGGGGCTGTGATGCAACCTGGATTGACCATATCTAGACCCACAGCTGGATGAGACATAAGGTTGGACACTCTTGGGGCTGAGAGGTTTGGTGAGGTTGGGTGAGCAAACGCAGACCCTTTAAAGTAATACTGCGTGCTACCCATCGCATGGGTCCCAAATCTCCAGGTTCAAGGGCATCTTCCTACATCGAAAACATGCATGAGAAACCCAGAAGATGGTACACCGTGTGATGGGGATAGGTTTCTAAAACGCACCTCATTTCTCATCTCCTTGTGCTCGGGTTCGCCATTCCAGCCACTTTACTAGCAATCTCCCTACTTGGAGCATCAGCACCTTTAACCTCCTGTTCCGTACAGGTTGCAATTTGTCCTGAGGATGAACGGGAAGACGGGGAACCAATGAGAGACTAGCTCTTGGTGTTGGGACAGGCACAGGTCACTCTATTTTCCCATCAGGAAGAAGAATTAACCACAGGCTCAGCCTGCCCCCCGGAACCAGAACAGGGCCTGAAGCCATCCTGCGCTTTTGCGGCCAGCACCCAAAAAAGCGACTTGTAAAATGGAGCTTCAGTGCACTGCAAATCACAATCCTGCAGAGTTATAAATGATAACTCTCGTCCACAAATATATTGAGGGAAGGCAAAGAAGAGGATTTGAAATCAAGGCAGAATTGCAGGAAACAGATTTCAGGAGGTAGATTCGAATCGCCTTTAAAGCACATGAAAAGCGGCAAAACGTTGACAATGATGCCCTTGGCCAAAAAGGGCGTATGCGTTTTTTCCTGAATATATTCAGGAAAAAACGCATACGCCCTTTTTGGCCAACCAAGCAACCTGGAAAGGCAAATCAGTGCTACAAAGAAGTCTCGCTTCCCATCGGTCAAAAGGGCCATGCTGAAAAAAGTGTCAAAACCAGAAATGCAGGACAGGCCATGGAGAAATGGGAGCCTTGCTACACTGATGGGCGGGATGTAAATTGCCAACAGCCACTCTGGAGTAGTGTACGGTGTGTCCTGAAACATCTAAAAAACACAGCTTAGAGAGAATAGGGCACTTCCACGCATGGGGGTTAAAGTGGGAAAATTGAAAATCAGCAAGACACAAGCACCCCAAAGTTTAGGGCTGCTCTGTTGACAAGGACCTCCACTTCATTCCACTTTAAATATCCCAAGAAAGCGAAAAATGGATCAAAAAGTTGTGGTCCTTATGTACAATGGATTATCACTCAGCCATGAAATCAATGTCATAAGGCTAGTAGCAGCATGATGAGTGGATTTAGGTACGACGATTCTAAGTGAAATAAGTCACACAGAACAGGACACTTCTCATAAGGTGTCACTTATAGAGGGAATGTAAAAACCGTTACACTTGAACTGAATTACAAAACAGAACAGAGTCACACATGCAGAAAACACACTATGGCTGCTTAACGGGAAAGGTGAGGTGGGGTGATACATAAAACAAGAGTTTCAAATTAGCTCAGATACCGTTCCATAAACCCAATATGTAATAGACAAGACCTACTCCTTGCTCAGAGAACTGGACTCAACACGCCCGATTCACCGCACAAGAATATATCTGACTAGTAATAATTTTAAAACCTATGTATTGATATCTCTCTGTTAGTGTGTCAAGTGGGTGTAAAGTGGCATAAACACAGCCGTGAAAAGCAGCTAAACCCCATTATAAAAATAAATTACTTTCAAAAACCCATGCAACAAAGACAGGGAAAGAGAGAGAAATTCTTACACAATTCGTTCAGGGGCTGTGATGCAACCTGGATTGACCATATCTAGACCCACAGCTGGATGAGACATAAGGGTGGACACTCTTGGCGCTGAGAGGTTTGGTGAGGTTGGGTGAGCAAACGCAGACCCTTTAAAGTAATACTGCGTGCTACCCATCGCATGGGTCCCAAATCTCCAGGTTCAAGGGAATCTTCCTACATCGAAAACATGCATGAGAAACCCAGAAGATGGTACACCGTGTGATGGGGAAAGGTTTCTAAAACGCACCTCATTTCTCATCTCCTTGTGCTCGGGTTCGCCATTCCAGCCACTTTACTAGCAATCTCCCTACTTGGAGCATCAGCACCTTTAACCTCCTGTTCCATACAGGTTGCAATTTGTCCTGAGGATGAACGGGAAGACGGGGAACCAATGAGAGACTAGCTCTTGGTGTTGGGACAGGCACAGGTCACTCTATTTTCCCATCAGGAAGAAGAATTAACCACAGGCTCAGCCTGCCACCCGGAACCAGAACAGGGCCTGAAGCCATCCTGCGCTTTTGCGGCCAGCACCCAAAAAAGCGACTTGTAAAATGGAGCTTCAGGGCACTGCAATTCACAAATCTGCAGAGTTATAAATGATAACTCTCGTCCACAAATATATTGAGGGAAGGCAAAGAAGAGGATTTGAAATCAAGGCAGAATTGCAGGAAACAGATTTCAGGAGGTAGATTCGAATCGCCTTTAAAGCACATGAAAAGCGGCAAAACGTTGACAATGATGTCCTTGGCCAAAAAGGGCGTATGCGTTTTTTCCTGAATATATTCAGGAAAAAACGCATACGCCCTTTTTGGCCAACCAAGCAACCTGGAAAGGCAAATCAGCGCTACAAAGAAGTCTCGCTTCCCATCGGTCAAAAGGGCCATGCTGAAAAAAGTGTCAAAACCAGAAATGCAGGACAGGCCATGGAGAAATGGGAGCCTTGCTACACTGATGGGCGGGATGTAAATTGCCAACAGCCACTCTGGAGAAGTGTACGGTGTGTCCTGAAACATCTAAAAAACACAGCTTAGAGAGCATAGGGCACTTCCACGCATGTGGGGATAAAGTGGGAAAATTGAAAATCAGCAAGACACAAGCACCCCAAAGTTTAGGGCTGCTCTGTTGACAAGGACCTCCACTTCATTCCACCTTAAATATCCCAGGAAAGCGAAAAATGGATCAAAAAGTTGTGGTCCTTATGTACAATGGAATATCACTCAGCCATGAAATCAATGTCATAAGGCTAGTAGCAGCATGATGAGTGGATTTAGGTACGACGATTCTAAGTGAAATAAGTCACACAGAAAAGGACACTTCTCATAAGGTGTCACTTATAGAGGGAAAGTAAAAACCGTTACACTTGAACTGAATTACAAAACAGAACAGAGTCACACATGCAGAAAACACACTATGGCTGCTTAACGGGAAAGGTGAGGTGGGGTGATACATAAAACAAGAGTTTCAAATTAGCTCAGATACCGTTCCATAAACCCAATATGTAATAGACAAGACCTACTCCTTGCTCAGAGAACTGGACTCAACACGCCCGATTCACCGCACAAGAATATATCTGACTAGTAATAATCTTAAAACCTATGTATTCATATCTCTCTGTTAGTGTGTCAAGTGGGTGTAAAGTGGCATAAACACAGCCGTGAAAAGCAGCTAAACCCCATTATAAAAATAAATTACTTTTAAAAACCCATGCAACAAAGACAGGGAAAGAGAGAGAAATTCTTACACAATTCTTTCAGGGGCTGTGATGCAACCTGGATTGACCATATCTAGACCCACAGCTGGATGAGACATAAGGGTGGACACTCTTGGGGCTGAGAGGTTTGGTGAGGTTGGGTGAGCAAACACAGACCCTTTAAAGTAATCCTGCGTGCTACCCATCGCATGGGTCCCAAATCTCCAGGTTCAAGGGCATCTTCCTACATCGAAAACATGCATGAGAAACCCAGAAGATGGTACACCGTTTGATGGAGAAAGGTTTCTAAAACGCACCTCATTTCTCATCTCCTTGTGCTCGGGTTCGCCATTCCAGCCACTTTACTAGCAATCTCCCTACTTGGAGCATCAGCACCTTTAACCTCCTGTTCCGTACAGGTTGCAATTTGTCCTGAGGATGAACGGGAAGACGGGGAACCAATGAGAGACTAGCTCTTGGTGTTGGGACAGGCACAGGTCACTCTACTTTCCCATCAGGAAGAAGAATTAACCACAGGCTCAGCGTGCCCCCCGGAACCAGAACAGGGCCTGAAGCCATCCTGTGCTTTTGCGGCCAGCTCCCAAAAAAGCGACTTGTAAAATGGAGCTTCAGGGCACTGCAATTCAAAAACCTGCAGAGTTATAAATGATAACTCTCGTCCACAAATATATTGAGGGAAGGCAAAGAAGAGGATTTGAAATCAAGGCAGAATTGCAGGAAACAGATTTCAGGAGGTAGATTCGAATCGCCTTTAAAGCACATGAAAAGCGGCAAAACGTTGACAATGATGCCCTTGGCCAAAAAGGGCGTATGCGTTTTTTCCTGAATATATTCAGGAAAAAACGCATACGCCCTTTTTGGCCAACCAAGCAACCTGGAAAGGCAAATCAGCGCTACAAAGAAGTCTCGCTTCCCATCGGTCAAAAGGGCCATGCTGAAAAAAGTGTCAAAACCAGAAATGCAGGACAGGCCATGGAGGAATCGGAGCCTTGCTACACTGATGGGTGGGATGTAAATTGCCAACAGCCACTCTGGAGAAGTGTACGGTGTGTCCTGAAACATCTAAAAAACACAGCTTAGAGAGCATAGGGCACTTCCACACATGGGGGGATAAAGTGGGAAAATTGAAAATCAGCAAGACACAAGCACCCCAAAGTTTAGGGCTGCTCTGTTGACAAGGACCTCCACTTCATTCCACCTTAAATATCCCAGGAAAGCGAAAAATGGATCAAAAAGTTGTGGTCCTTATGTACAATGGAATATCACTCAGCCATGAAATCAATGTCATAAGGCTAGTAGCAGCATGATGAGTGGATTTAGGTAAGACGATTCTAAGTGAAATAAGTCACACAGAACAGGACACTTCTCATAAGGTGTCACTTATAGAGGGAATGTAAAAACCGTTACACTTGAACTGAATTACAAAACAGAACAGAGTCACACATGCAGAAAACACACTATGGCTGCTTAACGGGAAAGGTGAGGTGGGGTGATACATAAAACAAGAGTTTCAAATTAGCTCAGATACCGTTCCATAAACCCAATATGTAATAGACAAGACCTACTCCTTGCTCAGAGAACTGGACTCAACACGCCCGATTCACCGCACAAGAATATATCTGACTAGTAATAATCTTAAAACCTATGTATTGATATCTCTCTGTTAGTGTGTCAAGTGGGTGTAAAGCGGCATAAACACAGCCGTGAAAAGCAGCTAAACCCCATTATAAAAATAAATTACTTTCAAAAACCCATGCAACAAAGAGAGGGAAAGAGAGAGAAATTCTTACACAATTCGTTCAGGGGCTGTGATGCAACCTGGATTGACCATATCTAGACCCACAGCTGGATGAGACATAAGGGTGGACACTCTTGGCGCTGAGAGGTTTGGTGAGCTTGGGTGAGCAAACGCAGACCCTTTAAAGTAATACTGCGTGCTACCCATCGCATGGGTCCCAAATCTCCAGGTTCAAGGGAATCTTCCTACATCGAAAACATGCATGAGAAACCCAGAAGATGGTACACCGTGTGATGGGGAAAGGTTTCTAAAACGCACCTCATTTCTCATCTCCTTGTGCTCGGGTTCGCCATTCCAGCCACTTTACTAGCAATCTCCCTACTTGGAGCATCAGCACCTTTAACCTCCTGTTCCATACAGGTTGCAATTTGTCCTGAGGATGAACGGGAAGACGGGGAACCAATGAGAGACTAGCTCTTGGTGTTGGGACAGGCACAGGTCACTCTATTTTCCCATCAGGAAGAAGAATTAACCACAGGCTCAGCCTGCCACCCGGAACCAGAACAGGGCCTGAAGCCATCCTGCGCTTTTGCGGCCAGCACCCAAAAAAGCGACTTGTAAAATGGAGCTTCAGGGCACTGCAATTCACAAATCTGCAGAGTTATAAATGATAACTCTCGTCCACAAATATATTGAGGGAAGGCAAAGAAGAGGATTTGAAATCAAGGCAGAATTGCAGGAAACAGATTTCAGGAGGTAGATTCGAATCGCCTTTAAAGCACATGAAAAGCGGCAAAACGTTGACAATGATGCCCTTGGCCAAAAAGGGCGTATGCGTTTTTTCCTGAATATATTCAGGAAAAAACGCATACGCCCTTTTTGGCCAACCAAGCAACCTGGAAAGGCAAATCAGCGCTACAAAGAAGTCTCGCTTCCCATCGGTCAAAAGGGACATGCTGAAAAAAGTGTCAAAACCAGAAATGCAGGACAGGCCATGGAGAAATGGGAGCCTTGCTACACTGATGGGCGGGATGTAAATTGCCAACAGCCACTCTGGAGAAGTGTACGGTGTGTCCTGAAACATCTAAAAAACACAGCGTAGAGAGCATAGGGCACTTCCACGCATGGGGGGATAAAGTGGGAAAATTGAAAATCAGCAAGACACAAGCACCCCAAAGTTTAGGGCTGCTCTGTTGACAAGGACCTCCACTTCATTCCACCTTAAATATCCCAGGAAAGCGAAAAATGGATCAAAAAGTTGTGGTCCTTATGTACAATGGAATATCACTCAGCCATGAAATCAATGTCATAAGGCTAGTAGCAGCATGATGAGTGGATTTAGGTAAGACGATTCTAAGTGAAATAAGTCACACAGAACAGGACACTTCTCATAAGGTGTCACTTATAGAGGGAATGTAAAAACCGTTACACTTGAACTGAATTACAAAACAGAACAGAGTCACACATGCAGAAAACACACTATGGCTGCTTAACGGGAAAGGTGAGGTGGGGTGATACATAAAACAAGAGTTTCAAATTAGCTCAGATATCGTTCCATAAACCCAATATGTAATAGACAAGACCTACTCCTTGCTCAGAGAACTGGACTCAACACGCCCGATTCACCGCACAAGAATATATCTGACTAGTAATAATCTTAAAACCTATGTATTGATATCTCTCTGTTAGTGTGTCAAGTGGGTGTAAAGCGGCATAAACACAGCCGTGAAAAGCAGCTAAACCCCATTATAAAAATAAATTACTTTCAAAAACCCATGCAACAAAGACAGGGAAAGAGAGAGAAATTCTTACACAATTCGTTCAGGGGCTGTGATGCAACCTGGATTGACCATATCTAGACCCACAGCTGGATGAGACATAAGGGTGGACACTCTTGGCGCTGAGAGGTTTGGTGAGGTTGGGTGAGCAAACGCAGACCCTTTAAAGTAATACTGCGTGCTACCCATCGCATGGGTCCCAAATCTCCAGGTTCAAGGGAATCTTCCTACATCGAAAACATGCATGAGAAACCCAGAAGATGGTACACCGTGTGATGGGGAAAGGTTTCTAAAACGCACCTCATTTCTCATCTCCTTGTGCTCGGGTTCGCCATTCCAGCCACTTTACTAGCAATCTCCCTACTTGGAGCATCAGCACCTTTAACCTCCTGTTCCGTACAGGTTGCAATTTGTCCTGAGGATGAACGGGAAGACGGGGAACCAATGAGAGACTAGCTCTTGGTGTTGGGACAGGCACAGGTCACTCTATTTTCCCATCAGGAAGAAGAATTAACCACAGGCTCAGCCTGCCACCCGGAACCAGAACAGGGCCTGAAGCCATCCTGCGCTTTTGCGGCCAGCACCCAAAAAAGCGACTTGTAAAATGGAGCTTCAGGGCACTGCAATTCACAAATCTGCAGAGTTATAAATGATAACTCTCGTCCACAAATATATTGAGGGAAGGCAAAGAAGAGGATTTGAAATCAAGGCAGAATTGCAGGAAACAGATTTCAGGAGGTAGATTCGAATCGCCTTTAAAGCACATGAAAAGCGGAAAAACGTTGACAATGATGCCCTTGGCCAAAAAGGGCGTATGCGTTTTTTCCTGAATATATTCAGGAAAAAACGCATACGCCCTTTTTGGCCAACCAAGCAACCTGGAAAGGCAAATCAGCGCTACAAAGAAGTCTCGCTTCCCATCGGTCAAAAGGGCCATGCTGAAAAAAGTGTCAAAACCAGAAATGCAGGACAGGCCATGGAGAAATGGGAGCCTTGCTACACTGATGGGCGGGATGTAAATTGCCAACAGCCACTCTGGAGAAGTGTACGGTGTGTCCTGAAACATCTAAAAAACACAGCGTAGAGAGCATAGGGCACTTCCACGCATGGGGGGATAAAGTGGGAAAATTGAAAATCAGCAAGACACAAGCACCCCAAAGTTTAGGGCTGCTCTGTTGACAAGGACCTCCACTTCATTCCACCTTAAATATCCCAAGAAAGCGAAAAATGGATCAAAAAGTTGTGGTCCTTATGTACAATGTAATATCACTCAGCCATGAAATCAATGACATAAGGCTAGTAGCAGCATGATGAGTGGATTTAGGTACGACGATTCTAAGTGAAATAAGTCACACAGAAAAGGACACTTCTCATAAGGTGTCACTTATAGAGGGAAAGTAAAAACCGTTACACTTGAACTGAATTACAAAACAGAACAGAGTCACACATGCAGAAAACACACTATGGCTGCTTAACGGGAAAGGTGAGGTGGGGTGATACATAAAACAAGAGTTTCAAATTAGCTCAGATACCGTTCCATAAACCCAATATGTAATAGACAAGACCTACTCCTTGCTCAGAGAACTGGACTCAACACGCCCGATTCACCGCACAAGAATATATCTAACTAGTAATAATCTTAAAACCTATGTATTGATATCTCTCTGTTAGTGTGTCAAGTGGGTGTAAAGTGGCATAAACACAGCCGTGAAAAGCAGCTAAACCCCATTATAACAATAAATTACTTTTAAAAACCCATGAAACAAAGACAGGGAAAGAGAGAGAAATTCTTACACAATTCGTTCAGGGGCTGTGATGCAACCTGGATTGACCATATCTAGACCCACAGCTGTATGAGACATAAAGGTGGACACTCTTGGGGCTGAGAGGTTTGGTGAGGTTGGGTGAGCAAACACAGACCCTTTAAAGTAATCCTGCGTGCTACCCATCGCATGGGTCCCAAATCTCCAGGTTAAAGGGCATCTTCCTACATCGAAAACATGCATGAGAAACCCAGAAGATGGTACACCGTGTGATGGGGAAAGGTTTCTAAAACGCACCTCATTTCTCATCTCCTTGTGCTCGGGTTCGCCATTCCAGCCACTTTACTAGCAATCTCCCTACTTGGAGCATCAGCACCTTTAACCTCCTGTTCCGTACAGGTTGCAATTTGTCCTGAGGATGAACGGGAAGATGGGGAACCAATGAGAGACTAGCTCTTGGTGTTGGGACAGGCACAGGTCACTCTATTTTCCCATCAGGAAGAAGAATTAACCACAGGCTCAGCCTGCCCCCCGGAACCAGAACAGGGCCTGAAGCCATCCTGTGCTTTTGCGGCCAGCTCCCAAAAAAGCGACTTGTAAAATGGAGCTTCAGGGCACTGCAATTCAAAAACCTGCAGAGTTATAAATGATAACTCTCGTCCACAAATATATTGAGGGAAGGCAAAGAAGAGGATTTGAAATCAAGGCAGAATTGCAGGAAACAGATTTCAGGAGGTAGATTCGAATCGCCTTTAAAGCACATGAAAAGCGGCAAAACGTTGACAATGATGCCCTTGGCCAAAAAGGGCGTATGCGTTTTTTCCTGAATATATTCAGGAAAAAACGCATACGCCCTTTTTGGCCAACCAAGCAACCTGGAAAGGCAAATCAGCGCTACAAAGAAGTCTCGCTTCCCATCGGTCAAAAGGGCCATGCTGAAAAAAGTGTCAAAACCAGAAATGCAGGACAGGCCATGGAGGAATCGGAGCCTTGCTACACTGATGGGTGGGATGTAAATTGCCAACAGCCACTCTGGAGAAGTGTACGGTGTGTCCTGAAACATCTAAAAAACACAGCTTAGAGAGCATAGGGCACTTCCACGCATGGGGGGATAAAGTGGGAAAATTGAAAATCAGCAAGACACAAGCACCCCAAAGTTTAGGGCTGCTCTGTTGACAAGGACCTCCACTTCATTCCACCTTAAATATCCCAGGAAAGCGAAAAATGGATCAAAAAGTTGTGGTCCTTATGTACAATGTAATATCACTCAGCCATGAAATCAATGACATAAGGCTAGTAGCAGCATGATGAGTGGATTTAGGTACGACGATTCTAAGTGAAATAAGTCACACAGAAAAGGACACTTCTCATAAGGTGTCACTTATAGAGGGAAAGTAAAAACCGTTACACTTGAACTGAATTACAAAACAGAACAGAGTCACACATGCAGAAAACACACTATGGCTGCTTAACGGGAAAGGTGAGGTGGGGTGATACATAAAACAAGAGTTTCAAATTAGCTCAGATACCGTTCCATAAACCCAATATGGAATAGACAAGACCTACTCCTTGCTCAGAGAACTGGACTCAACACGCCCGATTCACCGCACAAGAATATATCTGACTAGTAATAATCTTAAAACCTATGTATTGATATCTCTCTGTTAGTGTGTCAAGTGGGTGTAAAGCGGCATAAACACAGCCGTGAAAAGCAGCTAAACCCCATTATAAAAATAAATTACTTTTAAAAACCCATGAAACAAACACAGGGAAAGAGAGAGAAATTCTTACACAATTCGTTCAGGGGCTGTGATGCAACCTGGATTGACCATATCTAGACCCAAAGCTGGATGAGACATAAGGGTGGACACTCTTGGCGCTGAGAGGTTTGGTGAGCTTGGGTGAGCAAACGCAGACCCTTTAAAGTAATACTGCGTGCTACCCATCGCATGGGTCCCAAATCTCCAGGTTCAAGGGAATCTTCCTACATCGAAAACATGCATGAGAAACCCAGAAGATGGTACACCGTGTGATGGGGAAAGGTTTCTAAAACGCACCTCATTTCTCATCTCCTTGTGCTCGGGTTCGCCATTCCAGCCACTTTACTAGCAATCTCCCTACTTGGAGCATCAGCACCTTTAACCTCCTGTTCCATACAGGTTGCAATTTGTCCTGAGGATGAACGGGAAGACGGGGAACCAATGAGAGACTAGCTCTTGGTGTTGGGACAGGCACAGGTCACTCTATTTTCCCATCAGGAAGAAGAATTAACCACAGGCTCAGCCTGCCACCCGGAACCAGAACAGGGCCTGAAGCCATCCTGCGCTTTTGCGGCCAGCACCCAAAAAAGCGACTTGTAAAATGGAGCTTCAGGGCACTGCAATTCACAAATCTGCAGAGTTATAAATGATAACTCTCGTCCACAAATATATTGAGGGAAGGCAAAGAAGAGGATTTGAAATCAAGGCAGAATTGCAGGAAACAGATTTCAGGAGGTAGATTCGAATCGCCTTTAAAGCACATGAAAAGCGGCAAAACGTTGACAATGATGCCCTTGGCCAAAAAGGGCGTATGCGTTTTTTCCTGAATATATTCAGGAAAAAACGCATACGCCCTTTTTGGCCAACCAAGCAACCTGGAAAGGCAAATCAGCGCTACAAAGAAGTCTCGCTTCCCATCGGTCAAAAGGGACATGCTGAAAAAAGTGTCAAAACCAGAAATGCAGGACAGGCCATGGAGAAATGGGAGCCTTGCTACACTGATGGGCGGGATGTAAATTGCCAACAGCCACTCTGGAGAAGTGTACGGTGTGTCCTGAAACATCTAAAAAACACAGCGTAGAGAGCATAGGGCACTTCCACGCATGGGGGGATAAAGTGGGAAAATTGAAAATCAGCAAGACACAAGCACCCCAAAGTTTAGGGCTGCTCTGTTGACAAGGACCTCCACTTCATTCCACCTTAAATATCCCAGGAAAGCGAAAAATGGATCAAAAAGTTGTGGTCCTTATGTACAATGGAATATCACTCAGCCATGAAATCAATGTCATAAGGCTAGTAGCAGCATGATGAGTGGATTTAGGTAAGACGATTCTAAGTGAAATAAGTCACACAGAACAGGACACTTCTCATAAGGTGTCACTTATAGAGGGAATGTAAAAACCGTTACACTTGAACTGAATTACAAAACAGAACAGAGTCACACATGCAGAAAACACACTATGGCTGCTTAACGGGAAAGGTGAGGTGGGGTGATACATAAAACAAGAGTTTCAAATTAGCTCAGATATCGTTCCATAAACCCAATATGTAATAGACAAGACCTACTCCTTGCTCAGAGAACTGGACTCAACACGCCCGATTCACCGCACAAGAATATATCTGACTAGTAATAATCTTAAAACCTATGTATTGATATCTCTCTGTTAGTGTGTCAAGTGGGTGTAAAGCGGCATAAACACAGCCGTGAAAAGCAGCTAAACCCCATTATAAAAATAAATTACTTTCAAAAACCCATGCAACAAAGACAGGGAAAGAGAGAGAAATTCTTACACAATTCGTTCAGGGGCTGTGATGCAACCTGGATTGACCATATCTAGACCCACAGCTGGATGAGACATAAGGGTGGACACTCTTGGCGCTGAGAGGTTTGGTGAGGTTGGGTGAGCAAACGCAGACCCTTTAAAGTAATACTGCGTGCTACCCATCGCATGGGTCCCAAATCTCCAGGTTCAAGGGAATCTTCCTACATCGAAAACATGCATGAGAAACCCAGAAGATGGTACACCGTGTGATGGGGAAAGGTTTCTAAAACGCACCTCATTTCTCATCTCCTTGTGCTCGGGTTCGCCATTCCAGCCACTTTACTAGCAATCTCCCTACTTGGAGCATCAGCACCTTTAACCTCCTGTTCCGTACAGGTTGCAATTTGTCCTGAGGATGAACGGGAAGACGGGGAACCAATGAGAGACTAGCTCTTGGTGTTGGGACAGGCACAGGTCACTCTATTTTCCCATCAGGAAGAAGAATTAACCACAGGCTCAGCCTGCCACCCGGAACCAGAACAGGGCCTGAAGCCATCCTGCGCTTTTGCGGCCAGCACCCAAAAAAGCGACTTGTAAAATGGAGCTTCAGGGCACTGCAATTCACAAATCTGCAGAGTTATAAATGATAACTCTCGTCCACAAATATATTGAGGGAAGGCAAAGAAGAGGATTTGAAATCAAGGCAGAATTGCAGGAAACAGATTTCAGGAGGTAGATTCGAATCGCCTTTAAAGCACATGAAAAGCGGAAAAACGTTGACAATGATGCCCTTGGCCAAAAAGGGCGTATGCGTTTTTTCCTGAATATATTCAGGAAAAAACGCATACGCCCTTTTTGGCCAACCAAGCAACCTGGAAAGGCAAATCAGCGCTACAAAGAAGTCTCGCTTCCCATCGGTCAAAAGGGCCATGCTGAAAAAAGTGTCAAAACCAGAAATGCAGGACAGGCCATGGAGAAATGGGAGCCTTGCTACACTGATGGGCGGGATGTAAATTGCCAACAGCCACTCTGGAGAAGTGTACGGTGTGTCCTGAAACATCTAAAAAACACAGCGTAGAGAGCATAGGGCACTTCCACGCATGGGGGGATAAAGTGGGAAAATTGAAAATCAGCAAGACACAAGCACCCCAAAGTTTAGGGCTGCTCTGTTGACAAGGACCTCCACTTCATTCCACCTTAAATATCCCAAGAAAGCGAAAAATGGATCAAAAAGTTGTGGTCCTTATGTACAATGTAATATCACTCAGCCATGAAATCAATGACATAAGGCTAGTAGCAGCATGATGAGTGGATTTAGGTACGACGATTCTAAGTGAAATAAGTCACACAGAAAAGGACACTTCTCATAAGGTGTCACTTATAGAGGGAAAGTAAAAACCGTTACACTTGAACTGAATTACAAAACAGAACAGAGTCACACATGCAGAAAACACACTATGGCTGCTTAACGGGAAAGGTGAGGTGGGGTGATACATAAAACAAGAGTTTCAAATTAGCTCAGATACCGTTCCATAAACCCAATATGTAATAGACAAGACCTACTCCTTGCTCAGAGAACTGGACTCAACACGCCCGATTCACCGCACAAGAATATATCTAACTAGTAATAATCTTAAAACCTATGTATTGATATCTCTCTGTTAGTGTGTCAAGTGGGTGTAAAGTGGCATAAACACAGCCGTGAAAAGCAGCTAAACCCCATTATAACAATAAATTACTTTTAAAAACCCATGAAACAAAGACAGGGAAAGAGAGAGAAATTCTTACACAATTCGTTCAGGGGCTGTGATGCAACCTGGATTGACCATATCTAGACCCACAGCTGTATGAGACATAAAGGTGGACACTCTTGGGGCTGAGAGGTTTGGTGAGGTTGGGTGAGCAAACACAGACCCTTTAAAGTAATCCTGCGTGCTACCCATCGCATGGGTCCCAAATCTCCAGGTTAAAGGGCATCTTCCTACATCGAAAACATGCATGAGAAACCCAGAAGATGGTACACCGTGTGATGGGGAAAGGTTTCTAAAACGCACCTCATTTCTCATCTCCTTGTGCTCGGGTTCGCCATTCCAGCCACTTTACTAGCAATCTCCCTACTTGGAGCATCAGCACCTTTAACCTCCTGTTCCGTACAGGTTGCAATTTGTCCTGAGGATGAACGGGAAGATGGGGAACCAATGAGAGACTAGCTCTTGGTGTTGGGACAGGCACAGGTCACTCTATTTTCCCATCAGGAAGAAGAATTAACCACAGGCTCAGCCTGCCCCCCGGAACCAGAACAGGGCCTGAAGCCATCCTGTGCTTTTGCGGCCAGCTCCCAAAAAAGCGACTTGTAAAATGGAGCTTCAGGGCACTGCAATTCAAAAACCTGCAGAGTTATAAATGATAACTCTCGTCCACAAATATATTGAGGGAAGGCAAAGAAGAGGATTTGAAATCAAGGCAGAATTGCAGGAAACAGATTTCAGGAGGTAGATTCGAATCGCCTTTAAAGCACATGAAAAGCGGCAAAACGTTGACAATGATGCCCTTGGCCAAAAAGGGCGTATGCGTTTTTTCCTGAATATATTCAGGAAAAAACGCATACGCCCTTTTTGGCCAACCAAGCAACCTGGAAAGGCAAATCAGCGCTACAAAGAAGTCTCGCTTCCCATCGGTCAAAAGGGCCATGCTGAAAAAAGTGTCAAAACCAGAAATGCAGGACAGGCCATGGAGGAATCGGAGCCTTGCTACACTGATGGGTGGGATGTAAATTGCCAACAGCCACTCTGGAGAAGTGTACGGTGTGTCCTGAAACATCTAAAAAACACAGCTTAGAGAGCATAGGGCACTTCCACGCATGGGGGGATAAAGTGGGAAAATTGAAAATCAGCAAGACACAAGCACCCCAAAGTTTAGGGCTGCTCTGTTGACAAGGACCTCCACTTCATTCCACCTTAAATATCCCAGGAAAGCGAAAAATGGATCAAAAAGTTGTGGTCCTTATGTACAATGTAATATCACTCAGCCATGAAATCAATGACATAAGGCTAGTAGCAGCATGATGAGTGGATTTAGGTACGACGATTCTAAGTGAAATAAGTCACACAGAAAAGGACACTTCTCATAAGGTGTCACTTATAGAGGGAAAGTAAAAACCGTTACACTTGAACTGAATTACAAAACAGAACAGAGTCACACATGCAGAAAACACACTATGGCTGCTTAACGGGAAAGGTGAGGTGGGGTGATACATAAAACAAGAGTTTCAAATTAGCTCAGATACCGTTCCATAAACCCAATATGGAATAGACAAGACCTACTCCTTGCTCAGAGAACTGGACTCAACACGCCCGATTCACCGCACAAGAATATATCTGACTAGTAATAATCTTAAAACCTATGTATTGATATCTCTCTGTTAGTGTGTCAAGTGGGTGTAAAGCGGCATAAACACAGCCGTGAAAAGCAGCTAAACCCCATTATAAAAATAAATTACTTTTAAAAACCCATGAAACAAACACAGGGAAAGAGAGAGAAATTCTTACACAATTCGTTCAGGGGCTGTGATGCAACCTGGATTGACCATATCTAGACCCAAAGCTGGATGAGACATAAGGGTGGACACTCTTGGGGCTGAGAGGTTTGGTGAGGTTGGGTGAGCAAACGCAGACCCTTTAAAGTAATACTGCGTGCTACCCATCGCATGGGTCCCAAATCTCCAGGTTCAAGGGCATCTTCCTACATCGAAAACATGCATGAGAAACCCAGAAGATGGTACACCGTGTGATGGGGAAAGGTTTCTAAAACGCACCTCATTTCTCATCTCCTTGTGCTCGGGTCCGCCATTCCAGCCACTTTACTAGCAATCTCCCTACTTGGAGCATCAGCACCTTTAACCTCCTGTTCCGTACAGGTTGCAATTTGTCCTGAGGATGAACGGGAAGACGGGGAACCAATGAGAGACTAGCTCTTGGTGTTGGGACAGGCACAGGTCACTCTATTTTCCCATTAGGAAGAAGAATTAACCACAGGCTCAGCCTGCCCCCAGGAACCAGAACAGGGCCTGAAGCCATCCTGCGCTTTTGCGGCCAGCTCCCAAAAAAGCGACTTGTAAAATGGAGCTTCAGGGCACTGCAATTCACAAACCTGCAGAGTTATAAATGATAACTCTCGTCCACAAATATATTGAGGGAAGGCAAAGAAGAGGATTTGAAATCAAGGCAGAATTGCAGGAAACAGATTTCAGGAGGTAGATTCGAATCGCCTTTAAAGCACATTAAAAGCGGCAAAACGTTGACAATGATGTCCTTGGCCAAAAAGGGCGTATGCGTTTTTTCCTGAATATATTCAGGAAAAAACGCATACGCCCTTTTTGGCCAACCAAGCAACCTGGAAAGGCAAATCAGCGCTACAAAGAAGTCTCGCTTCCCATCGGTCAAAAGGGCCATGCTGAAAAAAGTGTCAAAACCAGAAATGCAGGACAGGCCATGGAGAAATGGGAGCCTTGCTACACTGATGGGCGGGATGTAAATTGCCAACAGCCACTCTGGAGAAGTGTACGGTGTGTCCTGAAACATCTAAAAAACACAGCTTAGAGAGCATAGGGCACTTCCACGCATGTGGGGATAAAGTGGGAAAATTGAAAATCAGCAAGACACAAGCACCCCAAAGTTTAGGGCTGCTCTGTTGACAAGGAACTCCACTTCATTCCACCTTAAATATCCCAGGAAAGCGAAAAATGGATCAAAAAGTTGTGGTCCTTATGTACAATGGAATATCACTCAGCCATGAAATCAATGTCATAAGGCTAGTAGCAGCATGATGAGTGGATTTAGGTACGACGATTCTAAGTGAAATAAGTCACACAGAAAAGGACACTTCTCATAAGGTGTCACTTATAGAGGGAAAGTAAAAACCGTTACACTTGAACTGAATTACAAAACAGAACAGAGTCACACATGCAGAAAACACACTATGGCTGCTTAACGGGAAAGGTGAGGTGGGGTGATACATAAAACAAGAGTTTCAAATTAGCTCAGATACCGTTCCATAAACCCAATATGTAATAGACAAGACCTACTCCTTGCTCAGAGAACTGGACTCAACACGCCCGATTCACCGCACAAGAATATATCTGACTAGTAATAATCTTAAAACCTATGTATTCATATCTCTCTGTTAGTGTGTCAAGTGGGTGTAAAGTGGCATAAACACAGCCGTGAAAAGCAGCTAAACCCCATTATAAAAATAAATTACTTTTAAAAACCCATGCAACAAAGACAGGGAAAGAGAGAGAAATTCTTACACAATTCGTTCAGGGGCTGTGATGCAACCTGGATTGACCATATCTAGACCCACAGCTGGATGAGACATAAGGGTGGACACTCTTGGGGCTGAGAGGTTTGGTGAGGTTGGGTGAGCAAACGCAGACCCTTTAAAGTAATACTGCGTGCTACCCATCGCATGGGTCCCAAATCTCCAGGTTCAAGGGCATCTTCCTACATCGAAAACATGCATGAGAAACCCAGAAGATGGTACACCGTGTGATGGGGAAAGGTTTCTAAAACGCACCTCATTTCTCATCTCCTTGTGCTCGGGTTCGCCATTCCAGCCACTTTACTAGCAATCTCCCTACTTGGAGCATCAGCACCTTTAACCTCCTGTTCCGTACAGGTTGCAATTTGTCCTGAGGATGAACGGGAAGACGGGGAACCAATGAGAGACTAGCTCTTGGTGTTGGGACAGGCACAGGTCACTCTATTTTCCCATCAGGAAGAAGAATTAACCACAGGCTCAGCCTGCCCCCCAGAACCAGAACAGGGCCTGAAGCCATCCTGCGCTTTTGCGGCCAGCTCCCAAAAAAGCGACTTGTAAAATGGAGCTTCAGGGCACTGCAATTCACAAACCTGCAGAGTTATAAATGATAACTCTCGTCCACAAATATATTGAGGGAAGGCAAAGAAGAGGATTTGAAATCAAGGCAGAATTGCAGGAAACAGATTTCAGGAGGCAGATTCGAATCGCCTTTAAAGCACATGAAATGCGGCAAAACGTTGACAATGATGCCCTTGGCCAAAAAGGGCGTATGCGTTTTTTCCTGAATATATTCAGGAAAAAACGCATACGCCCTTTTTGGCCAACCAAGCAACCTGGAAAGGCAAATCAGCGCTACAAAGAAGTCTCGCTTCCCATCGGTCAAAAGGGCCATGCTGAAAAAAGTGTCAAAACCAGAAATGCAGGACAGGCCATGGAGAAATGGGAGCCTTGCTACATTGATGGGCGGGATGTAAATTGCCAACAGCCAGTCTGGAGAAGTGTACGGTGTGTCCTGAAACATCTAAAAAACACAGCTTAGAGAGCATAGGGCACTTCCACGCATGGGGGGATAAAGTGGGAAAATTGAAAATCAGCAAGACACAAGCACCCCAAAGTTTAGGGCTGCTCTGTTGACAAGGACCTCCACTTCGTTCCACCTTACATATCCCAGGAAAGCGAAAAATGGATCCAAAAGTTGTGGTCCTTATGTACAATGGAATATCACTCAGCCATGAAATCAATGTCATAAGGCTAATAGCAGCATGATGAGTGGATTTAGGTACGACGATTCTAAGTGAAATAAGTCACACAGAAAAGGACACTTCTCATAAGGTGTCACTTATAGAGGGAAAGTAAAAACCGTTACACTTGAACTGAATTACAAAACAGAACAGAGTCACACATGCAGAAAACACACTATGGCTGCTTAACGGGAAAGGTGAGGTGGGGTGATACATAAAACAAGAGTTTCAAATTAGCTCAGATACCGTTCCATAAACCCAATATGTAATAGACAAGACCTACTCCTTGCTCAGAGAACTGGACTCAACACGCCCGATTCACCGCACAAGAATATATCTGACTAGTAATAATCTTAAAACCTATGTATTGATATCTCTCTGTTAGTGTGTCAAGTGGGTGTAAAGCGGCATAAACACAGCCGTGAAAAGCAGCTAAACCCCATTATAAAAAGAAATTACTTTTAAAAACCCATGAAACAAAGACAGGGAAAGAGAGAGAAATTCTTACACAATTCGTTCAGGGGCTGTGATGCAACCTGGATTGACCATATCTAGACCCACAGCTGGATGAGACATAAGGTTGGACACTCTTGGGGCTGAGAGGTTTGGTGAGGTTGGGTGAGCAAACGCAGACCCTTTAAAGTAATACTGCATGCTACCCATCGCATGGGTCCCAAATCTCCAGGTTCAAGGGCATCTTCCTACATCGAAAACATGCATGAGAAACCCAGAAGATGGTACACCGTGTGATGGGGAAAGGTTTCTAAAACGCACCTCATTTCTCATCTCCTTGTGCTCGGGTTCGCCATTCCAGCCACTTTACTAGCAATCTCCCTACTTGGAGCATCAGCACCTTTAACCTCCTGTTCCGTACAGGTTGCAATTTGTCCTGAGGATGAACGGGAAGACGGGGAACCAATGAGAGACTAGCTCTTGGTGTTGGGACAGGCACAGGTCACTCTATTTTCCCATCAGGAAGAAGAATTAACCACAGGCTCAGCCTGCCCCCAGGAACCAGAACAGGGCCTGAAGCCATCCTGCGCTTTTGCGGCCAGCTCCCAAAAAAGCGACTTGTAAAATGGAGCTTCAGGGCACTGCAATTCACAAACCTGCAGAGTTATAAATGATAACTCTCGTCCACAAATATATTGAGGGAAGGCAAAGAAGAGGATTTGAAATCAAGGCAGAATTGCAGGAAACAGATTTCAGGAGTTAGATTCGAAGCGCCTTTAAAGCACATGAAAAGCGGCAAAACGTTGACAATGATGTCCTTGACCAAAAAGGGCGTATGCGTTTTTTCCTGAATATATTCAGGAAAAAACGCATACGCCCTTTTTGGCCAACCAAGCAACCTGGAAAGGCAAATCAGCGCTACAAAGAAGTCTCGCTTCCCATCGGTCAAAAGGGCCATGCTGAAAAAAGTGTCAAAACCAGAAATGCAGGACAGGCCATGGAGGAATCGGAGCCTTGCTACACTGATGGGCGGGATGTAAATCGCCAACAGCCACTCTGGAGAAGTGTACGGTGTGTCCTGAAACATCTAAAAAACACAGCTTAGAGAGCATAGGGCACTTCCACGCATGGGGGGATAAAGTGGGAAAATTGAAAATCAGCAAGACACAAGCACCCCAAAGTTTAGGGCTGCTCTGTTGACAAGGACCTCCACTTCATTCCACCTTAAATATCCCAGGAAAGCGAAAAATGGATCAAAAAGTTGTGGTCCTTATGTACAATGGAATATCACTCAGCCATGAAATCAATGTCATAAGGCTAGTAGCAGCATGATGAGTGGATTTAGGTACGACGATTCTAAGTGAAATAAGTCACACAGAAAAGGACACTTCTCATAAGGTGTCACTTATAGAGGGAAAGTAAAAACCGTTACACTTGAACTGAATTACAAAACAGAACAGAGTCACACATGCAGAAAACACACTATGGCTGCTTAACGGGAAAGGTGAGGTGGGGTGATACATAAAACAAGAGTTTCAAATTAGCTCAGATACCGTTCCATAAACCCAATATGGAATAGACAAGACCTACTCCTTGCTCAGAGAACTGGACTCAACACGCCCGATTCACCGCACAAGAATATATCTGACTAGTAATAATCTTAAAACCTATGTATTGATATCTCTCTGTTAGTGTGTCAAGTGGGTGTAAAGCGGCATAAACACAGCCGTGAAAAGCAGCTAAACCCCATTATAAAAATAAATTACTTTTAAAAACCCATGAAACAAAGACAGGGAAAGAGAGAGAAATTCTTACACAATTCGTTCAGGGGCTGTGATGCAACCTGGATTGACCATATCTAGACCCACAGCTGGATGAGACATAAGGGTGGACACTCTTGGGGCTGAGAGGTTTGGTGAGGTTGGGTGAGCAAACGCAGACCCTTTAAAGTAATACTGCGTGCTACCCGTCGCATGGGTCCCAAATCTCCAGGTTCAAGGGCATCTTCCTACATCGAAAACATGCATGAGAAACCCAGAAGATGGTACACCGTGTGATGGGGAAAGGTTTCTAAAACGCACCTCATTTCTCATCTCCTTGTGCTCGGGTTCGCCATTCCAGCCACTTTACTAGCAATCTCCCTACTTGGAGCATCAGCACCTTTAACCTCCTGTTCCGTACAGGTTGCAATTTGTCCTGAGGATGAACGGGAAGACGGGGAACCAATGAGAGACTAGCTCTTGGTGTTGGGACAGGCACAGGTCACTCTATTTTCCCATCAGGAAGAAGAATTAACCACAGGCTCAGCCTGCCCCCCGGAACCAGAACAGGGCCTGAAGCCATCCTGCGCTTTTGCGGCCAGCTCCCAGAAAAGCGACTTGTAAAATGGAGATTCAGGGCACTGCAATTCACAAACCTGCAGAGTTATAAATGATAACTCTCGTCCACAAATATATTGAGGGAAGACAAAGAAGAGGATTTGAAATCAAGGCAGAATTGCAGGAAACAGATTTCAGGAGGTAGATTCGAATCGCCTTTAAAGCACATGAAAAGCGGCAAAACGTTGACAATGATGCCCTTGGCCAAAAAGGGCGTATGCGTTTTTTCCTGAATATATTCAGGAAAAAACGCATACGCCCTTTTTGGCCAACCAAGCAACCTGGAAAGGCAAATCAGCGCTACAAAGAAGTCTCGCTTCCCATCGGTCAAAAGGGCCATGCTGAAAAAAGTGTCAAAACCAGAAATGCAGGACAGGCCATGGAGAAATGGGAGCCTTGCTACACTGATGGGCGGGATGTAAATCGCCAACAGCCACTCTGGAAAAGTGTACGGTGTGTCCTGAAACATCTAAAAAACACAGCTTAGAGAGGATAGGGCACTTCCACGCATGGGGGGATAAAGTGGGAAAATTGAAAATCAGCAAGACACAAGCACCCCAAAGTTTAGGGCTGCTCTGTTGACAAGGACCTCCACTTCATTCCACCTTAAATATCCCAGGAAAGCGAAAAATGGATCAAAAAGTTGTGGTCCTTATGTACAATGGAATATCACTCAGCCATGAAATCAAAGTCATAAGGCTAGTAGCAGCATGATGAGTGGATTTAGGTAAGACGATTCTAAGTGAAATAAGTCACACAGAAAAGGACACTTCTCATAAGGTGTCACTTATAGAGGGAATGTAAAAACCGTTACACTTGAACTGAATTACAAAACAGAACAGAGTCACACATGCAGAAAACACACTATGGCTGCTTAACGGGAAAGGTGAGGTGGGGTGATACATAAAACAAGAGTTTCAAATTAGCTCAGATACCGTTCCATAAACCCAATATGTAATAGACAAGACCTACTCCTTGCTCAGAGAACTGGACTGAACATGCCCGATTCACCGCACAAGAATATATCTGACTAGTAATAAACTTAAAACCTGTGTATTGATATCTCTCTGTTAGTGTGTCAAGTGGGTGTAAAGCGGCATAAACACAGCCGTGAAAAGCACCTAAACCCCATTATAAAAATAAATTACTTTTAAAAACCCATGAAACAAAGACAGGGAAAGAGAGAGAAATTCTTACACAATTCGTTCAGGGGCTGTGATGCAACCTGGATTGACCATATCTAGACCCACAGCTGGATGAGACATAAGGGTGGACACTCTTGGGGCTGAGAGGTTTGGTGAGGTTGGGTGAGCAAACGCAGACCCTTTAAAGTAATACTGCGTGCTACCCGTCGCATGGGTCCCAAATCTCCAGGTTCAAGGGCATCTTCCTACATCGAAAACATGCATGAGAAACCCAGAAGATGGTACACCGTGTAATGGGGAAAGGTTTCTAAAACGCACCTCATTTCTCATCTCCTTGTGCTCGGGTTCGCCATTCCAGCCACTTTACTAGCAATCTCCCTACTTGGAGCATCAGCACCTTTAACCTCCTGTTCCGTACAGGTTGCAATTTGTTCTGAGGATGAACGGGAAGACGGGGAACCAATGAGAGACTAGCTCTTGGTGTTGGGACAGGCACAGGTCACTCTATTTTCCCATCAGGAAGAAGAATTAACCACAGGCTCAGCCTGCCCCCCGGAACCAGAACAGGGCCTGAAGCCATCCTGTGCTTTTGCGGCCAGCTCCCAGAAAAGCGACTTGTAAAATGGAGCTTCAGGGCACTGCAATTCACAAACCTGCAGAGTTATAAATGATAACTCTCGTCCACAAATATATTGAGGGAAGGCAAAGAAGAGGATTTGAAATCAAGGCAGAATTGCAGGAAACAGATTTCAGGAGGTAGATTCGAATCGCCTTTAAAGCACATGAAAAGCGGCAAAACGTTGACAATGATGCCCTTGGCCAAAAAGGGCGTATGCGTTTTTTCCTGAATATATTCAGGAAAAAACGCATACGCCCTTTTTGGCCAACCAAGCAACCTGGAAAGGCAAATCAGCGCTACAAAGAAGTCTCGCTTCCCATCGGTCAAAAGGGCCATGCTGAAAAAAGTGTCAAAACCAGAAATGCAGGACAGGCCATGGAGGAATCGGAGCCTTGCTACACTGATGGGCGGGATGTAAATCGCCAACAGCCACTCTGGAGAAGTGTACGGTGTGTCCTGAAACATCTAAAAAACACAGCTTAGAGAGCATAGGGCACTTCCACGCATGGGGGGATAAAGTGGGAAAATTGAAAATCAGCAAGACACAAGCACCCCAAAGTTTAGGGCTGCTCTGTTGACAAGGACCTCCACTTCATTCCACCTTAAATATCCCAGGAAAGCGAAAAATGGATCAAAAAGTTGTGGTCCTTATGTACAATGGAATATCACTCAGCCATGAAATCAAAGTCATAAGGCTAGTAGCAGCATGATGAGTGGATTTAGGTAAGACGATTCTAAGTGAAATAAGTCACACAGAAAAGGACACTTCTCATAAGGTGTCACTTATAGAGGGAATGTAAAAACCGTTACACTTGAACTGAATTACAAAACAGAACAGAGTCACACATGCAGAAAACACACTATGGCTGCTTAACGGGAAAGGTGAGGTGGGGTGATACATAAAACAAGAGTTTCAAATTAGCTCAGATACCGTTCCATAAACCCAATATGTAATAGACAAGACCTACTCCTTGCTCAGAGAACTGGACTGAACACGCCCGATTCACCGCACAAGAATATATCTGACTAGTAATAAACTTAAAACCTGTGTATTGATATCTCTCTGTTAGTGTGTCAAGTGGGTGTAAAGCGGCATAAACACAGCCGTGAAAAGCACCTAAACCCCATTATAAAAATAAATTACTTTTAAAAACCCATGAAACAAAGACAGGGAAAGAGAGAGAAATTCTTACACAATTCGTTCAGGGGCTGTGATGCAACCTGGATTGACCATATCTAGACCCACAGCTGGATGAGACATAAGGGTGGACACTCTTGGGGCTGAGAGGTTTGGTGAGGTTGGGTGAGCAAACGCAGACCCTTTAAAGTAATACTGCGTGCTACCCGTCGCATGGGTCCCAAATCTCCAGGTTCAAGGGCATCTTCCTACATCGAAAACATGCATGAGAAACCCAGAAGATGGTACACAGTGTAATGGGGAAAGGTTTCTAAAACGCACCTCATTTCTCATCTCCTTGTGCTCGGGTTCGCCATTCCAGCCACTTTACTAGCAATCTCCCTACTTGGAGCATCAGCACCTTTAACCTCCTGTTCCGTACAGGTTGCAATTTGTCCTGAGGATGAACGGGAAGACGGGGAACCAATGAGAGACTAGCTCTTGGTGTTGGGACAGGCACAGGTCACTCTATTTTCCCATCAGGAAGAAGAATTAACCACAGGCTCAGCCTGCCCCCTGGAACCAGAACAGGGCCTGAAGCCATCCTGCGCTTTTGCGGCCAGCTCCCAGAAAAGCGACTTGTAAAATGGAGCTTCAGGGCACTGCAATTCACAAACCTGCAGAGTTATAAATGATAACTCTCGTCCACAAATATATTGAGGGAAGGCAAAGAAGAGGATTTGAAATCAAGGCAGAATTGCAGGAAACAGATTTCAGGAGGTAGATTCGAATCGCCTTTAAAGCACATGAAAAGCGGCAAAACGTTGACAATGATGCCCTTGGCCAAAAAGGGCGTATGCGTTTTTTCCTGAATATATTCAGGAAAAAACGCATACGCCCTTTTTGGCCAACCAAGCAACCTGGAAAGGCAAATCAGCGCTACAAAGAAGTCTCGCTTCCCATCGGTCAAAAGGGCCATGCTGAAAAAAGTGTCAAAACCAGAAATGCAGGACAGGCCATGGAGAAATGGGAGCCTTGCTACACTGATGGGCGGGATGTAAATTGCCAACAGCCACTCTGGAGAAGTGTACGGTGTGTCCTGAAACATCTAAAAAACACAGCATAGAGAGCATAGGGCACTTCCACGCATGGGGGGATAAAGAGGGAAAATTGAAAATCAGCAAGACACAAGCACCCCAAAGTTTAGGGCTGCTCTGTTGACAAGGACCTCCACTTCATTCCACCTTAAATATCCCAGGAAAGCGAAAAATGGATAAAGAAGTTGTGGTCCTTATGTACAATGGAATATCACTCAGCCATGAAATCAATGTCATAAGGCTAGTAGCAGCATGATGAGTGGATTTAGGTAAGACGATTCTAAGTGAAATAAGTCACACAGAAAAGGATACTTCTCATAAGGTGTCACTTATAGAGGGAATGTAAAAACCGTTACACTTGAACTGAATTACAAAACAGAACAGAGTCACACATGCAGAAAACACACTATGGCTGCTTAACGGGAAAGGTGAGGTGGGGTGATACATAAAACAAGAGTTTCAAATTAGCTCAGATACCGTTCCATAAACCCAATATGTAATAGACAAGACCTACTCCTTGCTCAGAGAACTGGACTCAACACGCCCGATTCACCGCACAAGAATATATCTGACTAGTAATAATCTTAAAACCTATGTATTGATATCTCTCTGTTAGTGTGTCAAGTGGGTGTAAAGCGACATAAACACAGCCGTGAAAAGCTGCTAAACCCCATTATAAAAATAAATTACTTTTAAAAACCCATGAAACAAAGACAGGGAAAGAGAGAGAAATTCTTACACAATTCGTTCAGGGGCAGTGATGCAACCTGAATTGACCATATCTAGACCCACAGCTGGATGAGACATAAGGGTGGACACTCTTGGGGCTGAGAGGTTTGGTGAGGTTGGGTGAGCAAACGCAGACCCTTTAAAGTAATACTGCGTGCTACCCGTCGCATGGGTCCCAAATCTCCAGGTTCAAGGGCATCTTCCTACATCGAAAACATGCATGAGAAACCCAGAAGATGGTACACCGTGTGATGGGGAAAGGTTTCTAAAACGCACCTCATTTCTCATCTCCTTGTGCTCGGGTTCGCCATTCCAGCCACTTTACTAGCAATCTCCCTACTTGGAGCATCAGCACCTTTAACCTCCTGTTCCGTACAGGTTGCAATTTGTCCTGAGGATGAACGGGAAGACGGGGAACCAATGAGAGACTAGCTCTTGGTGTTGGGACAGGCACAGGTCACTCTATTTTCCCATCAGGAAGAAGAATTAACCACAGGCTCAGCCTGCCCCCCGGAACCAGAACAGGGCCTGAAGCCATCCTGCGCTTTTGCGGCCAGCTCCCAAAAAAGCGACTTGTAAAATGGAGCTTCAGGGCACTGCAATTCACAAACCTGCAGAGTTATAAATGATAACTCTCGTCCACAAATATATTGAGGGAAGGCAAAGAAGAGGATTTGAAATCAAGGCAGAATTGCAGGAAACAGATTTCAGGAGGTAGATTCGAATCGCCTTTAAAGCACATGAAAAGCGGCAAAACGTTGACAATGATGCCCTTGGCCAAAAAGGGCGTATGCGTTTTTTCCTGAATATATTCAGGAAAAAACGCATACGCCCTTTTTGGCCAACCAAGCAACCTGGAAAGGCAAATCAGCGCTACAAAGAAGTCTCGCTTCCCATCGGTCAAAAGGGCCATGCTGAAAAAAGTGTCAAAACCAGAAATGCAGGACAGGCCATGGAGAAATGGGAGCCTTGCTACACTGATGGGCGGGATGTAAATCGCCAACAGCCACTCTGGAAAAGTGTACGGTGTGTCCTGAAACATCTAAAAAACACAGCTTAGAGAGGATAGGGCACTTCCACGCATGGGGGGATAAAGTGGGAAAATTGAAAATCAGCAAGACACAAGCACCCCAAAGTTTAGGGCTGCTCTGTTGACAAGGACCTCCACTTCATTCCACCTTAAATATCCCAGGAAAGCGAAAAATGGATCAAAAAGTTGTGGTCCTTATGTACAATGGAATATCACTCAGCCATGAAATCAAAGTCATAAGGCTAGTAGCAGCATGATGAGTGGATTTAGGTAAGACGATTCTAAGTGAAATAAGTCACACAGAAAAGGACACTTCTCATAAGGTGTCACTTATAGAGGGAATGTAAAAACCGTTACACTTGAACTGAATTACAAAACAGAACAGAGTCACACATGCAGAAAACACACTATGGCTGCTTAACGGGAAAGGTGAGGTGGGGTGATACATAAAACAAGAGTTTCAAATTAGCTCAGATACCGTTCCATAAACCCAATATGTAATAGACAAGACCTACTCCTTGCTCAGAGAACTGGACTGAACACGCCCGATTCACCGCACAAGAATATATCTGACTAGTAATAAACTTAAAACCTGTGTATTGATATCTCTCTGTTAGTGTGTCAAGTGGGTGTAAAGCGGCATAAACACAGCCGTGAAAAGCACCTAAACCCCATTATAAAAATAAATTACTTTTAAAAACCCATGAAACAAAGACAGGGAAAGAGAGAGAAATTCTTACACAATTCGTTCAGGGGCTGTGATGCAACCTGGATTGACCATATCTAGACCCACAGCTGGATGAGACATAAGGGTGGACACTCTTGGGGCTGAGAGGTTTGGTGAGGTTGGGTGAGCAAACGCAGACCCTTTAAAGTAATACTGCGTGCTACCCGTCGCATGGGTCCCAAATCTCCAGGTTCAAGGGCATCTTCCTACATCGAAAACATGCATGAGAAACCCAGAAGATGGTACACCGTGTAATGGGGAAAGGTTTCTAAAACGCACCTCATTTCTCATCTCCTTGTGCTCGGGTTCGCCATTCCAGCCACTTTACTAGCAATCTCCCTACTTGGAGCATCAGCACCTTTAACCTCCTGTTCCGTACAGGTTGCAATTTGTTCTGAGGATGAACGGGAAGACGGGGAACCAATGAGAGACTAGCTCTTGGTGTTGGGACAAGCACAGGTCACTCTATTTTCCCATCAGGAAGAAGAATTAACCACAGGCTCAGCCTGCCCCCCGGAACCAGAACAGGGCCTGAAGCCATCCTGTGCTTTTGCGGCCAGCTCCCAGAAAAGCGACTTGTAAAATGGAGCTTCAGGGCACTGCAATTCACAAACCTGCAGAGTTATAAATGATAACTCTCGTCCACAAATATATTGAGGGAAGGCAAAGAAGAGGATTTGAAATCAAGGCAGAATTGCAGGAAACAGATTTCAGGAGGTAGATTCGAATCGCCTTTAAAGCACATGAAAAGCGGCAAAACGTTGACAATGATGCCCTTGGCCAAAAAGGGCGTATGCGTTTTTTCCTGAATATATTCAGGAAAAAACGCATACGCCCTTTTTGGCCAACCAAGCAACCTGGAAAGGCAAATCAGCGCTACAAAGAAGTCTCGCTTCCCATCGGTCAAAAGGGCCATGCTGAAAAAAGTGTCAAAACCAGAAATGCAGGACAGGCCATGGAGGAATCGGAGCCTTGCTACACTGATGGGCGGGATGTAAATCGCCAACAGCCACTCTGGAGAAGTGTACGGTGTGTCCTGAAACATCTAAAAAACACAGCTTAGAGAGCATAGGGCACTTCCACGCATGGGGGGATAAAGTGGGAAAATTGAAAATCAGCAAGACACAAGCACCCCAAAGTTTAGGGCTGCTCTGTTGACAAGGACCTCCACTTCATTCCACCTTAAATATCCCAGGAAAGCGAAAAATGGATCAAAAAGTTGTGGTCCTTATGTACAATGGAATATCACTCAGCCATGAAATCAAAGTCATAAGGCTAGTAGCAGCATGATGAGTGGATTTAGGTAAGACGATTCTAAGTGAAATAAGTCACACAGAAAAGGACACTTCTCATAAGGTGTCACTTATAGAGGGAATGTAAAAACCGTTACACTTGAACTGAATTACAAAACAGAACAGAGTCACACATGCAGAAAACACACTATGGCTGCTTAACGGGAAAGGTGAGGTGGGGTGATACATAAAACAAGAGTTTCAAATTAGCTCAGATACCGTTCCATAAACCCAATATGTAATAGACAAGACCTACTCCTTGCTCAGAGAACTGGACTGAACACGCCCGATTCACCGCACAAGAATATATCTGACTAGTAATAAACTTAAAACCTGTGTATTGATATCTCTCTGTTAGTGTGTCAAGTGGGTGTAAAGCGGCATAAACACAGCCGTGAAAAGCACCTAAACCCCATTATAAAAATAAATTACTTTTAAAAACCCATGAAACAAAGACAGGGAAAGAGAGAGAAATTCTTACACAATTCGTTCAGGGGCTGTGATGCAACCTGGATTGACCATATCTAGACCCACAGCTGGATGAGACATAAGGGTGGACACTCTTGGGGCTGAGAGGTTTGGTGAGGTTGGGTGAGCAAACGCAGACCCTTTAAAGTAATACTGCGTGCTACCCGTCGCATGGGTCCCAAATCTCCAGGTTCAAGGGCATCTTCCTACATCGAAAACATGCATGAGAAACCCAGAAGATGGTACACAGTGTAATGGGGAAAGGTTTCTAAAACGCACCTCATTTCTCATCTCCTTGTGCTCGGGTTCGCCATTCCAGCCACTTTACTAGCAATCTCCCTACTTGGAGCATCAGCACCTTTAACCTCCTGTTCCGTACAGGTTGCAATTTGTCCTGAGGATGAACGGGAAGACGGGGAACCAATGAGAGACTAGCTCTTGGTGTTGGGACAGGCACAGGTCACTCTATTTTCCCATCAGGAAGAAGAATTAACCACAGGCTCAGCCTGCCCCCTGGAACCAGAACAGGGCCTGAAGCCATCCTGCGCTTTTGCGGCCAGCTCCCAGAAAAGCGACTTGTAAAATGGAGCTTCAGGGCACTGCAATTCACAAACCTGCAGAGTTATAAATGATAACTCTCGTCCACAAATATATTGAGGGAAGGCAAAGAAGAGGATTTGAAATCAAGGCAGAATTGCAGGAAACAGATTTCAGGAGGTAGATTCGAATCGCCTTTAAAGCACATGAAAAGCGGCAAAACGTTGACAATGATGCCCTTGGCCAAAAAGGGCGTATGCGTTTTTTCCTGAATATATTCAGGAAAAAACGCATACGCCCTTTTTGGCCAACCAAGCAACCTGGAAAGGCAAATCAGCGCTACAAAGAAGTCTCGCTTCCCATCGGTCAAAAGGGCCATGCTGAAAAAAGTGTCAAAACCAGAAATGCAGGACAGGCCATGGAGAAATGGGAGCCTTGCTACACTGATGGGCGGGATGTAAATTGCCAACAGCCACTCTGGAGAAGTGTACGGTGTGTCCTGAAACATCTAAAAAACACAGCATAGAGAGCATAGGGCACTTCCACGCATGGGGGGATAAAGAGGGAAAATTGAAAATCAGCAAGACACAAGCACCCCAAAGTTTAGGGCTGCTCTGTTGACAAGGACCTCCACTTCATTCCACCTTAAATATCCCAGGAAAGCGAAAAATGGATAAAGAAGTTGTGGTCCTTATGTACAATGGAATATCACTCAGCCATGAAATCAATGTCATAAGGCTAGTAGCAGCATGATGAGTGGATTTAGGTAAGACGATTCTAAGTGAAATAAGTCACACAGAAAAGGATACTTCTCATAAGGTGTCACTTATAGAGGGAATGTAAAAACCGTTACACTTGAACTGAATTACAAAACAGAACAGAGTCACACATGCAGAAAACACACTATGGCTGCTTAACGGGAAAGGTGAGGTGGGGTGATACATAAAACAAGAGTTTCAAATTAGCTCAGATACCGTTCCATAAACCCAATATGTAATAGACAAGACCTACTCCTTGCTCAGAGAACTGGACTCAACACGCCCGATTCACCGCACAAGAATATATCTGACTAGTAATAATCTTAAAACCTATGTATTGATATCTCTCTGTTAGTGTGTCAAGTGGGTGTAAAGCGACATAAACACAGCCGTGAAAAGCTGCTAAACCCCATTATAAAAATAAATTACTTTTAAAAACCCATGAAACAAAGACAGGGAAAGAGAGAGAAATTCTTACACAATTCGTTCAGGGGCAGTGATGCAACCTGAATTGACCATATCTAGACCCACAGCTGGATGAGACATAAGGGTGGACACTCTTGGGGCTGAGAGGTTTGGTGAGGTTGGGTGAGCAAACGCAGACCCTTTAAAGTAATACTGCGTGCTACCCGTCGCATGGGTCCCAAATCTCCAGGTTCAAGGGCATCTTCCTACATCGAAAACATGCATGAGAAACCCAGAAGATGGTACACCGTGTGATGGGGAAAGGTTTCTAAAACGCACCTCATTTCTCATCTCCTTGTGCTCGGGTTCGCCATTCCAGCCACTTTACTAGCAATCTCCCTACTTGGAGCATCAGCACCTTTAACCTCCTGTTCCGTACAGGTTGCAATTTGTCCTGAGGATGAACGGGAAGACGGGGAACCAATGAGAGACTAGCTCTTGGTGTTGGGACAGGCACAGGTCACTCTATTTTCCCATCAGGAAGAAGAATTAACCACAGGCTCAGCCTGCCCCCCGGAACCAGAACAGGGCCTGAAGCCATCCTGCGCTTTTGCGGCCAGCTCCCAAAAAAGCGACTTGTAAAATGGAGCTTCAGGGCACTGCAATTCACAAACCTGCAGAGTTATAAATGATAACTCTCGTCCACAAATATATTGAGGGAAGGCAAAGAAGAGGATTTGAAATCAAGGCAGAATTGCAGGAAACAGATTTCAGGAGGTAGATTCGAATCGCCTTTAAAGCACATGAAAAGCGGCAAAACGTTGACAATGATGCCCTTGGCCAAAAAGGGCGTATGCGTTTTTTCCTGAATATATTCAGGAAAAAACGCATACGCCCTTTTTGGCCAACCAAGCAACCTGGAAAGGCAAATCAGCGCTACAAAGAAGTCTCGCTTCCCATCGGTCAAAAGGGCCATGCTGAAAAAAGTGTCAAAACCAGAAATGCAGGACAGGTCATGGAGAAATGGGAGCCTTGCTACACTGATGGGCGGGATGTAAATCGCCAACAGCCACTCTGGAGAAGTGTACGGTGTGTCCTGAAACATCTAAAAAACACAGCTTAGAGAGGATAGGGCACTTCCACGCATGGGGGGTTAAAGTGGGAAAATTGAAAATCAGCAAGACACAAGCACCCCAAAGTTTAGGGCTGCTCTGTTGACAAGGACCTCCACTTCATTCCACCTTAAATATCCCAGGAAAGCGAAAAATGGATCAAAAAGTTGTGGTCCTTATGTACAATGGAATATCACTCAGCCATGAAATCAAAGTCATAAGGCTAGTAGCAGCATGATGAGTGGATTTAGGTAAGACGATTCTAAGTGAAATAAGTCACACAGAAAAGGACACTTCTCATAAGGTGTCACTTATAGAGGGAATGTAAAAACCGTTACACTTGAACTGAATTACAAAACAGAACAGAGTCACACATGCAGAAAACACACTATGGCTGCTTAACGGGAAAGGTGAGGTGGGGTGATACATAAAACAAGAGTTTCAAATTAGCTCAGATACCGTTCCATAAACCCAATATGTAATAGACAAGACCTACTCCTTGCTCAGAGAACTGGACTGAACACGCCCGATTCACCGCACAAGAATATATCTGACTAGTAATAAACTTAAAACCTGTGTATTGATATCTCTCTGTTAGTGTGTCAAGTGGGTGTAAAGCGGCATAAACACAGCCGTGAAAAGCACCTAAACCCCATTATAAAAATAAATTACTTTTAAAAACCCATGAAACAAAGACAGGGAAAGAGAGAGAAATTCTTACACAATTCGTTCAGGGGCTGTGATGCAACCTGGATTGACCATATCTAGACCCACAGCTGGATGAGACATAAGGGTGGACACTCTTGGGGCTGAGAGGTTTGGTGAGGTTGGGTGAGCAAACGCAGACCCTTTAAAGTAATACTGCGTGCTACCCGTCGCATGGGTCCCAAATCTCCAGGTTCAAGGGCATCTTCCTACATCGAAAACATGCATGAGAAACCCAGAAGATGGTACACCGTGTAATGGGGAAAGGTTTCTAAAACGCACCTCATTTCTCATCTCCTTGTGCTCGGGTTCGCCATTCCAGCCACTTTACTAGCAATCTCCCTACTTGGAGCATCAGCACCTTTAACCTCCTGTTCCGTACAGGTTGCAATTTGTTCTGAGGATGAACGGGAAGACGGGGAACCAATGAGAGACTAGCTCTTGGTGTTGGGACAAGCACAGGTCACTCTATTTTCCCATCAGGAAGAAGAATTAACCACAGGCTCAGCCTGCCCCCCGGAACCAGAACAGGGCCTGAAGCCATCCTGTGCTTTTGCGGCCAGCTCCCAGAAAAGCGACTTGTAAAATGGAGCTTCAGGGCACTGCAATTCACAAACCTGCAGAGTTATAAATGATAACTCTCGTCCACAAATATATTGAGGGAAGGCAAAGAAGAGGATTTGAAATCAAGGCAGAATTGCAGGAAACAGATTTCAGGAGGTAGATTCGAATCGCCTTTAAAGCACATGAAAAGCGGCAAAACGTTGACAATGATGCCCTTGGCCAAAAAGGGCGTATGCGTTTTTTCCTGAATATATTCAGGAAAAAACGCATACGCCCTTTTTGGCCAACCAAGCAACCTGGAAAGGCAAATCAGCGCTACAAAGAAGTCTCGCTTCCCATCGGTCAAAAGGGCCATGCTGAAAAAAGTGTCAAAACCAGAAATGCAGGACAGGCCATGGAGGAATCGGAGCCTTGCTACACTGATGGGCGGGATGTAAATCGCCAACAGCCACTCTGGAGAAGTGTACGGTGTGTCCTGAAACATCTAAAAAACACAGCTTAGAGAGCATAGGGCACTTCCACGCATGGGGGGATAAAGTGGGAAAATTGAAAATCAGCAAGACACAAGCACCCCAAAGTTTAGGGCTGCTCTGTTGACAAGGACCTCCACTTCATTCCACCTTAAATATCCCAGGAAAGCGAAAAATGGATCAAAAAGTTGTGGTCCTTATGTACAATGGAATATCACTCAGCCATGAAATCAAAGTCATAAGGCTAGTAGCAGCATGATGAGTGGATTTAGGTAAGACGATTCTAAGTGAAATAAGTCACACAGAAAAGGACACTTCTCATAAGGTGTCACTTATAGAGGGAATGTAAAAACCGTTACACTTGAACTGAATTACAAAACAGAACAGAGTCACACATGCAGAAAACACACTATGGCTGCTTAACGGGAAAGGTGAGGTGGGGTGATACATAAAACAAGAGTTTCAAATTAGCTCAGATACCGTTCCATAAACCCAATATGTAATAGACAAGACCTACTCCTTGCTCAGAGAACTGGACTGAACACGCCCGATTCACCGCACAAGAATATATCTGACTAGTAATAAACTTAAAACCTGTGTATTGATATCTCTCTGTTAGTGTGTCAAGTGGGTGTAAAGCGGCATAAACACAGCCGTGAAAAGCACCTAAACCCCATTATAAAAATAAATTACTTTTAAAAACCCATGAAACAAAGACAGGGAAAGAGAGAGAAATTCTTACACAATTCGTTCAGGGGCTGTGATGCAACCTGGATTGACCATATCTAGACCCACAGCTGGATGAGACATAAGGGTGGACACTCTTGGGGCTGAGAGGTTTGGTGAGGTTGGGTGAGCAAACGCAGACCCTTTAAAGTAATACTGCGTGCTACCCGTCGCATGGGTCCCAAATCTCCAGGTTCAAGGGCATCTTCCTACATCGAAAACATGCATGAGAAACCCAGAAGATGGTACACAGTGTAATGGGGAAAGGTTTCTAAAACGCACCTCATTTCTCATCTCCTTGTGCTCGGGTTCGCCATTCCAGCCACTTTACTAGCAATCTCCCTACTTGGAGCATCAGCACCTTTAACCTCCTGTTCCGTACAGGTTGCAATTTGTCCTGAGGATGAACGGGAAGACGGGGAACCAATGAGAGACTAGCTCTTGGTGTTGGGACAGGCACAGGTCACTCTATTTTCCCATCAGGAAGAAGAATTAACCACAGGCTCAGCCTGCCCCCTGGAACCAGAACAGGGCCTGAAGCCATCCTGCGCTTTTGCGGCCAGCTCCCAGAAAAGCGACTTGTAAAATGGAGCTTCAGGGCACTGCAATTCACAAACCTGCAGAGTTATAAATGATAACTCTCGTCCACAAATATATTGAGGGAAGGCAAAGAAGAGGATTTGAAATCAAGGCAGAATTGCAGGAAACAGATTTCAGGAGGTAGATTCGAATCGCCTTTAAAGCACATGAAAAGCGGCAAAACGTTGACAATGATGCCCTTGGCCAAAAAGGGCGTATGCGTTTTTTCCTGAATATATTCAGGAAAAAACGCATACGCCCTTTTTGGCCAACCAAGCAACCTGGAAAGGCAAATCAGCGCTACAAAGAAGTCTCGCTTCCCATCGGTCAAAAGGGCCATGCTGAAAAAAGTGTCAAAACCAGAAATGCAGGACAGGCCATGGAGAAATGGGAGCCTTGCTACACTGATGGGCGGGATGTAAATTGCCAACAGCCACTCTGGAGAAGTGTACGGTGTGTCCTGAAACATCTAAAAAACACAGCATAGAGAGCATAGGGCACTTCCACGCATGGGGGGATAAAGAGGGAAAATTGAAAATCAGCAAGACACAAGCACCCCAAAGTTTAGGGCTGCTCTGTTGACAAGGACCTCCACTTCATTCCACCTTAAATATCCCAGGAAAGCGAAAAATGGATAAAGAAGTTGTGGTCCTTATGTACAATGGAATATCACTCAGCCATGAAATCAATGTCATAAGGCTAGTAGCAGCATGATGAGTGGATTTAGGTAAGACGATTCTAAGTGAAATAAGTCACACAGAAAAGGATACTTCTCATAAGGTGTCACTTATAGAGGGAATGTAAAAACCGTTACACTTGAACTGAATTACAAAACAGAACAGAGTCACACATGCAGAAAACACACTATGGCTGCTTAACGGGAAAGGTGAGGTGGGGTGATACATAAAACAAGAGTTTCAAATTAGCTCAGATACCGTTCCATAAACCCAATATGTAATAGACAAGACCTACTCCTTGCTCAGAGAACTGGACTCAACACGCCCGATTCACCGCACAAGAATATATCTGACTAGTAATAATCTTAAAACCTATGTATTGATATCTCTCTGTTAGTGTGTCAAGTGGGTGTAAAGCGACATAAACACAGCCGTGAAAAGCTGCTAAACCCCATTATAAAAATAAATTACTTTTAAAAACCCATGAAACAAAGACAGGGAAAGAGAGAGAAATTCTTACACAATTCGTTCAGGGGCAGTGATGCAACCTGAATTGACCATATCTAGACCCACAGCTGGATGAGACATAAGGGTGGACACTCTTGGGGCTGAGAGGTTTGGTGAGGTTGGGTGAGCAAACGCAGACCCTTTAAAGTAATACTGCGTGCTACCCGTCGCATGGGTCCCAAATCTCCAGGTTCAAGGGCATCTTCCTACATCGAAAACATGCATGAGAAACCCAGAAGATGGTACACCGTGTGATGGGGAAAGGTTTCTAAAACGCACCTCATTTCTCATCTCCTTGTGCTCGGGTTCGCCATTCCAGCCACTTTACTAGCAATCTCCCTACTTGGAGCATCAGCACCTTTAACCTCCTGTTCCGTACAGGTTGCAATTTGTCCTGAGGATGAACGGGAAGACGGGGAACCAATGAGAGACTAGCTCTTGGTGTTGGGACAGGCACAGGTCACTCTATTTTCCCATCAGGAAGAAGAATTAACCACAGGCTCAGCCTGCCCCCCGGAACCAGAACAGGGCCTGAAGCCATCCTGCGCTTTTGCGGCCAGCTCCCAAAAAAGCGACTTGTAAAATGGAGCTTCAGGGCACTGCAATTCACAAACCTGCAGAGTTATAAATGATAACTCTCGTCCACAAATATATTGAGGGAAGGCAAAGAAGAGGATTTGAAATCAAGGCAGAATTGCAGGAAACAGATTTCAGGAGGTAGATTCGAATCGCCTTTAAAGCACATGAAAAGCGGCAAAACGTTGACAATGATGCCCTTGGCCAAAAAGGGCGTATGCGTTTTTTCCTGAATATATTCAGGAAAAAACGCATACGCCCTTTTTGGCCAACCAAGCAACCTGGAAAGGCAAATCAGCGCTACAAAGAAGTCTCGCTTCCCATCGGTCAAAAGGGCCATGCTGAAAAAAGTGTCAAAACCAGAAATGCAGGACAGGTCATGGAGAAATGGGAGCCTTGCTACACTGATGGGCGGGATGTAAATCGCCAACAGCCACTCTGGAGAAGTGTACGGTGTGTCCTGAAACATCTAAAAAACACAGCTTAGAGAGGATAGGGCACTTCCACGCATGGGGGGTTAAAGTGGGAAAATTGAAAATCAGCAAGACACAAGCACCCCAAAGTTTAGGGCTGCTCTGTTGACAAGGACCTCCACTTCATTCCACCTTAAATATCCCAGGAAAGCGAAAAATGGATCAAAAAGTTGTGGTCCTTATGTACAATGGAATATCACTCAGCCATGAAATCAATGTCATAAGGCTAATAGCAGCATGATGAGTGGATTTAGGTAAGACGATTCTAAGTGAAATAAGTCACACAGAAAAGGACACTTCTCATAAGGTGTCACTTATAGAGGGAATGTAAAAACCGTTACACTTGAACTGAATTACAAAACAGAACAGAGTCACACATGCAGAAAACACACTATGGCTGCTTAACGGGAAAGGTGAGGTGGGGTGAAACATAAAACAAGAGTTTCAAATTAGCTCAGATACCGTTCCATAAACCCAATATGTAATAGACAAGACCTACTCCTTGCTCAGAGAACTGGACTCAACACGCCCGATTCACCGCACAAGAATATATCTGACTAGTAATAATCTTAAAACCTATGTATTGATATCTCTCTGTTAGTGTGTCAAGTGGGTGTAAAGCGGCATAAACACAGCCGTGAAAAGCAGCTAAACCCCATTATAAAAATAAATTACTTTTAAAAACCCAGGAAACAAAGACAGGGAAAGAGAGAGAATTTCTTACACAATTCGTTCAGGGGCTGTGATGCAACCTGGATTGACCATATCTAGACCCACAGCTGGATGAGACATAAGGGTGGACACTCTTGGGGCTGAGAGGTTTGGTGAGGTTGGGTGAGCAAACGCAGACCCTTTAAAGTAATACTGCGTGCTACCCGTCGCATGGGTCCCAAATCTCCAGGTTCAAGGGCATCTTCCTACATCGAAAACATGCATGAGAAACCCAGAAGATGGTACACCGTGTGATGGGGAAAGGTTTCTAAAACGCACCTCATTTCTCATCTCCTTGTGCTCGGGTTCGCCATTCCAGCCACTTTACTAGCAATCTCCCTACTTGGAGCATCAGCACCTTTAACCTCCTGTTCCGTACAGGTTGCAATTTGTCCTGAGGATGAACGGGAAGACGGGGAACCAATGAGAGACTAGCTCTTGGTGTTGGGACAGGCACAGGTCACTCTATTTTCCCATCAGGAAGAAGAATTAACCACAGGCTCAGCCTGCCCCCCGGAACTAGAACAGGGCCTGAAGCCATCCTGCGCTTTTGCGGCCAGCTCCCAGAAAAGCGACTTGTAAAATGGAGCTTCAGGGCACTGCAATTCACAAACCTGCAGAGTTATAAATGATAACTCTCGTCCACAAATATATTGAGGGAAGGCAAAGAAGAGGATTTGAAATCAAGGCAGAATTGCAGGAAACAGATTTCAGGAGGTAGATTCGAATCGCCTTTAAAGCACATGAAAAGCGGCAAAACGTTGACAATGATGCCCTTGGCCAAAAAGGGCGTATGCGTTTTTTCCTGAATATATTCAGGAAAAAACGCATACGCCCTTTTTGGCCAACCAAGCAACCTGGAAAGGCAAATCAGCGCTACAAAGAAGTCTCGCTTCCCATCGGTCAAAAGGGCCATGCTGAAAAAAGTGTCAAAACCAGAAATGCAGGACAGGCCATGGAGAAATGGGAGCCTTGCTACACTGATGGGCGGGATGTAAATCGCCAACAGCCACTCTGGAGAAGTGTACGGTGTGTCCTGAAACATCTAAAAAACACAGCTTAGAGAGGATAGGGCACTTCCACGCATGGGGGGATAAAGTGGGAAAATTGAAAATCAGCAAGACACAAGCACCCCAAAGTTTAGGGCTGCTCTGTTGACAAGGACCTCCACTTCCTTCCACCTTAAATATCCCAGGAAAGCGAAAAATGGATCAAAAAGTTGTGGTCCTTATGTACAATGGAATATCACTCAGCCATGAAATCAGTCATAAGGCTAGTAGCAGCATGATGAGTGGATTTAGGTAAGACGATTCTAAGTGAAATAAGTCACACAGAAAAGGACACTTCTCATAAGGTGTCACTTATAGAGGGAATGTAAAAACCGTTACACTTGAACTGAATTACAAAACAGAACAGAGTCACACATGCAGAAAACACACTATGGCTGCTTAACGGGAAAGGTGAGGTGGGGTGATACATAAAACAAGAGTTTCAAATTAGCTCAGATACCGTTCCATAAACCCAATATGTAATAGACAAGACCTACTCCTTGCTCAGAGAACTGGACTCAACACGCCCGATTCACCGCACAAGAATATATCTGACTAGTAATAATCTTAAAACCTATGTATTGATATCTCTCTGTTAGTGTGTCAAGTGGGTGTAAAGCGGCATAAACACAGCCGTGAAAAGCAGCTATACACCATTATAAAAATAAATTACTTTTAAAAACCCATGAAACAAAGACAGGGAAAGAGAGAGAAATTCTTACACAATTCGTTCAGGGGCTGTGATGCAACCTGGATTGACCATATCTAGACCCACAGCTGGATGAGACATAAGGGTGGACACTCTTGGGGCTGAGAGGTTTGGTGAGGTTGGGTGAGCAAACGCAGACCCTTTAAAGTAATACTGCGTGCTACCCGTCGCATGGGTCCCAAATCTCCAGGTTCAAGGGCATCTTCCTACATCGAAAACATGCATGAGAAACCCAGAAGATGGTACACCGTGTGATGGGGAAAGGTTTCTAAAACGCACCTCATTTCTCATCTCCTTGTGCTCGGGTTCGCCATTCCAGCCACTTTACTAGCAATCTCCCTACTTGGAGCATCAGCACCTTTAACCTCCTGTTCCGTACAGGTTGCAATTTGTCCTGAGGATGAACGGGAAGACGGGGAACCAATGAGAGACTAGCTCTTGGTGTTGGGACAGGCACAGGTCACTCTATTTTCCCATCAGGAAGAAGAATTAACCACAGGCTCAGCCTGCCCCCAGGAACCAGAACAGGGCCTGAAGCCATCCTGCGCTTTTGCGGCCAGCTCCCAAAAAAGCGACTTGTAAAATGGAGCTTCAGGGCACTGCAATTCACAAACCTGCAGAGTTATAAATGATAACTCTCGTCCACAAATATATTGAGGGAAGGCAAAGAAGAGGATTTGAAATCAAGGCAGAATTGCAGGAAACAGATTTCAGGAGGTAGATTCGAAGCGCCTTTAAAGCACATGAAAAGCGGCAAAACGTTGACAATGATGTCCTTGACCAAAAAGGGCGTATGCGTTTTTTCCTGAATATATTCAGGAAAAAACGCATACGCCCTTTTTGGCCAACCAAGCAACCTGGAAAGGCAAATCAGCGCTACAAAGAAGTCTCGCTTCCCATCGGTCAAAAGGGCCATGCTGAAAAAAGTGTCAAAACCAGAAATGCAGGACAGGCCATGGAGGAATCGGAGCCTTGCTACACTGATGGGCGGGATGTAAATCGCCAACAGCCACTCTGGAGAAGTGTACGGTGTGTCCTGAAACATCTAAAAAACACAGCTTAGAGAGCATAGGGCACTTCCACGCATGGGGGGATAAAGTGGGAAAATTGAAAATCAGCAAGACACAAGCACCCCAAAGTTTTGGGCTGCTCTGTTGACAAGGACCTCCACTTCATTCCACCTTAAATATCCCAGGAAAGCGAAAAATGGATCAAAAAGTTGTGGTCCTTATGTACAATGGAATATCACTCAGCCATGAAATCAATGTCATAAGGCTAGTAGCAGCATGATGAGTGGATTTAGGTACGACGATTCTAAGTGAAATAAGTCACACAGAAAAGGACACTTCTCATAAGGTGTCACTTATAGAGGGAAAGTAAAAACCGTTACACTTGAACTGAATTACAAAACAGAACAGAGTCACACATGCAGAAAACACACTATGGCTGCTTAACGGGAAAGGTGAGGTGGGGTGATACATAAAACAAGAGTTTCAAATTAGCTCAGATACCGTTCCATAAACCCAATATGGAATAGACAAGACCTACTCCTTGCTCAGAGAACTGGACTCAACACGCCCGATTCACCGCACAAGAATATATCTGACTAGTAATAATCTTAAAACCTATGTATTGATATCTCTCTGTTAGTGTGTCAAGTGGGTGTAAAGCGGCATAAACACAGCCGTGAAAAGCAGCTAAACCCCATTATAAAAATAAATTACTTTTAAAAACCCATGAAACAAAGACAGGGAAAGAGAGAGAAATTCTTACACAATTCGTTCAGGGGCTGTGATGCAACCTGGATTGACCATATCTAGACCCACAGCTGGATGAGACATAAGGGTGGACACTCTTGGGGCTGAGAGGTTTGGTGAGGTTGGGTGAGCAAACGCAGACCCTTTAAAGTAATACTGCGTGCTACCCGTCGCATGGGTCCCAAATCTCCAGGTTCAAGGGCATCTTCCTACATCGAAAACATGCATGAGAAACCCAGAAGATGGTACACCGTGTGATGGGGAAAGGTTTCTAAAACGCACCTCATTTCTCATCTCCTTGTGCTCGGGTTCGCCATTCCAGCCACTTTACTAGCAATCTCCCTACTTGGAGCATCAGCACCTTTAACCTCCTGTTCCGTACAGGTTGCAATTTGTCCTGAGGATGAACGGGAAGACGGGGAACCAATGAGAGACTAGCTCTTGGTGTTGGGACAGGCACAGGTCACTCTATTTTCCCATCAGGAAGAAGAATTAACCACAGGCTCAGCCTGCCCCCCGGAACCAGAACAGGGCCTGAAGCCATCCTGCGCTTTTGCGGCCAGCTCCCAGAAAAGCGACTTGTAAAATGGAGATTCAGGGCACTGCAATTCACAAACCTGCAGAGTTATAAATGATAACTCTCGTCCACAAATATATTGAGGGAAGGCAAAGAAGAGGATTTGAAATCAAGGCAGAATTGCAGGAAACAGATTTCAGGAGGTAGATTCGAATCGCCTTTAAAGCACATGAAAAGCGGCAAAACGTTGACAATGATGCCCTTGGCCAAAAAGGGCGTATGCGTTTTTTCCTGAATATATTCAGGAAAAAACGCATACGCCCTTTTTGGCCAACCAAGCAACCTGGAAAGGCAAATCAGCGCTACAAAGAAGTCTCGCTTCCCATCGGTCAAAAGGGCCATGCTGAAAAAAGTGTCAAAACCAGAAATGCAGGACAGGCCATGGAGAAATGGGAGCCTTGCTACACTGATGGGCGGGATGTAAATCGCCAACAGCCACTCTGGAAAAGTGTACGGTGTGTCCTGAAACATCTAAAAAACACAGCTTAGAGAGGATAGGGCACTTCCACGCATGGGGGGATAAAGTGGGAAAATTGAAAATCAGCAAGACACAAGCACCCCAAAGTTTAGGGCTGCTCTGTTGACAAGGACCTCCACTTCATTCCACCTTAAATATCCCAGGAAAGCGAAAAATGGATCAAAAAGTTGTGGTCCTTATGTACAATGGAATATCACTCAGCCATGAAATCAAAGTCATAAGGCTAGTAGCAGCATGATGAGTGGATTTAGGTAAGACGATTCTAAGTGAAATAAGTCACACAGAAAAGGACACTTCTCATAAGGTGTCACTTATAGAGGGAATGTAAAAACCGTTACACTTGAACTGAATTACAAAACAGAACAGAGTCACACATGCAGAAAACACACTATGGCTGCTTAACGGGAAAGGTGAGGTGGGGTGATACATAAAACAAGAGTTTCAAATTAGCTCAGATACCGTTCCATAAACCCAATATGTAATAGACAAGACCTACTCCTTGCTCAGAGAACTGGACTCAACACGCCCGATTCACCGCACAAGAATATATCTGACTAGTAATAAACTTAAAACCTGTGTATTGATATCTCTCTGTTAGTGTGTCAAGTGGGTGTAAAGCGGCATAAACACAGCCGTGAAAAGCAGCTAAACCCCATTATAAAAATAAATTACTTTTAAAAACCCATGAAACAAAGACAGGGAAAGAGAGAGAAATTCTTACACAATTCGTTCAGGGGCTGTGATGCAACCTGGATTGACCATATCTAGACCCACAGCTGGATGAGACATAAGGGTGGACACTCTTGGGGCTGAGAGGTTTGGTGAGGTTGGGTGAGCAAACGCAGACCCTTTAAAGTAATACTGCGTGCTACCCGTCGCATGGGTCCCAAATCTCCAGGTTCAAGGGCATCTTCCTACATCGAAAACATGCATGAGAAACCCAGAAGATGGTACACCGTGTAATGGGGAAAGGTTTCTAAAACGCACCTCATTTCTCATCTCCTTGTGCTCGGGTTCGCCATTCCAGCCACTTTACTAGCAATCTCCCTACTTGGAGCATCAGCACCTTTAACCTCCTGTTCCGTACAGGTTGCAATTTGTTCTGAGGATGAACGGGAAGACGGGGAACCAATGAGAGACTAGCTCTTGGTGTTGGGACAGGCACAGGTCACTCTATTTTCCCATCAGGAAGAAGAATTAACCACAGGCTCAGCCTGCCCCCCGGAACCAGAACAGGGCCTGAAGCCATCCTGTGCTTTTGCGGCCAGCTCCCAGAAAAGCGACTTGTAAAATGGAGCTTCAGGGCACTGCAATTCACAAACCTGCAGAGTTATAAATGATAACTCTCGTCCACAAATATATTGAGGGAAGGCAAAGAAGAGGATTTGAAATCAAGGCAGAATTGCAGGAAACAGATTTCAGGAGGTAGATTCGAATCGCCTTTAAAGCACATGAAAAGCGGCAAAACGTTGACAATGATGCCCTTGGCCAAAAAGGGCGTATGCGTTTTTTCCTGAATATATTCAGGAAAAAACGCATACGCCCTTTTTGGCCAACCAAGCAACCTGGAAAGGCAAATCAGCGCTACAAAGAAGTCTCGCTTCCCATCGGTCAAAAGGGCCATGCTGAAAAAAGTGTCAAAACCAGAAATGCAGGACAGGCCATGGAGGAATCGGAGCCTTGCTACACTGATGGGCGGGATGTAAATCGCCAACAGCCACTCTGGAGAAGTGTACGGTGTGTCCTGAAACATCTAAAAAACACAGCTTAGAGAGCATAGGGCACTTCCACGCATGGGGGGATAAAGTGGGAAAATTGAAAATCAGCAAGACACAAGCACCCCAAAGTTTAGGGCTGCTCTGTTGACAAGGACCTCCACTTCATTCCACCTTAAATATCCCAGGAAAGCGAAAAATGGATCAAAAAGTTGTGGTCCTTATGTACAATGGAATATCACTCAGCCATGAAATCAATGTCATAAGGCTAATAGCAGCATGATGAGTGGATTTAGGTACGACGATTCTAAGTGAAATAAGTCACACAGAAAAGGACACTTCTCATAAGGTGTCACTTATAGAGGGAATGTAAAAACCGTTACACTTGAACTGAATTACAAAACAGAACAGAGTCACACATGCAGAAAACACACTATGGCTGCTTAACGGGAAAGGTGAGGTGGGGTGATACATAAAACAAGAGTTTCAAATTAGCTCAGATACCGTTCCATAAACCCAATATGTAATAGACAAGACCTACTCCTTGCTCAGAGAACTGGACTCAACATGCCCGATTCACCGCACAAGAATATATCTGACTAGTAATAATCTTAAAACCTATGTATTGATATCTCTCTGTTAGTGTGTCAAGTGGGTGTAAAGAGGCATAAACACAGCCGTGAAAAGCAGCTAAACCCCATTATAAAAATAAATTACTTTTAAAAACCCATGAAACAAAGACAGGGAAAGAGAGAGAAATTCTTACACAATTCGTTCATGGGCTGTGATGCAACCTGGATTGACCATATCTAGACCCACAGCTGGATGAGACATAAGGGTGGACACTCTTGGGGCTGAGAGGTTTGGTGAGGTTGGGTGAGCAAACGCAGACCCTTTAAAGTAATACTGCGTGCTACCCGTCGCATGGGTCCCAAATCTCCAGGTTCAAGGGCATCTTCCTACATCGAAAACATGCATGAGAAACCCAGAAGATGGTACACCGTGTGATGGGGAAAGGTTTCTAAAACGCACCTCATTTCTCATCTCCTTGTGCTCGGGTTCGCCATTCCAGCCACTTTACTAGCAATCTCCCTACTTGGAGCATCAGCACCTTTAACCTCCTGTTCCGTACAGGTTGCAATTTGTCCTGAGGATGAACGGGAAGACGGGGAACCAATGAGAGACTAGCTCTTGGTGTTGGGACAGGCACAGGTCACTCTATTTTCCCATCAGGAAGAAGAATTAACCACAGGCTCAGCCTGCCCCCCGGAACCAGAACAGGGCCTGAAGCCATCCTGCGCTTTTGCGGCCAGCTCCCAGAAAAGCGACTTGTAAAATGGAGCTTCAGGGCACTGCAATTCACAAACCTGCAGAGTTATAAATGATAACTCTCGTCCACAAATATATTGAGGGAAGGCAAAGAAGAGGATTTGAAATCAAGGCAGAATTGCAGGAAACAGATTTCAGGAGGTAGATTCGAATCGCCTTTAAAGCACATGAAAAGCGGCAAAACGTTGACAATGATGCCCTTGGCCAAAAAGGGCGTATGCGTTTTTTCCTGAATATATTCAGGAAAAAACGCATACGCCCTTTTTGGCCAACCAAGCAACCTGGAAAGGCAAATCAGCGCTACAAAGAAGTCTCGCTTCCCATCGGTCAAAAGGGCCATGCTGAAAAAAGTGTCAAAACCAGAAATGCAGGACAGGTCATGGAGAAATGGGAGCCTTGCTACACTGATGGGCGGGATGTAAATCGCCAACAGCCACTCTGGAGAAGTGTACGGTGTGTCCTGAAACATCTAAAAAACACAGCTTAGAGAGGATAGGGCACTTCCACGCATGGGGGGATAAAGTGGGAAAATTGAAAATCAGCAAGACACAAGCACCCCAAAGTTTAGGGCTGCTCTGTTGACAAGGACCTCCACTTCATTCCACCTTAAATATCCCAGGAAAGCGAAAAATGGATCAAAAAGTTGTGGTCCTTATGTACAATGGAATATCACTCAGCCATGAAATCAATGTCATAAGGCTAATAGCAGCATGATGAGTGGATTTAGGTAAGACGATTCTAAGTGAAATAAGTCACACAGAAAAGGACACTTCTCATAAGGTGTCACTTATAGAGGGAATGTAAAAACCGTTACACTTGAACTGAATTACAAAACAGAACAGAGTCACACATGCAGAAAACACACTATGGCTGCTTAACGGGAAAGGTGAGGTGGGGTGAAACATAAAACAAGAGTTTCAAATTAGCTCAGATACCGTTCCATAAACCCAATATGTAATAGACAAGACCTACTCCTTGCTCAGAGAACTGGACTCAACACGCCCGATTCACCGCACAAGAATATATCTGACTAGTAATAATCTTAAAACCTATGTATTGATATCTCTCTGTTAGTGTGTCAAGTGGGTGTAAAGCGGCATAAACACAGCCGTGAAAAGCAGCTAAACCCCATTATAAAAATAAATTACTTTTAAAAACCCATGAAACAAAGACAGGGAAAGAGAGAGAATTTCTTACACAATTCGTTCAGGGGCTGTGATGCAACCTGGATTGACCATATCTAGACCCACAGCTGGATGAGACATAAGGGTGGACACTCTTGGGGCTGAGAGGTTTGGTGAGGTTGGGTGAGCAAACGCAGACCCTTTAAAGTAATACTGCGTGCTACCCGTCGCATGGGTCCCAAATCTCCAGGTTCAAGGGCATCTTCCTACATCGAAAACATGCATGAGAAACCCAGAAGATGGTACACCGTGTGATGGGGAAAGGTTTCTAAAACGCACCTCATTTCTCATCTCCTTGTGCTCGGGATCGCCATTCCAGCCACTTTACTAGCAATCTCCCTGCTTGGAGCATCAGCACCTTTAACCTCCTGTTCCGTACAGGTTGCAATTTGTCCTGAGGATGAACGGGAAGACGGGGAACCAATGAGAGACTAGCTCTTGGTGTTGGGACAGGCACAGGTCACTCTATTTTCCCATCAGGAAGAAGAATTAACCACAGGCTCAGCCTGCCCCCCGGAACCAGAACAGGGCCTGAAGCCATCCTGCGCTTTTGCGGCCAGCTCCCAGAAAAGCGACTTGTAAAATGGAGCTTCAGGGCACTGCAATTCACAAACCTGCAGAGTTATAAATGATAACTCTCGTCCACAAATATATTGAGGGAAGGCAAAGAAGAGGATTTGAAATCAAGGCAGAATTGCAGGAAACAGATTTCAGGAGGTAGATTCGAATCGCCTTTAAAGCACATGAAAAGCCGCAAAACGTTGACAATGATGCCCTTGGCCAAAAAGGGCGTATGCGTTTTTTCCTGAATATATTCAGGAAAAAACGCATACGCCCTTTTTGGCCAACCAAGCAACCTGGAAAGGCAAATCAGCGCTACAAAGAAGTCTCGCTTCCCATCGGTCAAAAGGGCCATGCTGAAAAAAGTGTCAAAACCAGAAATGCAGGACAGGCCATGGAGAAATGGGAGCCTTGCTACACTGATGGGCGGGATGTAAATCGCCAACAGCCACTCTGGAGAAGTGTACGGTGTGTCCTGAAACATCTAAAAAACACAGCTTAGAGAGGATAGGGCACTTCCACGCATGGGGGGATAAAGTGGGAAAATTGAAAATCAGCAAGACACAAGCACCCCAAAGTTTAGGGCTGCTCTGTTGACAAGGACCTCCACTTCCTTCCACCTTAAATATCCCAGGAAAGCGAAAAATGGATCAAAAAGTTGTGGTCCTTATGTACAATGGAATATCACTCAGCCATGAAATCAGTCATAAGGCTAGTAGCAGCATGATGAGTGGATTTAGGTAAGACGATTCTAAGTGAAATAAGTCACACAGAAAAGGACACTTCTCATAAGGTGTCACTTATAGAGGGAATGTAAAAACCGTTACACTTGAACTGAATTACAAAACAGAACAGAGTCACACATGCAGAAAACACACTATGGCTGCTTAACGGGAAAGGTGAGGTGGGGTGATACATAAAACAAGAGTTTCAAATTAGCTCAGATACCGTTCCATAAACCCAATATGTAATAGACAAGACCTACTCCTTGCTCAGAGAACTGGACTCAACACGCCCGATTCACCGCACAAGAATATATCTGACTAGTAATAATCTTAAAACCTATGTATTGATATCTCTCTGTTAGTGTGTCAAGTGGGTGTAAAGCGGCATAAACACAGCCGTGAAAAGCAGCTAAACCCCATTATAAAAATAAATTACTTTTAAAAACCCATGAAACAAAGACAGGGAAAGAGAGAGAAATTCTTACACAATTCGTTCAGGGGCTGTGATGCAACCTGGATTGACCATATCTAGACCCACAGCTGGATGAGACATAAGGGTGGACACTCTTGGGGCTGAGAGGTTTGGTGAGGTTGGGTGAGCAAACGCAGACCCTTTAAAGTAATACTGCGTGCTACCCGTCGCATGGGTCCCAAATCTCCAGGTTCAAGGGCATCTTCCTACATCGAAAACATGCATGAGAAACCCAGAAGATGGTACACCGTGTGATGGGGAAAGGTTTCTAAAACGCACCTCATTTCTCATCTCCTTGTGCTCGGGTTCGCCATTCCAGCCACTTTACTAGCAATCTCCCTACTTGGAGCATCAGCACCTTTAACCTCCTGTTCCGTACAGGTTGCAATTTGTCCTGAGGATGAACGGGAAGACGGGGAACCAATGAGAGACTAGCTCTTGGTGTTGGGACAGGCACAGGTCACTCTATTTTCCCATCAGGAAGAAGAATTAACCACAGGCTCAGCCTGCCCCCCGGAACCAGAACAGGGCCTGAAGCCATCCTGCGCTTTTGCGGCCAGCTCCCAGAAAAGCGACTTGTAAAATGGAGCTTCAGGGCACTGCAATTCACAAACCTGCAGAGTTATAAATGATAACTCTCGTCCACAAATATATTGAGGGAAGGCAAAGAAGAGGATTTGAAATCAAGGCAGAATTGCAGGAAACAGATTTCAGGAGGTAGATTCGAAGCGCCTTTAAAGCACATGAAAAGCGGCAAAACGTTGACAATGATGCCCTTGGCCAAAAAGGGCGTATGCGTTTTTTCCTGAATATATTCAGGAAAAAACGCATACGCCCTTTTTGGCCAACCAAGCAACCTGGAAAGGCAAATCAGCGCTACAAAGAAGTCTCGCTTCCCATCGGTCAAAAGGGCCATGCTGAAAAAAGTGTCAAAACCAGAAATGCAGGACAGGCCATGGAGAAATGGGAGCCTTGCTACACTGATGGGCGGGATGTAAATCGCCAACAGCCACTCTGGAAAAGTGTACGGTGTGTCCTGAAACATCTAAAAAACACAGCTTAGAGAGGATAGGGCACTTCCACGCATGGGGGGATAAAGTGGGAAAATTGAAAATCAGCAAGACACAAGCACCCCAAAGTTTAGGGCTGCTCTGTTGACAAGGACCTCCACTTCATTCCACCTTAAATATCCCAGGAAAGCGAAAAATGGATCAAAAAGTTGTGGTCCTTATGTACAATGGAATATCACTCAGCCATGAAATCAAAGTCATAAGGCTAGTAGCAGCATGATGAGTGGATTTAGGTAAGACGATTCTAAGTGAAATAAGTCACACAGAAAAGGACACTTCTCATAAGGTGTCACTTATAGAGGGAATGTAAAAACCGTTACACTTGAACTGAATTACAAAACAGAACAGAGTCACACATGCAGAAAACACACTATGGCTGCTTAACGGGAAAGGTGAGGTGGGGTGATACATAAAACAAGAGTTTCAAATTAGCTCAGATACCGTTCCATAAACCCAATATGTAATAGACAAGACCTACTCCTTGCTCAGAGAACTGGACTCAACACGCCCGATTCACCGCACAAGAATATATCTGACTAGTAATAATCTTAAAACCTGTGTATTGATATCTCTCTGTTAGTGTGTCAAGTGGGTGTAAAGCGGCATAAACACAGCCGTGAAAAGCAGCTAAACCCCATTATAAAAATAAATTACTTTTAAAAACCCATGAAACAAAGACAGGGAAAGAGAGAGAAATTCTTACACAATTCGTTCAGGGGCTGTGATGCAACCTGGATTGACCATATCTAGACCCACAGCTGGATGAGACATAAGGGTGGACACTCTTGGGGCTGAGAGGTTTGGTGAGGTTGGGTGAGCAAACGCAGACCCTTTAAAGTAATACTGCGTGCTACCCGTTGCATGGGTCCCAAATCTCCAGGTTCAAGGGCATCTTCCTACATCGAAAACATGCATGAGAAACCCAGAAGATGGTACACCGTGTGATGGGGAAAGGTTTCTAAAACGCACCTCATTTCTCATCTCCTTGTGCTCGGGTTCGCCATTCCAGCCACTTTACTAGCAATCTCCCTACTTGGAGCATCAGCACCTTTAACCTCCTGTTCCGTACAGGTTGCAATTTGTCCTGAGGATGAACGGGAAGACGGGGAACCAATGAGAGACTAGCTCTTGGTGTTGGGACAGGCACAGGTCACTCTATTTTCCCATCAGGAAGAAGAATTAACCACAGGCTCAGCCTGCCCCCCGGAACCAGAACAGGGCCTGAAGCCATCCTGTGCTTTTGCGGCCAGCTCCCAGAAAAGCGACTTGTAAAATGGAGCTTCAGGGCACTGCAATTCACAAACCTGCAGAGTTATAAATGATAACTCTCGTCCACAAATATATTGAGGGAAGGCAAAGAAGAGGATTTGAAATCAAGGCAGAATTGCAGGAAACAGATTTCAGGAGGTAGATTCGAATCGCCTTTAAAGCACATGAAAAGCGGCAAAACGTTGACAATGATGCCCTTGGCCAAAAAGGGCGTATGCGTTTTTTCCTGAATATATTCAGGAAAAAAGGCATACGCCCTTTTTGGCCAACCAAGCAACCTGGAAAGGCAAATCAGCGCTACAAAGAAGTCTCGCTTCCCATCGGTCAAAAGGGCCATGATGAAAAAAGTTTCAAAACCAGAAATGCAGGACAGGCCATGGAGAAATGGGAGCCTTGCTACACTGATGGGCGGGATGTGAATTGCCAACAGCCACTCTGGAGAAGTGTACGGTGTGTCCTGAAACATCTAAAAAACACAGCTTAGAGAGCATAGGGCACTTCCACGCATGGGGGGATAAAGTGGGAAAATTGAAAATCAGCAAGACACAAGCACCCCAAAGTTTAGGGCTGCTCTGTTGACAAGGACCTCCACTTCATTCCACCTTAAATATCCCAGGAAAGCGAAAAATGGATCAAAAAGTTGTGGTCCTTATGTACAATGTAATATCACTCAGCCATGAAATCAATGACATAAGGCTAGTAGCAGCATGATGAGTGGATTTAGGTACGACGATTCTAAGTGAAATAAGTCACACAGAAAAGGACACTTCTCATAAGGTGTCACTTATAGAGGGAAAGTAAAAACCGTTACACTTGAACTGAATTACAAAACAGAACAGAGTCACACATGCAGAAAACACACTATGGCTGCTTAACGGGAAAGGTGAGGTGGGGTGATACATAAAACAAGAGTTTCAAATTAGCTCAGATACCGTTCCATAAACCCAATATGTAATAGACAAGACCTACTCCTTGCTCAGAGAACTGGACTCAACACGCCCGATTCACCGCACAAGAATATATCTGACTAGTAATAATCTTAAAACCTATGTATTGATATCTCTCTGTTAGTGTGTCAAGTGGGTGTAAAGCGGCATAAACACAGCCGTGAAAAGCAGCTAAACCCCATTATAAAAATAAATTACTTTTAAAAACCCATGAAACAAAGACAGGGAAAGAGAGAGAAATTCTTACACAATTCGTTCAGGGGCTGTGATGCAACCTGGATTGACCATATCTAGACCCACAGCTGGATGAGACATAAGGTTGGACACTCTTGGGGCTGAGAGGTTTGGTGAGGTTGGGTGAGCAAACGCAGACCCTTTAAAGTAATACTGCGTGCTACCCATCGCATGGGTCCCAAATCTCCAGGTTCAAGGGCATCTTCCTACATCGAAAACATGCATGAGAAACCCAGAAGATGGTACACCGTGTGATGGGGAAAGGTTTCTAAAACGCACCTCATTTCTCATCTCCTTGTGCTCGGGTTCGCCATTCCAGCCACTTTACTAGCAATCTCCCTACTTGGAGCATCAGCACCTTTAACCTCCTGTTCCGTACAGGTTGCAATTTGTCCTGAGGATGAACGGGAAGACGGGGAACCAATGAGAGACTAGCTCTTGGTGTTGGGACAGGCACAGGTCACTCTATTTTCCCATCAGGAAGAAGAATTAACCACAGGCTCAGCCTGCCCCCAGGAACCAGAACAGGGCCTGAAGCCATCCTGCGCTTTTGCGGCCAGCTCCCAAAAAAGCGACTTGTAAAATGGAGCTTCAGGGCACTGCAATTCACAAACCTGCAGAGTTATAAATGATAACTCTCGTCCACAAATATATTGAGGGAAGGCAAAGAAGAGGATTTGAAATCAAGGCAGAATTGCAGGAAACAGATTTCAGGAGGTAGATTCGAAGCGCCTTTAAAGCACATGAAAAGCGGCAAAACGTTGACAATGATGTCCTTGACCAAAAAGGGCGTATGCGTTTTTTCCTGAATATATTCAGGAAAAAACGCATACGCCCTTTTTGGCCAACCAAGCAACCTGGAAAGGCAAATCAGCGCTACAAAGAAGTCTCGCTTCCCATCGGTCAAAAGGGCCATGCTGAAAAAAGTGTCAAAACCAGAAATGCAGGACAGGCCATGGAGGAATCGGAGCCTTGCTACACTGATGGGCGGGATGTAAATCGCCAACAGCCACTCTGGAGAAGTGTACGGTGTGTCCTGAAACATCTAAAAAACACAGCTTAGAGAGCATAGGGCACTTCCACGCATGGGGGGATAAAGTGGGAAAATTGAAAATCAGCAAGACACAAGCACCCCAAAGTTTAGGGCTGCTCTGTTGACAAGGACCTCCACTTCATTCCACCTTAAATATCCCAGGAAAGCGAAAAATGGATCAAAAAGTTGTGGTCCTTATGTACAATGGAATATCACTCAGCCATGAAATCAATGTCATAAGGCTAGTAGCAGCATGATGAGTGGATTTAGGTACGACGATTCTAAGTGAAATAAGTCACACAGAAAAGGACACTTCTCATAAGGTGTCACTTATAGAGGGAAAGTAAAAACCGTTACACTTGAACTGAATTACAAAACAGAACAGAGTCACACATGCAGAAAACACACTATGGCTGCTTAACGGGAAAGGTGAGGTGGGGTGATACATAAAACAAGAGTTTCAAATTAGCTCAGATACCGTTCCATAAACCCAATATGGAATAGACAAGACCTACTCCTTGCTCAGAGAACTGGACTCAACACGCCCGATTCACCGCACAAGAATATATCTGACTAGTAATAATCTTAAAACCTATGTATTGATATCTCTCTGTTAGTGTGTCAAGTGGGTGTAAAGCGGCATAAACACAGCCGTGAAAAGCAGCTAAACCCCATTATAAAAATAAATTACTTTTAAAAACCCATGAAACAAAGACAGGGAAAGAGAGAGAAATTCTTACACAATTCGTTCAGGGGCTGTGATGCAACCTGGATTGACCATATCTAGACCCACAGCTGGATGAGACATAAGGGTGGACACTCTTGGGGCTGAGAGGTTTGGTGAGGTTGGGTGAGCAAACGCAGACCCTTTAAAGTAATACTGCGTGCTACCCGTCGCATGGGTCCCAAATCTCCAGGTTCAAGGGCATCTTCCTACATCGAAAACATGCATGAGAAACCCAGAAGATGGTACACCGTGTGATGGGGAAAGGTTTCTAAAACGCACCTCATTTCTCATCTCCTTGTGCTCGGGTTCGCCATTCCAGCCACTTTACTAGCAATCTCCCTACTTGGAGCATCAGCACCTTTAACCTCCTGTTCCGTACAGGTTGCAATTTGTCCTGAGGATGAACGGGAACACGGGGAACCAATGAGAGACTAGCTCTTGGTGTTGGGACAGGCACAGGTCACTCTATTTTCCCATCAGGAAGAAGAATTAACCACAGGCTCAGCCTGCCCCCCGGAACCAGAACAGGGCCTGAAGCCATCCTGCGCTTTTGCGGCCAGCTCCCAGAAAAGCGACTTGTAAAATGGAGATTCAGGGCACTGCAATTCACAAACCTGCAGAGTTATAAATGATAACTCTCGTCCACAAATATATTGAGGGAAGGCAAAGAAGAGGATTTGAAATCAAGGCAGAATTGCAGGAAACAGATTTCAGGAGGTAGATTCGAATCGCCTTTAAAGCACATGAAAAGCGGCAAAACGTTGACAATGATGCCCTTGGCCAAAAAGGGCGTATGCGTTTTTTCCTGAATATATTCAGGAAAAAACGCATACGCCCTTTTTGGCCAACCAAGCAACCTGGAAAGGCAAATCAGCGCTACAAAGAAGTCTCGCTTCCCATCGGTCAAAAGGGCCATGCTGAAAAAAGTGTCAAAACCAGAAATGCAGGACAGGCCATGGAGAAATGGGAGCCTTGCTACACTGATGGGCGGGATGTAAATCGCCAACAGCCACTCTGGAAAAGTGTACGGTGTGTCCTGAAACATCTAAAAAACACAGCTTAGAGAGGATAGGGCACTTCCACGCATGGGGGGATAAAGTGGGAAAATTGAAAATCAGCAAGACACAAGCACCCCAAAGTTTAGGGCTGCTCTGTTGACAAGGACCTCCACTTCATTCCACCTTAAATATCCCAGGAAAGCGAAAAATGGATAAAAAAGTTGTGGTCCTTATGTACAATGGAATATCACTCAGCCATGAAATCAAAGTCATAAGGCTAGTAGCAGCATGATGAGTGGATTTAGGTAAGACGATTCTAAGTGAAATAAGTCACACAGAAAAGGACACTTCTCATAAGGTGTCACTTATAGAGGGAATGTAAAAACCGTTACACTTGAACTGAATTACAAAACAGAACAGAGTCACACATGCAGAAAACACACTATGGCTGCTTAACGGGAAAGGTGAGGTGGGGTGATACATAAAACAAGAGTTTCAAATTAGCTCAGATACCGTTCCATAAACCCAATATGTAATAGACAAGACCTACTCCTTGCTCAGAGAACTGGACTCAACACGCCCGATTCACCGCACAAGAATATATCTGACTAGTAATAAACTTAAAACCTGTGTATTGATATCTCTCTGTTAGTGTGTCAAGTGGGTGTAAAGCGGCATAAACACAGCCGTGAAAAGCAGCTAAACCCCATTATAAAAATAAATTACTTTTAAAAACCCATGAAACAAAGACAGGGAAAGAGAGAGAAATTCTTACACAATTCGTTCAGGGGCTGTGATGCAACCTGGATTGACCATATCTAGACCCACAGCTGGATGAGACATAAGGGTGGACACTCTTGGGGCTGAGAGGTTTGGTGAGGTTGGGTGAGCAAACGCAGACCCTTTAAAGTAATACTGCGTGCTACCCGTCGCATGGGTCCCAAATCTCCAGGTTCAAGGGCATCTTCCTACATCGAAAACATGCATGAGAAACCCAGAAGATGGTACACCGTGTGATGGGGAAAGGTTTCTAAAACGCACCTCATTTCTCATCTCCTTGTGCTCGGGTTCGCCATTCCAGCCACTTTACTAGCAATCTCCCTACTTGGAGCATCAGCACCTTTAACCTCCTGTTCCGTACAGGTTGCAATTTGTCCTGAGGATGAACGGGAAGACGGGGAACCAATGAGAGACTAGCTCTTGGTGTTGGGACAGGCACAGGTCACTCTATTTTCCCATCAGGAAGAAGAATTAACCACAGGCTCAGCCTGCCCCCCGGAACCAGAACAGGGCCTGAAGCCATCCTGCGCTTTTGCGGCCAGCTCCCAGAAAAGCGACTTGTAAAATGGAGATTCAGGGCACTGCAATTCACAAACCTGCAGAGTTATAAATGATAACTCTCGTCCACAAATATATTGAGGGAAGGCAAAGAAGAGGATTTGAAATCAAGGCAGAATTGCAGGAAACAGATTTCAGGAGGTAGATTCGAATCGCCTTTAAAGCACATGAAAAGCGGCAAAACGTTGACAATGATGCCCTTGGCCAAAAAGGGCGTATGCGTTTTTTCCTGAATATATTCAGGAAAAAACGCATACGCCCTTTTTGGCCAACCAAGCAACCTGGAAAGGCAAATCAGCGCTACAAAGAAGTCTCGCTTCCCATCGGTCAAAAGGGCCATGCTGAAAAAAGTGTCAAAACCAGAAATGCAGGACAGGCCATGGAGAAATGGGAGCCTTGCTACACTGATGGGCGGGATGTAAATCGCCAACAGCCACTCTGGAAAAGTGTACGGTGTGTCCTGAAACATCTAAAAAACACAGCTTAGAGAGGATAGGGCACTTCCACGCATGGGGGGATAAAGTGGGAAAATTGAAAATCAGCAAGACACAAGCACCCCAAAGTTTAGGGCTGCTCTGTTGACAAGGACCTCCACTTCATTCCACCTTAAATATCCCAGGAAAGCGAAAAATGGATAAAAAAGTTGTGGTCCTTATGTACAATGGAATATCACTCAGCCATGAAATCAAAGTCATAAGGCTAGTAGCAGCATGATGAGTGGATTTAGGTACGACGATTCTAAGTGAAATAAGTCACACAGAAAAGGACACTTCTCATAAGGTGTCACTTATAGAGGGAATGTAAAAACCGTTACACTTGAACTGAATTACAAAACAGAACAGAGTCACACATGCAGAAAACACACTATGGCTGCTTAACGGGAAAGGTGAGGTGGGGTGATACATAAAACAAGAGTTTCAAATTAGCTCAGATACCGTTCCATAAACCCAATATGTAATAGACAAGACCTACTCCTTGCTCAGAGAACTGGACTCAACACGCCCGATTCACCGCACAAGAATATATCTGACTAGTAATAAACTTAAAACCTGTGTATTGATATCTCTCTGTTAGTGTGTCAAGTGGGTGTAAAGCGGCATAAACACAGCCGTGAAAAGCACCTAAACCCCATTATAAAAATAAATTACTTTTAAAAACCCATGAAACAAAGACAGGGAAAGAGAGAGAAATTCTTACACAATTCGTTCAGGGGCTGTGATGCAACCTGGATTGACCATATCTAGACCCACAGCTGGATGAGACATAAGGGTGGACACTCTTGGGGCTGAGAGGTTTGGTGAGGTTGGGTGAGCAAACGCAGACCCTTTAAAGTAATACTGCGTGCTACCCGTCGCATGGGTCCCAAATCTCCAGGTTCAAGGGCATCTTCCTACATCGAAAACATGCATGAGAAACCCAGAAGATGGTACACCGTGTAATGGGGAAAGGTTTCTAAAACGCACCTCATTTCTCATCTCCTTGTGCTCGGGTTCGCCATTCCAGCCACTTTACTAGCAATCTCCCTACTTGGAGCATCAGCACCTTTAACCTCCTGTTCCGTACAGGTTGCAATTTGTTCTGAGGATGAACGGGAAGACGGGGAACTAATGAGAGACTAGCTCTTGGTGTTGGGACAGGCACAGGTCACTCTATTTTCCCATCAGGAAGAAGAATTAACCACAGGCTCAGCCTGCCCCCCGGAACCAGAACAGGGCCTGAAGCCATCCTGTGCTTTTGCGGCCAGCTCCCAGAAAAGCGACTTGTAAAATGGAGCTTCAGGGCACTGCAATTCACAAACCTGCAGAGTTATAAATGATAACTCTCGTCCACAAATATATTGAGGGAAGGCAAAGAAGAGGATTTGAAATCAAGGCAGAATTGCAGGAAACAGATTTCAGGAGGTAGATTCGAATCGCCTTTAAAGCACATGAAAAGCGGCAAAACGTTGACAATGATGCCCTTGGCCAAAAAGGGCGTATGCGTTTTTTCCTGAATATATTCAGGAAAAAACGCATACGCCCTTTTTGGCCAACCAAGCAACCTGGAAAGGCAAATCAGCGCTACAAAGAAGTCTCGCTTCCCATCGGTCAAAAGGGCCATGCTGAAAAAAGTGTCAAAACCAGAAATGCAGGACAGGCCATGGAGGAATCGGAGCCTTGCTACACTGATGGGCGGGATGTAAATCGCCAACAGCCACTCTGGAGAAGTGTACGGTGTGTCCTGAAACATCTAAAAAACACAGCTTAGAGAGCATAGGGCACTTCCACGCATGGGGGGATAAAGTGGGAAAATTGAAAATCAGCAAGACACAAGCACCCCAAAGTTTAGGGCTGCTCTGTTGACAAGGACCTCCACTTCATTCCACCTTAAATATCCCAGGAAAGCGAAAACTGGATCAAAAAGTTGTGGTCCTTATGTACAATGGAATATCACTCAGCCATGAAATCAAAGTCATAAGGCTAGTAGCAGCATGATGAGTGGATTTAGGTACGACGATTCTAAGTGAAATAAGTCACACAGAAAAGGACACTTCTCATAAGGTGTCACTTATAGAGGGAATGTAAAAACCGTTACACTTGAACTGAATTACAAAACAGAACAGAGTCACACATGCAGAAAACACACTATGGCTGCTTAACGGGAAAGGTGAGGTGGGGTGATACATAAAACAAGAGTTTCAAATTAGCTCAGATACCGTTCCATAAACCCAATATGTAATAGACAAGACCTACTCCTTGCTCAGAGAACTGGACTCAACACGCCCGATTCACCGCACAAGAATATATCTGACTAGTAATAATCTTAAAACCTATGTATTGATATCTCTCTGTTAGTGTGTCAAGTGGGTGTAAAGCGGCATAAACACAGCCGTGAAAAGCAGCTAACCCCATTATAAAAATAAATTACTTTTAAAAACCCATGAAACAAAGACAGGGAAAGAGAGAGAAATTCTTACACAATTCGTTCAGGGGCTGTGATGCAACCTGGATTGACCATATCTAGACCCACAGCTGGATGAGACATAAGGGTGGACACTCTTGGGGCTGAGAGGTTTGGTGAGGTTGGGTGAGCAAACGCAGACCCTTTAAAGTAATACTGCGTGCTACCCGTCGCATGGGTCCCAAATCTCCAGGTTCAAGGGCATCTTCCTACATCGAAAACATGCATGAGAAACCCAGACGATGGTACACCGTGTGATGGGGAAAGGTTTCTAAAACGCACCTCATTTCTCATCTCCTTGTGCTCAGGTTCGCCATTCCAGCCACTTTACTAGCAATCTCCCTACTTGGAGCATCAGCACCTTTAACCTCCTGTTCCGTACAGGTTGCAATTTGTCCTGAGGATGAACGGGAAGACGGGGAACCAATGAGAGACTAGTTCTTGGTGTTGGGACAGGCACAGGTCACTCTATTTTCCCATCAGGAAGAAGAATTAACCACAGGCTCAGCCTGCCCCCCGGAACCAGAACAGGGCCTGAAGCCATCCTGCGCTTTTGCGGCCAGCTCCCAGAAAAGCGACTTGTAAAATGGAGCTTCAGGGCACTGCAATTCACAAACCTGCAGAGTTATAAATGATAACTCTCGTCCACAAATATATTGAGGGAAGGCAAAGAAGAGGATTTGAAATCAAGGCAGAATTGCAGGAAACAGATTTCAGGAGGTAGATTCGAATCGCCTTTAAAGCACATGAAAAGCGGCAAAACGTTGACAATGATGCCCTTGGCCAAAAAGGGCGTATGCGTTTTTTCCTGAATATATTCAGGAAAAAACGCATATGCCCTTTTTGGCCAACCAAGCAACCTGGAAAGGCAAATCAGCGCTACAAAGAAGTCTCGCTTCCCATCGGTCAAAAGGGCCATGCTGAAAAAAGTGTCAAAACCAGAAATGCAGGACAGGCCATGAAGGAATCGGAGCCTTGCTACACTGATGGGCGGGATGTAAATCGCCAACAGCCACTCTGGAGAAGTGTACGGTGTGTCCTGAAACATCTAAAAAACACAGCTTAGAGAGCATAGGGCACTTCCACGCATGGGGGGATAAAGTGGGAAAATTGAAAATCAGCAAGACACAAGCACCCCAAAGTTTAGGGCTGCTCTGTTGACAAGGACCTCCACTTCATTCCACCTTAAATATCCCAGGAAAGCGAAAAATGGATCAAAAAGTTGTGGTCCTTATGTACAATGGAATATCACTCAGCCATGAAATCAATGTCATAAGGCTAATAGCAGCATGATGAGTGGATTTAGGTACGACGATTCTAAGTGAAATAAGTCACACAGAAAAGGACACTTCTCATAAGGTGTCACTTATAGAGGGAATGTAAAAACCGTTACACTTGAACTGAATTACAAAACAGAACAGAGTCACACATGCAGAAAACACACTATGGCTGCTTAACGGGAAAGGTGAGGTGGGGTGATACATAAAACAAGAGTTTCAAATTAGCTCAGATACCGTTCCATAAACCCAATATGTAATAGACAAGACCTACTCCTTGCTCAGAGAACTGGACTCAACATGCCCGATTCACCGCACAAAAATATATCTGACTAGTAATAATCTTAAAACCTATGTATTGATATCTCTCTGTTAGTGTGTCAAGTGGGTGTAAAGCGGCATAAACACAGCCGTGAAAAGCAGCTAAACCCCATTATAAAAATAAATTACTTTTAAAAACCCATGAAACAAAGACAGGGAAAGAGAGAGAAATTCTTACACAATTCGTTCATGGGCTGTGATGCAACCTGGATTGACCATATCTAGACCCACAGCTGGATGAGACATAAGGGTGGACACTCTTGGGGCTGAGAGGTTTGGTGAGGTTGGGTGAGCAAACGCAGACCCTTTAAAGTAATACTGCGTGCTACCCGTCGCATGGGTCCCAAATCTCCAGGTTCAAGGGCATCTTCCTACATCGAAAACATGCATGAGAAACCCAGAAGATGGTACACCGTGTGATGGGGAAAGGTTTCTAAAACGCACCTCATTTCTCATCTCCTTGTGCTCGGGTTCGCCATTCCAGCCACTTTACTAGCAATCTCCCTACTTGGAGCATCAGCACCTTTAACCTCCTGTTCCGTACAGGTTGCAATTTGTCCTGAGGATGAACGGGAAGACGGGGAACCAATGAGAGACTAGCTCTTGGTGTTGGGACAGGCACAGGTCACTCTATTTTCCCATCAGGAAGAAGAATTAACCACAGGCTCAGCCTGCCCCCCGGAACCAGAACAGGGCCTGAAGCCATCCTGCGCTTTTGCGGCCAGCTCCCAGAAAAGCGACTTGTAAAATGGGGCTTCAGGGCACTGCAATTCACAAACCTGCAGAGTTATAAATGATAACTCTCGTCCACAAATATATTGAGGGAAGGCAAAGAAGAGGATTTGAAATCAAGGCAGAATTGCAGGAAACAGATTTCAGGAGGTAGATTCGAATCGCCTTTAAAGCACATGAAAAGCGGCAAAACGTTGACAATGATGCCCTTGGCCAAAAAGGGCGTATGCGTTTTTTCCTGAATATATTCAGGAAAAAACGCATACGCCCTTTTTGGCCAACCAAGCAACCTGGAAAGGCAAATCAGCGCTACAAAGAAGTCTCGATTCCCATCGGTCAAAAGGGCCATGCTGAAAAAAGTGTCAAAACCAGAAATGCAGGACAGGTCATGGAGAAATGGGAGCCCTGCTACACTGATGGGCGGGATGTAAATCGCCAACAGCCACTCTGGAGAAGTGTACGGTGTGTCCTGAAACATCTAAAAAACACAGCTTAGAGAGGATAGGGCACTTCCACGCATGGGGGGATAAAGTGGGAAAATTGAAAATCAGCAAGACACAAGCACCCCAAAGTTTAGGGCTGCTCTGTTGACAAGGACCTCCACTTCATTCCACCTTAAATATCCCAGGAAAGCGAAAAATGGATCAAAAAGTTGTGGTCCTTATGTACAATGGAATATCACTCAGCCATGAAATCAATGTCATAAGGCTAATAGCAGCATGATGAGTGGATTTAGGTAAGACGATTCTAAGTGAAATAAGTCACACAGAAAAGGACACTTCTCATAAGGTGTCACTTATAGAGGGAATGTAAAAACCGTTACACTTGAACTGAATTACAAAACAGAACAGAGTCACACATGCAGAAAACACACTATGGCTGCTTAACGGGAAAGGTGAGGTGGGGTGAAACATAAAACAAGAGTTTCAAATTAGCTCAGATACCGTTCCATAAACCCAATATGTAATAGACAAGACCTACTCCTTGCTCAGAGAACTGGACTCAACACGCCCGATTCACCGCACAAGAATATATCTGACTAGTAATAATCTTAAAACCTATGTATTGATATCTCTCTGTTAGTGTGTCAAGTGGGTGTAAAGCGGCATAAACACAGCCGTGAAAAGCAGCTAAACCCCATTATAAAAATAAATTACTTTTAAAAACCCATGAAACAAAGACAGGGAAAGAGAGAGAATTTCTTACACAATTCGTTCAGGGGCTGTGATGCAACCTGGATTGACCATATCTAGACCCACAGCTGGATGAGACATAAGGGTGGACACTCTTGGGGCTGAGAGGTTTGGTGAGGTTGGGTGAGCAAACGCAGACCCTTTAAAGTAATACTGCGTGCTACCCGTCGCATGGGTCCCAAATCTCCAGGTTCAAGGGCATCTTCCTACATCGAAAACATGCATGAGAAACCCAGAAGATGGTACACCGTGTGATGGGGAAAGGTTTCTAAAACGCACCTCATTTCTCATCTCCTTGTGCTCGGGTTCGCCATTCCAGCCACTTTACTAGCAATCTCCCTACTTGGAGCATCAGCACCTTTAACCTCCTGTTCCGTACAGGTTGCAATTTGTCCTGAGGATGAACGGGAAGACGGGGAACCAATGAGAGACTAGCTCTTGGTGTTGGGACAGGCACAGGTCACTCTATTTTCCCATCAGGAAGAAGAATTAACCACAGGCTCAGCCTGCCCCCCGGAACCAGAACAGGGCCTGAAGCCATCCTGCGCTTTTGCGGCCAGCTCCCAAAAAAGCGACTTGTAAAATGGAGCTTCAGGGCACTGCAATTCACAAACCTGCAGAGTTATAAATGATAACTCTCGTCCACAAATATATTGAGGGAAGGCAAAGAAGAGGATTTGAAATCAAGGCAGAATTGCAGGAAACAGATTTCAGGAGGTAGATTCGAATCGCCTTTAAAGCACATGAAAAGCGGCAAAACGTTGACAATGATGCCCTTGGCCAAAAAGGGCGTATGCGTTTTTTCCTGAATATATTCAGGAAAAAACGCATACGCCCTTTTTGGCCAACCAAGCAACCTGGAAAGGCAAATCAGCGCTACAAAGAAGTCTCGCTTCCCATCGGTCAAAAGGGCCATGCTGAAAAAAGTGTCAAAACCAGAAATGCAGGACAGGCCATGGAGGAATCGGAGCCTTGCTACACTGATGGGCGGGATGTAAATCGCCAACAGCCACTCTGGAGAAGTGTACGGTGTGTCCTGAAACATCTAAAAAACACAGCTTAGAGAGCATAGGGCACTTCCACGCATGGGGGGATAAAGTGGGAAAATTGAAAATCAGCAAGACACAAGCACCCCAAAGTTTAGGGCTGCTCTGTTGACAAGGACCTCCACTTCATTCCACCTTAAATATCCCAGGAAAGCGAAAACTGGATCAAAAAGTTGTGGTCCTTATGTACAATGGAATATCACTCAGCCATGAAATCAAAGTCATAAGGCTAGTAGCAGCATGATGAGTGGATTTAGGTACGACGATTCTAAGTGAAATAAGTCACACAGAAAAGGACACTTCTCATAAGGTGTCACTTATAGAGGGAATGTAAAAACCGTTACACTTGAACTGAATTACAAAACAGAACAGAGTCACACATGCAGAAAACACACTATGGCTGCTTAACGGGAAAGGTGAGGTGGGGTGATACATAAAACAAGAGTTTCAAATTAGCTCAGATACCGTTCCATAAACCCAATATGTAATAGACAAGACCTACTCCTTGCTCAGAGAACTGGACTCAACACGCCCGATTCACCGCACAAGAATATATCTGACTAGTAATAATCTTAAAACCTATGTATTGATATCTCTCTGTTAGTGTGTCAAGTGGGTGTAAAGCGGCATAAACACAGCCGTGAAAAGCAGCTAACCCCATTATAAAAATAAATTACTTTTAAAAACCCATGAAACAAAGACAGGGAAAGAGAGAGAAATTCTTACACAATTCGTTCAGGGGCTGTGATGCAACCTGGATTGACCATATCTAGACCCACAGCTGGATGAGACATAAGGGTGGACACTCTTGGGGCTGAGAGGTTTGGTGAGGTTGGGTGAGCAAACGCAGACCCTTTAAAGTAATACTGCGTGCTACCCGTCGCATGGGTCCCAAATCTCCAGGTTCAAGGGCATCTTCCTACATCGAAAACATGCATGAGAAACCCAGACGATGGTACACCGTGTGATGGGGAAAGGTTTCTAAAACGCACCTCATTTCTCATCTCCTTGTGCTCAGGTTCGCCATTCCAGCCACTTTACTAGCAATCTCCCTACTTGGAGCATCAGCACCTTTAACCTCCTGTTCCGTACAGGTTGCAATTTGTCCTGAGGATGAACGGGAAGACGGGGAACCAATGAGAGACTAGTTCTTGGTGTTGGGACAGGCACAGGTCACTCTATTTTCCCATCAGGAAGAAGAATTAACCACAGGCTCAGCCTGCCCCCCGGAACCAGAACAGGGCCTGAAGCCATCCTGCGCTTTTGCGGCCAGCTCCCAGAAAAGCGACTTGTAAAATGGAGCTTCAGGGCACTGCAATTCACAAACCTGCAGAGTTATAAATGATAACTCTCGTCCACAAATATATTGAGGGAAGGCAAAGAAGAGGATTTGAAATCAAGGCAGAATTGCAGGAAACAGATTTCAGGAGGTAGATTCGAATCGCCTTTAAAGCACATGAAAAGCGGCAAAACGTTGACAATGATGCCCTTGGCCAAAAAGGGCGTATGCGTTTTTTCCTGAATATATTCAGGAAAAAACGCATATGCCCTTTTTGGCCAACCAAGCAACCTGGAAAGGCAAATCAGCGCTACAAAGAAGTCTCGCTTCCCATCGGTCAAAAGGGCCATGCTGAAAAAAGTGTCAAAACCAGAAATGCAGGACAGGCCATGAAGGAATCGGAGCCTTGCTACACTGATGGGCGGGATGTAAATCGCCAACAGCCACTCTGGAGAAGTGTACGGTGTGTCCTGAAACATCTAAAAAACACAGCTTAGAGAGCATAGGGCACTTCCACGCATGGGGGGATAAAGTGGGAAAATTGAAAATCAGCAAGACACAAGCACCCCAAAGTTTAGGGCTGCTCTGTTGACAAGGACCTCCACTTCATTCCACCTTAAATATCCCAGGAAAGCGAAAAATGGATCAAAAAGTTGTGGTCCTTATGTACAATGGAATATCACTCAGCCATGAAATCAATGTCATAAGGCTAATAGCAGCATGATGAGTGGATTTAGGTACGACGATTCTAAGTGAAATAAGTCACACAGAAAAGGACACTTCTCATAAGGTGTCACTTATAGAGGGAATGTAAAAACCGTTACACTTGAACTGAATTACAAAACAGAACAGAGTCACACATGCAGAAAACACACTATGGCTGCTTAACGGGAAAGGTGAGGTGGGGTGATACATAAAACAAGAGTTTCAAATTAGCTCAGATACCGTTCCATAAACCCAATATGTAATAGACAAGACCTACTCCTTGCTCAGAGAACTGGACTCAACATGCCCGATTCACCGCACAAAAATATATCTGACTAGTAATAATCTTAAAACCTATGTATTGATATCTCTCTGTTAGTGTGTCAAGTGGGTGTAAAGCGGCATAAACACAGCCGTGAAAAGCAGCTAAACCCCATTATAAAAATAAATTACTTTTAAAAACCCATGAAACAAAGACAGGGAAAGAGAGAGAAATTCTTACACAATTCGTTCATGGGCTGTGATGCAACCTGGATTGACCATATCTAGACCCACAGCTGGATGAGACATAAGGGTGGACACTCTTGGGGCTGAGAGGTTTGGTGAGGTTGGGTGAGCAAACGCAGACCCTTTAAAGTAATACTGCGTGCTACCCGTCGCATGGGTCCCAAATCTCCAGGTTCAAGGGCATCTTCCTACATCGAAAACATGCATGAGAAACCCAGAAGATGGTACACCGTGTGATGGGGAAAGGTTTCTAAAACGCACCTCATTTCTCATCTCCTTGTGCTCGGGTTCGCCATTCCAGCCACTTTACTAGCAATCTCCCTACTTGGAGCATCAGCACCTTTAACCTCCTGTTCCGTACAGGTTGCAATTTGTCCTGAGGATGAACGGGAAGACGGGGAACCAATGAGAGACTAGCTCTTGGTGTTGGGACAGGCACAGGTCACTCTATTTTCCCATCAGGAAGAAGAATTAACCACAGGCTCAGCCTGCCCCCCGGAACCAGAACAGGGCCTGAAGCCATCCTGCGCTTTTGCGGCCAGCTCCCAGAAAAGCGACTTGTAAAATGGGGCTTCAGGGCACTGCAATTCACAAACCTGCAGAGTTATAAATGATAACTCTCGTCCACAAATATATTGAGGGAAGGCAAAGAAGAGGATTTGAAATCAAGGCAGAATTGCAGGAAACAGATTTCAGGAGGTAGATTCGAATCGCCTTTAAAGCACATGAAAAGCGGCAAAACGTTGACAATGATGCCCTTGGCCAAAAAGGGCGTATGCGTTTTTTCCTGAATATATTCAGGAAAAAACGCATACGCCCTTTTTGGCCAACCAAGCAACCTGGAAAGGCAAATCAGCGCTACAAAGAAGTCTCGATTCCCATCGGTCAAAAGGGCCATGCTGAAAAAAGTGTCAAAACCAGAAATGCAGGACAGGTCATGGAGAAATGGGAGCCCTGCTACACTGATGGGCGGGATGTAAATCGCCAACAGCCACTCTGGAGAAGTGTACGGTGTGTCCTGAAACATCTAAAAAACACAGCTTAGAGAGGATAGGGCACTTCCACGCATGGGGGGATAAAGTGGGAAAATTGAAAATCAGCAAGACACAAGCACCCCAAAGTTTAGGGCTGCTCTGTTGACAAGGACCTCCACTTCATTCCACCTTAAATATCCCAGGAAAGCGAAAAATGGATCAAAAAGTTGTGGTCCTTATGTACAATGGAATATCACTCAGCCATGAAATCAATGTCATAAGGCTAATAGCAGCATGATGAGTGGATTTAGGTAAGACGATTCTAAGTGAAATAAGTCACACAGAAAAGGACACTTCTCATAAGGTGTCACTTATAGAGGGAATGTAAAAACCGTTACACTTGAACTGAATTACAAAACAGAACAGAGTCACACATGCAGAAAACACACTATGGCTGCTTAACGGGAAAGGTGAGGTGGGGTGAAACATAAAACAAGAGTTTCAAATTAGCTCAGATACCGTTCCATAAACCCAATATGTAATAGACAAGACCTACTCCTTGCTCAGAGAACTGGACTCAACACGCCCGATTCACCGCACAAGAATATATCTGACTAGTAATAATCTTAAAACCTATGTATTGATATCTCTCTGTTAGTGTGTCAAGTGGGTGTAAAGCGGCATAAACACAGCCGTGAAAAGCAGCTAAACCCCATTATAAAAATAAATTACTTTTAAAAACCCATGAAACAAAGACAGGGAAAGAGAGAGAATTTCTTACACAATTCGTTCAGGGGCTGTGATGCAACCTGGATTGACCATATCTAGACCCACAGCTGGATGAGACATAAGGGTGGACACTCTTGGGGCTGAGAGGTTTGGTGAGGTTGGGTGAGCAAACGCAGACCCTTTAAAGTAATACTGCGTGCTACCCGTCGCATGGGTCCCAAATCTCCAGGTTCAAGGGCATCTTCCTACATCGAAAACATGCATGAGAAACCCAGAAGATGGTACACCGTGTGATGGGGAAAGGTTTCTAAAACGCACCTCATTTCTCATCTCCTTGTGCTCGGGTTCGCCATTCCAGCCACTTTACTAGCAATCTCCCTACTTGGAGCATCAGCACCTTTAACCTCCTGTTCCGTACAGGTTGCAATTTGTCCTGAGGATGAACGGGAAGACGGGGAACCAATGAGAGACTAGCTCTTGGTGTTGGGACAGGCACAGGTCACTCTATTTTCCCATCAGGAAGAAGAATTAACCACAGGCTCAGCCTGCCCCCCGGAACCAGAACAGGGCCTGAAGCCATCCTGCGCTTTTGCGGCCAGCTCCCAAAAAAGCGACTTGTAAAATGGAGCTTCAGGGCACTGCAATTCACAAACCTGCAGAGTTATAAATGATAACTCTCGTCCACAAATATATTGAGGGAAGGCAAAGAAGAGGATTTGAAATCAAGGCAGAATTGCAGGAAACAGATTTCAGGAGGTAGATTCGAATCGCCTTTAAAGCACATGAAAAGCGGCAAAACGTTGACAATGATGCCCTTGGCCAAAAAGGGCGTATGCGTTTTTTCCTGAATATATTCAGGAAAAAACGCATACGCCCTTTTTGGCCAACCAAGCAACCTGGAAAGGCAAATCAGCGCTACAAAGAAGTCTCGCTTCCCATCGGTCAAAAGGGCCATGCTGAAAAAAGTGTCAAAACCAGAAATGCAGGACAGGTCATGGAGAAATGGGAGCCTTGCTACACTGATGGGCGGGATGTAAATCGCCAACAGCCACTCTGGAGAAGTGTACGGTGTGTCCTGAAACATCTAAAAAACACAGCTTAGAGAGGATAGGGCACTTCCACGCATGGGGGGATAAAGTGGGAAAATTGAAAATCAGCAAGACACAAGCACCCCAAAGTTTAGGGCTGCTCTGTTGACAAGGACCTCCACTTCATTCCACCTTAAATATCCCAGGAAAGCGAAAAATGGATCAAAAAGTTGTGGTCCTTATGTACAATGGAATATCACTCAGCCATGAAATCAATGTCATAAGGCTAATAGCAGCATGATGAGTGGATTTAGGTAAGACGATTCTAAGTGAAATAAGTCACACAGAAAAGGACACTTCTCATAAGGTGTCACTTATAGAGGGAATGTAAAAACCGTTACACTTGAACTGAATTACAAAACAGAACAGAGTCACACATGCAGAAAACACACTATGGCTGCTTAACGGGAAAGGTGAGGTGGGGTGAAACATAAAACAAGAGTTTCAAATTAGCTCAGATACCGTTCCATAAACCCAATATGTAATAGACAAGACCTACTCCTTGCTCAGAGAACTGGACTCAACACGCCCGATTCACCGCACAAGAATATATCTGACTAGTAATAATCTTAAAACCTATGTATTGATATCTCTCTGTTAGTGTGTCAAGTGGGTGTAAAGCGGCATAAACACAGCCGTGAAAAGCAGCTAAATCCCATTATAAAAATAAATTACTTTTAAAAACCCATGAAACAAAGACAGGGAAAGAGAGAGAATTTCTTACACAATTCGTTCAGGGGCTGTGATGCAACCTGGATTGACCATATCTAGACCCACAGCTGGATGAGACATAAGGGTGGACACTCTTGGGGCTGAGAGGTTTGGTGAGGTTGGGTGAGCAAACGCAGACCCTTTAAAGTAATACTGCGTGCTACCCGTCGCATGGGTCCCAAATCTCCAGGTTCAAGGGCATCTTCCTACATCGAAAACATGCATGAGAAACCCAGAAGATGGTACACCGTGTGATGGGGAAAGGTTTCTAAAACGCACCTCATTTCTCATCTCCTTGTGCTCGGGTTCGCCATTCCAGCCACTTTACTAGCAATCTCCCTACTTGGAGCATCAGCACCTTTAACCTCCTGTTCCGTACAGGTTGCAATTTGTCCTGAGGATGAACGGGAAGACGGGGAACCAATGAGAGACTAGCTCTTGGTGTTGGGACAGGCACAGGTCACTCTATTTTCCCATCAGGAAGAAGAATTAACCACAGGCTCAGCCTGCCCCCCGGAACCAGAACAGGGCCTGAAGCCATCCTGCGCTTTTGCGGCCAGCTCCCAGAAAAGCGACTTGTAAAATGGAGCTTCAGGGCACTGCAATTCACAAACCTGCAGAGTTATAAATGATAACTCTCGTCCACAAATATATTGAGGGAAGGCAAAGAAGAGGATTTGAAATCAAGGCAGAATTGCAGGAAACAGATTTCAGGAGGTAGATTCGAATCGCCTTTAAAGCACATGAAAAGCGGCAAAACGTTGACAATGATGCCCTTGGCCAAAAAGGGCGTATGCGTTTTTTCCTGAATATATTCAGGAAAAAACGCATACGCCCTTTTTGGCCAACCAAGCAACCTGGAAAGGCAAATCAGCGCTACAAAGAAGTCTCGCTTCCCATCGGTCAAAAGGGCCATGCTGAAAAAAGTGTCAAAACCAGAAATGCAGGACAGGCCATGGAGAAATGGGAGCCTTGCTACACTGATGGGCGGGATGTAAATCGCCAACAGCCACTCTGGAGAAGTGTACGGTGTGTCCTGAAACATCTAAAAAACACAGCTTAGAGAGGATAGGGCACTTCCACGCATGGGGGGATAAAGTGGGAAAATTGAAAATCAGCAAGACACAAGCACCCCAAAGTTTAGGGCTGCTCTGTTGACAAGGACCTCCACTTCCTTCCACCTTAAATATCCCAGGAAAGCGAAAAATGGATCAAAAAGTTGTGGTCCTTATGTACAATGGAATATCACTCAGCCATGAAATCAGTCATAAGGCTAGTAGCAGCATGATGAGTGGATTTAGGTAAGACGATTCTAAGTGAAATAAGTCACACAGAAAAGGACACTTCTCATAAGGTGTCACTTATAGAGGGAATGTAAAAACCGTTACACTTGAACTGAATTACAAAACAGAACAGAGTCACACATGCAGAAAACACACTATGGCTGCTTAACGGGAAAGGTGAGGTGGGGTGATACATAAAACAAGAGTTTCAAATTAGCTCAGATACCGTTCCATAAACCCAATATGTAATAGACAAGACCTACTCCTTGCTCAGAGAACTGGACTCAACACGCCCGATTCACCGCACAAGAATATATCTGACTAGTAATAATCTTAAAACCTATGTATTGATATCTCTCTGTTAGTGTGTCAAGTGGGTGTAAAGCGGCATAAACACAGCCGTGAAAAGCAGCTAAACCCCATTATAAAAATAAATTACTTTTAAAAACCCATGAAACAAAGACAGGGAAAGAGAGAGAAATTCTTACACAATTCGTTCAGGGGCTGTGATGCAACCTGGATTGACCATATCTAGACCCACAGCTGGATGAGACATAAGGGTGGACACTCTTGGGGCTGAGAGGTTTGGTGAGGTTGGGTGAGCAAACGCAGACCCTTTAAAGTAATACTGCGTGCTACCCGTCGCATGGGTCCCAAATCTCCAGGTTCAAGGGCATCTTCCTACATCGAAAACATGCATGAGAAACCCAGAAGATGGTACACCGTGTGATGGGGAAAGGTTTCTAAAACGCACCTCATTTCTCATCTCCTTGTGCTCGGGTTCGCCATTCCAGCCACTTTACTAGCAATCTCCCTACTTGGAGCATCAGCACCTTTAACCTCCTGTTCCGTACAGGTTGCAATTTGTCCTGAGGATGAACGGGAAGACGGGGAACCAATGAGAGACTAGCTCTTGGTGTTGGGACAGGCACAGGTCACTCTATTTTCCCATCAGGAAGAAGAATTAACCACAGGCTCAGCCTGCCCCCCGGAACCAGAACAGGGCCTGAAGCCATCCTGCGCTTTTGCGGCCAGCTCCCAGAAAAGCGACTTGTAAAATGGAGCTTCAGGGCACTGCAATTCACAAACCTGCAGAGTTATAAATGATAACTCTCGTCCACAAATATATTGAGGGAAGGCAAAGAAGAGGATTTGAAATCAAGGCAGAATTGCAGGAAACAGATTTCAGGAGGTAGATTCGAATCGCCTTTAAAGCACATGAAAAGCGGCAAAACGTTGACAATGATGCCCTTGGCCAAAAAGGGCGTATGCGTTTTTTCCTGAATATATTCAGGAAAAAACGCATACGCCCTTTTTGGCCAACCAAGCAACCTGGAAAGGCAAATCAGCGCTAAAAGAAGTCTCGCTTCCCATCGGTCAAAAGGGCCATGCTGAAAAAAGTGTCAAAACCAGAAATGCAGGACAGGCCATGGAGAAATGGGAGCCTTGCTACACTGATGGGCGGGATGTAAATCGCCAACAGCCACTCTGGAAAAGTGTACGGTGTGTCCTGAAACATCTAAAAAACACAGCTTAGAGAGGATAGGGCACTTCCACGCATGGGGGGATAAAGTGGGAAAATTGAAAATCAGCAAGACACAAGCACCCCAAAGTTTAGGGCTGCTCTGTTGACAAGGACCTCCACTTCATTCCACCTTAAATATCCCAGGAAAGCGAAAAATGGATCAAAAAGTTGTGGTCCTTATGTACAATGGAATATCACTCAGCCATGAAATCAAAGTCATAAGGCTAGTAGCAGCATGATGAGTGGATTTAGGTAAGACGATTCTAAGTGAAATAAGTCACACAGAAAAGGACACTTCTCATAAGGTGTCACTTATAGAGGGAATGTAA